>NC_140591.1:806288406-806815906 GCF_964204655.1 Triturus cristatus
GAAAGTTAATCACCAGAGTTTCTCGACATTTTTATTGTTTCCTGAAAACTGCTGGTACAGAAAGAACTCAGCAGCAGGTGCATAGACAGAACTCAGCAGCAGGTGCTTGTAAACCCATAAGTTATTTCTAAACACAGCGCCACCGCCCCCTCCTCCAGAACTCAACATCAGGTGTGGCTGCACTGGTCACACCGCCCGAAACCCAGCCCTGAGGATGAAGCACTTCTTGGTCATCTACTTTTCACACCGCCCAAATGCCAGGCCTGAGGATGAAGCACCTCTTGGTCGTCTTTTGGGCGCCAAGAGTAAACATTTTACCTTAATCTCCAAATCACTGTGCTCCTATACTCTGCTACATGCTGTCTTTCACAATGCTGCTGATTCCAATTTGTTGCAAATTGCCATGTGCACCATAAAGCTAATGTCATTTGCATTATCTACTACTACTCTTTACTTTCAACTACTGACTTTGCTTCAACCCTCACAGCGAATTTACATTTCCTCCCTTCACCTTGTTCCCTTGCCATAAACGTTGCCAACTTCACACCATCTCCAAATCAATGCACTATAGTTACTAAACATCAACTCCTACCCTAACCTAAATTCTATTTAATTACAGGGTAATGAGCACAAAAAGTGAGAGAGGCATAATTGTAATGACAACACTCATAAGGTTTAATCCCGAAAACACAGAGCGAAGGCGATGATAGAAATAATTGTTTTTTCTCTAGATTGTGTGGTAGATCCTTTTATTCATTATTTTCTACATAACAGCCAACGCGTTTCACCCTTGCGGGCTTCTTCAGGACGAGTAAACGGTCCACACAGCGAAAAAGATTCCACAGGGTATTAGCCCAGATAAGTAGAGACGGTTTCCTTAATTGATTCCTGATCACGGGATCTGAGAAAGAGTGTTCTATAATATCCGTGGGCACGGTTCACGCTAGTTCCGGTAAAGAACCAGGGTGCATAATGTGTTGCGCTTGGTCGCAGGCCTGTTAAGCAGCCACCGAGGAAACTCCTGTCACGTCAGTTTTTCTTGAAACTTGAAAAACTGACGGTACATTAGTTTCCTCGATGGCTGCTTAACATAACTTTTTTTCGAAAGAAGAGAAAGGCATTAACTTTCTACACAATGTATTGCATAATCCAACATATAACGTGTAATTCCAATACCACATGATATAGGCATCAAGGGTCGATGGAAGCAGCCAACATGTGTTTTGTGGGTGTCCCCGCTTCTTCAGGGCCATAGATCCATAAATCCATAGCTGCATTTCCCAGAGATCCAAGTGCAATGTAAACCTATCTTTTTATACAAATACTACCCCAGAATTTCAGATGAGTATGTAAATTTGTATATTTCTACCATCATAATAATGAGAGTGAATCGTTCGTTTATTCTCACCATGGTGGACGAACTCAATCACAAAGCAGAGATAAATACATCGAAAACCCGCCCTTTCCAATTTCAACATAGGGTTCATCAGGTCCAGATCATGATATTTCACTTCCATGTCCTGCAGCAATGCCCTGTTCCCTTGTTCGTGGTGTTGCTAGCACAAAAACAGCTGAGCATGAACAGTGATCCCATCCTTAAAAAGTAAAAGCATATTTGTTTTTTAATGCCACTTATCGGTCCGTATGCTTTGAACTGTCTTCATTTAATTATTTTGTAAAATGGATTGGAGATGGACGGAACTCGTTTTAGCATAGTGTGCAAACTGCGTAGTCAAAAAGTGACGACAGTTGTAGAATTAAAAGAAGCTGAAGTCTTCGTGAAGAACAACTTTATTGTTCAAACCAACACGGAGGCTCCAACAGCGGAGCCGGCAGAACATGTGGCGCGTTGCGTGGTCAGCTGTCAACTGTCAAAACAAACGGCAGCTGATCACGTCAAGGCGCGGACGTCACAACTGATACGGCGTATCAGTTGGGACACATTGCAAAGGGGACAACGGTGTCCACGCAGGGACAAGGTAAAACACAACACATCCCCTTCCCTATGGAAGAGAGGGAAAGAGGAAACACAATAGGCGAGTTATGAGGTTCATTCACATACGAAGTCTTTAAGTCTCGCAGGGGGACCCAGGAGTCTGCCTGTTCTGCTTGTGGTAGCTAGTGGTGCATTGTCCAGACTGGGTGTCTTGGGTAACCTCCGTCTGACCACGTCTGCCATGGGACTAGGCACCGGAATCAGATTAGGTGGACTTGACACGGCTGGGTTGGCACTAGTCATTCTTTCCATAGGCACCTCACTCTCTGAATCGTAGTCTATGGTTCGCCTGCACCCGTAAGGGTTCGCTGGCTCAGAGCAGGGATAGTCTGATCCGATTGGTGTTTCATTGGCATGTTTGACTGCAGATAATTTTGATAAATGGCACACCTTCCCGTCACTCAGGAGTGCTGAGTTACAATACACTTTCTGGACTTGGTACGGCGGAGTATACCTTACTTTCCCTTTTGTGATGTGTCCACTTTTCTTCACCTTTACATAGTCTCCTTCATTGAGTACTACTGCCTTACTACCATGGGTTTTATCATAGTATGCCTTCGCCCTTACTTGTGACTCGGCAAGTTTATCATGTACCAACTTAGCCGACCAGTCAACCTTTCTTGCCGCCGTGATCCAACCTACATTGTCCTTCGACAATGGTGTCCTTCCTCGCATCAGTTCAAATGGACTGTGTCCTGTAGACTCGCATGGGGTGATCCTGTACGCCCATACAGTCTTCATCGTTTCATTCTTCCATGGCAATCCGTTGCTCTTGGCTGTTTGTATTATGCCTTTGATGACTCTATTGAAACATTCTACGGCACCGTTTCCCGCCGAGTGGTACACTGATGTGGTCTTGTGGCAGATGTTGTGCCTTTTCACATATTCTTGGAATACTTTTGACGTAAATTGTGTTCCGTTGTCACTCACCACAACCTTGGGTAAACCTTCGCGGCAGAAGATACTATCCATGAACTTCACGATGTTCACTGCTTCAGGATTTTGAGTGAACAGTACTTCTGGCCACTTGGAGAAATGATCAATCATGACACAGACGTACCATTTCTCGTGTTCTTCAGTAATAGGACCCATAATGTCTATGCCTATCCTCTCCCAAGGCATGTTTGGGCTTGTCAGGGGATGGAGTGGCGGTCTAAACGTGACTTGCGTCTTGTCTGCTGACATGCAAAGTGCACATTCTCTCACTGTACGTTCAACCTCCAATCCGACACCAGGCCACCAGTACAGATTTTTAACCCTCTCTTTGGTTTTGCTGATGCCTAAATGACCCTCATGACATACTTCAAGTAGTTTGCTCCTAAGCTTGAAAGGAGGAATGAACTTCCCTCCCCTGAGAAGGAATCCATCTTCAAGTGACAGTTCGTTTTTAACCTCCCAGTACGCTTGAAGTTGGTCATTGAGTTCTCTTTTGTTGCACCAGCCGTCTCTCATGAATGACATTACCTGTTTAATATTTCCATCTTTTTCTTGTTCCTTGAACCATTCGTCTCTGGATATGTTACTGATCTGTTCCAGGACCGCAGCTATGGCATTGTCCTCCACATCTGTGGGTGACTCTTGGTTCTGGTGCACTACAGGCATTCTACTGAGAAAGTCAGCGACCACATTTTTTACTCCAGGCACGTATTCGATCTCATAAATATAATCAAATAACCGGACAGAAAGCCTAGCTAGACGTGGTGAGGCGGTGTACAAACCCTTAGTGGTGAAGACTTTTGTCAACGGCTTGTGGTCCGTACATAAGGTAACCTTGCGGCCCCACACAAAATGTCTAAAGTGTTCCAAAGCCCACACACACGCTAACGCTTCACGTTCGATTACTGAAAAGTTTTCTTCAGAGGGTGTGAGAGAGCGTGATGCGAAGGCTATGGTGTACTCTGTTCCTTCAGTGTCTTTTTGTGAGAGTACCGCCCCCAAACCTTTGTTGCTTGCGTCCGTCGTAACGAAGCTCTTAAGGGTTGTGTCAAATCCCTTGAGGGGCAGTGCTGCGCACATTTCGTCCTTAATGTTCTTAAAGCTACGGTCACAGTCCTCTGACCATATAAATTTGTTCTTCAACTTGAGCAGTTGCCTTAAATCGTATGTCTTGTGGGAAAAGTTCTTGATAAATCTTGAATAGAATTCTACCATCCCTAGGAACGATCTAAGTTCATCCTTGTTGGTTGGTACTGGCGCATTCTGTATGGCGTCCATGAGTTCTTTCTTAGGGCTGATGCCATCACCTGTTATACGATGGCCCAGGTAGTTAACGGAGCTGCACCCAAATTTACATTTGTTGTACTCGGCAGTCAACCCTTTTTGTTTTAAAACATCTAGCACCTGTCTCACTCTCATATCATGTTCCTCTTTAGTTTTTCCCATGACTAAAATGTCATCTTGGAAGATCAAAATGTCATTCACACCTTCAAACAGATTGTTCATTAAGCGTTGGAACATTGCGGCTGCGGAGGCCAGCCCAAATGGTACTCTCGTGAATCTATAGCAACCAAATGGCGTGATAAATGTCGTTAGTTTTTTGCTCTCTTTATGGAGTGGCACCTGGTGGTAGGCTGACTTAAGGTCGATTGTTGAAAACCACTGTACCCCCTTTGTGGTTGCGAGCATCTCATTTATTTTGGGTAATGGGTACTGTTCAATCACAATGTTCTTATTGAGATCTCGTAAGTCGACACACAACCTCAATTTGCCATTTGGTCGTTTCGCAACAACTAAAGGTGCGACCCATTCAGACGCCTCCACCCTCTCAATTATCCCTTCATCCAGCAGTTTCTTTAATTGCTCCTTGACTTCACCCTTGATGGCGAAAGGTATATTTCTTACCTTGTGTACAGTTGGAGTGGTGACAGGTTTCAGTCTGATCTTGTGCTGATACCCCTTTAGTGCACCAATTTCCTTGCTGAAAACTTGTGGATACTCGTGACATAAGCTTTCACACGAACCTTTCTGCTCTGTCACCACCAGTACGGGGTCAAGTCTTCTGGGATCCAGTATGATGCCTAGTTCCCCCTGGTCCATCCAACCTAGAACCGATGGCCCTACTTTTGAAACATAGAGTTTGCTTTGAGCCTCCCTTCCTTTGTAGGCGAACAAAAGATTGCGGTAACCGCACACTTCAATGGGTTCACCCGTGAATGACTTTATCTTTATGTCAGGTTTGTTAAGTTTGTCTCCTAACTTGTCTTTAAATTTAGCTATCCACACCTTCTCATTTACAATGGTGTAGGGTGACCCCGAATCCGCAACAATGCTTATGTTTACTCCACCAATAGTCATTTCACACATAGGTTTTTTTGTTTTAGTTGCACTCACATATGTACTGCCTCCTTTATTCCCTTCCTCAATGTTGAGTACGAACATGTTCATATCTACTTCTTCCTGTCCTTCTTGTACATTCTCATCTTCTCCGGCCACTAGTCTCACCTGTTTGGTTCTGCGTCTGTTGCATGCTTTGGCAAAATGACCTTTCAGTCCGCAATTGGTACATTTTACCTCTTGGGCTGGGCACTTAAGGTCGTTCGCCAGGTGATATGTGCTTCCACATCTGTAACAACGCCCCCAGACTTTTGTTTCTTGCTTTTGACCAGCCAATTTTTGACTACTTCTGCCCCAATTTTGTTTAGTAGTGGTTTTTTGGTCGATCACTTTGCTCACATTTTCACTGGATTTCTTGTCTTTCTCCTCATTGAGGATTGCTTTCGCACAGCGTCCTGTAAGTTCGGCCTTGCGCGCAATATCTATTATATTTTGCAAAGGGTACTCGCCTTTTGCCCACAGATTGTCCTGGATGTTCTCATTGGACCCTTGCATTACAATTTGGTCGCGTATAAATTCATCGTGCAGTGCACCAAAACGACAGTTAATGGCAAGGGTTTTCAATACAGACACGTAATCGTCTATCGATTCCTCCTTGCCCTGCTTTCTATGAAAAAACTTGTAACGATCAACCCCTACACATACTGTGAGCTTATAGTATGTGTTTAAATCATCTATGGCATTGAGGAAAACATCGCCTTCATTTTCAGCTCTTGTTTTTTTATTTATGGAGTTGTAAACCTCAATTCCCCCTGCTCCTAAACAATGCATTAGCATTTTGTACTTTCTTTCCAGCTTTACTTCATCATCCTCCTCTAAGGTCGATATGTAATTCATGAAATACTCCCTCCACTCTTCCCACTTAAGAGTGGGTTTGCCGCCCCCACGTAAGAATGTTTCAGGTGGAGAAAGATTCCAAATGCAGCCAGTGGCCATGTTAGGGCTGCAGGTTCTGAAGGAGAGTGGTGGAATACTATTTAGTCAAGGGATGTGGAGGCGCCAGGAATGGTAACGATGCAGTATAATAAATTGTCTTAGTTCTGTTTCAATCTTGTATGCTTAGTATAATGTTTGCAAGCATTATATTTCACTACATGTGTTTTAACTTGGATGCGTGTTGAATGCACCTCGAACGTACTTCAAGTGTGGAGGTCATATGATGGTCACAGAATACCATGCAGTCTTTATGCGTTAGGTCGAATCTGCGTAGATACTGCTAACGCACAGGCTGAAAACGCTAAATACTGCTTGAAAAGTCAGAGATGCACAAGTTAGCACAAACGCCGGTAGGTTTTTACCTCTTTACTGCTTGCGCTGCAACTCCGATGACAACCCTTCACCTCAGCTCCAAGCGCACGTTGCGTATGCATGCTTGGGTGACGAACATGACAACGAAGGAAAATAAAAAATTTCAAAATGGCCGTCACGTTACGTGCGTCGACTGGACTGCTGACTCTTGTTCCTGTTGTCCTGGAAACGTAGTGACGTAGCGACGCTACACATGCGCACAACTAGCTTCGATCATACGTTACTCAGCTGTCGTTGGAAATGACAGTTGGAGATGAACGTTGGCAAATGACAGTTGATATCGTTGGTGCAACCAATTCTCACAAGATGTCACAGTCGCACGATGGTCCCAGTACACATTTTCGCCTTCACTCGAACATGGTACACAGCTCACCTCTCATTTGCCGTGACTAGATGAACGTGGAGCTTGCCTCAGTTTCAGATTGAAGTGCGCATGCACTTCCAATGAGTGGATTAGAAGGTCAAAACTTCATATGCCAATTGACAGTTCTAACTTTTTTCTCCGAATTCCACGCCAGACATGCTGATATAATGCGCCGAATATTGTCCATCAAAGTCGCATGCTTCAGTGCGTTTCTTGTAGTTGAATCATTATACATGTCAAGAAGGTGTTCCGTCCGTGGGTTCCCGTGTTGGCACTCGTCGCCAATTTGTAGAATTAAAAGAAGCTGAAGTCTTCGTGAAGAACAACTTTATTGTTCAAACCAACACGGAGGCTCCAACAGCGGAGCCGGCAGAACATGTGGCACGTTGCGTGGTCAGCTGTCAACTGTCAAAACAAACGGCAGCTGATCACGTCAAGGCGCGGACGTCACAACTGATACGGCGTATCAGTTGGGACACATTGCAAAGGGGACAACGGTGTCCACGCAGGGACAAGGTAAAACACAACAACAGTTAACATGTGTGCATCAGGCAATAAATGCAGTGCGCGCTAGTTCACCTGAAACAGTCAAGTAACTTGGTTGAAGTAAGTGTTGAAATGATAGAAGCTGAGTGAAGTAGAAAGATTCCTTTATTCATAAACACCAACACATGCTCCGACAGGAGAGGAGCGAAAAGCGACTTGCTGGATCGACGATCAGCTGTCAACTGTCGGTGAACAGTTGGACAGCTGATGACCTCACAGGTATGGTGTCCGCGCAGGGACACAGGGGAGGCAAACTAGGACGGTGTCCCAAGAGGGACATAAAAGGAACGTAACACATCTTCCCCCTTTGCAATCAACGTGGAAAGTCTGAAAGCTGTGGGGGGTTAACAGGTCTCCGATAAGGTGAGGTTTATTCACAAACAAAGTCCTTGAGCTTCATCGGTGCTCCCAACAACCTTCTTGCACGTGTTCTGCGGACTTGTGGTGAACTTTCTTCAAGCGGTGTGGGTGGCAACTTGCGCCGGTTTCCCTTAACAGCCTGAGTGTCGTTCATTGTCATTGATGGATGAATGGTGGTTCTAGTGTCACTTCTTCCCACGTTCATGGGTGTAGTAGGGAACTCATAGTCAGACTCGTAGTCCGAAAAGTCAATGGATGTCTTGTTGTCGTTGGCAACTGTCTCTTGATCATCCCCGTAGCTTTCTGGACCGGGATCCTGCTTGGATTCAGCTTCAGGGTTTGCTGGGTACTTGTATGCCGACAGTGCTGAGAAATGCCACACTCTTCCGTCGCTCAAACGTGCTGAGTTTCCATAAACGTTTCTTACCGTCAAAGGAGGGGTATATCTATTCTGCGTTTTCCCCACGTGACCACTCCTTCTCACCTTGACAAGATCTCCCACTTTGATTTCTACCACCTTGCATCCATGTTTTTTGTCATAGTAATCTTTTGTTTTGTGCTGGGCTTGCCTAAGTCTCTCTCGGATTGCACTGGCTGACCACTCCACTCTCTTGGCTGCATTTATCCACCCCACATTGTCTTTTGATAACGGAGTTCTACCGCGCATAAGTTCAAATGGGCTATGACCCGTGGTGTCACTAGGTGTAATGCGGTAAGCCCACACAGTTTTCAACACTTCTTGTTTCCAGTCGAGATCATTGTTCGCTGCCAATTTGATAGTGCCCTTCAACACTCTATTAAATCTTTCGACTGCACCATTGGCAGCGGGGTGATACACAGATGTGGTTTTATGTTTTATATTGTGTTTTTGTATATAATTCTGAAAAATGTGAGACAAGAATTGTGCCCCATTGTCACTAATAATTTGCTTGGGCAGACCTTCCCTGGAAAATGTCTCATCCATAAATTTCACAATGTTTTGTGTGTCTGGGTTGCTTGTTATTTTTACCTCAGGCCATTTGCTGAAATGATCTTTAATTACTATCACATACCATTGTTTCTGCGCTTCAGTGATGGGTCCCATCACATCAATCCCTATTTTTTCCCACGGCATAGTGGGTGAGACAATGGGTTGTAACGGTGGTCTGAATGTGACTTGAGATTTGTCAGCATCCATGCATAATTTGCATTCTCTGATTGCTCTTTCAACGTCTCTGCTCACGCCCGGCCACCAGTACATGTTTTTCACCCTGCTCTTGGTCTTAGCAATACCTAGATGCCCTTCATGGCATATGTTAAGAATTTTGGTGCGTAATGACTCAGGTGGTATGAATCTTCCACTTCTGATCAAAAATCCATCCTCCTGGCACAATTCATTCTTGACTTCCCAAAAATGTTTTAGTTTTTCTTGTAGCCTATTCTTTGCTGGCCATCCCTTATTAATTTTTTCCATCACTTGAATGATGGTGTCATCCTTTTCTTGTTCGGCGAACCATTCCTCCTTCTCTAACCTGCTGTCCTCATCAAAGATTTTAGCAACACACATTTCATCATTATCCTCATCAGTCTGCTCTCTGTACTTCAAAGGCATTCTGCTGAGATAGTCAGCCACGACATTCTTCACACCTGGTATGTAATGTACCTTGTATACAAAGTCAAACAAGCGTACAGACATCCTCGCCAACCTTGATGATGCAGTGTATAATCCTTTGGTTGTTAGCACTTTGACTAGTGGTTTGTGGTCAGTGCAGAGGTGGACCATCCTTCCCCAGATGTACTGCCGGAAATGCTCCAATGCCCATACACACGCAAGTGCTTCGCGTTCTATCACGGAATACTTTTCCTCCGCTGGAGTCAGTGATCGCGAAGCGAAAGCCACAGTGTTCTCATTGCCCTTGGAGTCTTTTTGGGTTAGGACAGCACCAATACCTTTGTTACTGGCATCAGTTGTCAAATAATTTTGCAAGGTAGAATCATATCCTTGCAATGGTAACGCCGTGCACATGTCGTTTTTAAGGTTTTGAAAAGCTGTTTCACAGTCCTCGTTCCATTCGAATTTGTTTTTTGTTTTGAGTTGTTGTCTAAGATCGTATGTTTTCAATGCAAAATTTTTGATAAATTTGGAGTAAAACTCCACAAGTCCTAAGAACGATCTTACTTCATCCTTGTTGGATGGAACAGGGGAATCCTTAATAGCTTGTAACAACTCCAGTTTGGGGCTAATACCTTCACCTGTTATCTTGTGGCCCAGGTAATTTACAGATTTACATGCAAATTTGCACTTGGCATGTTCTGCGGTAAGGCCTTTACTCTCCAGAATCCCGAGGACTTGCTCAACTCTTATATCGTGTTCTTCCTTGGTCTTCCCCATAATCAGGATATCATCCTGAAATAGTAAAATACCTGTAACTCCCTTGAAGACATGGTTCATAAGTCTTTGAAACATAGCTGCAGCTGAGGCCAAGCCAAATGGTACACGGGTGAACCTGAAACAACCATGAGGAGTTATGAAAGTTGTAAGTGACCTGCTGTCACGATGTAGAGGCACTTGGTGGTATGCGGACTTCAAGTCCACAGTTGAAAACCATTTTATACCCTTGGTTGCAGCTAACATTTCGTTTATTTTTGGAAGTGGGTATTGTTCTACGACAATGTTCTGATTGAGGTCTCTTAGATCGACGCAAAGCCTCAATTTACCGTTGGCTCGTTTGGCAATAACCAAAGGTGCGACCCATTCAGAGGCATCGATTCTTTCAATTATCCCTTCATTTAGGAGTTGATTCAACTGAGATTCCACCTCCTCTCTGATTGCAAAAGGGATATTTCTTGCTTTATGTATCACGGGTGTGTTAACTGGTTTAAGTTGTATTTTATGTTGGTATCCCTTGAGCTCTCCAACAGTCCCACTAAACACTTTTGGGTATTTTTTGAGCAAGGAGTCTGCGTAGTTCTCATCATCAAAAAGACTTAGAACAGGATCCTCTCTGCTTGGATCAAGGATGATTCCTAAACTTCCCTGGTCCATCCACCCCAATACAGATGGACCAACTTCAGAAACATACAGTTTACTGTCAGAGTCGCGACTTTTATATTTGAAGTTGAGTCTCTTGTAGCCACATACCTCAATAGGCTCTCCAGTAAATGACCTTATTTTTATATCTGGTTTCTCTAGGTTTTTCCCTAGTTTGGATTCGAACTTATCCTTCCATACTTGCTTGTTAACTATGGTGTACGGTGACCCAGAATCCGCCACAATGTCAATATTTATTCCTCCAATCGCCATGTGACAAATTGGTTTCCTTGTCCTGGTTATTTTTTCTGTGGTATTTATTACATTGACGTTCTCGCCCTTTTCTTCATCAATGTTTAGTACGTACATGTTAACGTCATCATAGTCATCTTCATTTTCACTTGAGTTCTCACAGTACTCAATCATTTTAATTTTCTGCGGTTTTCTTTTGTTGCAAGCTTTTACATAATGCCCTTTGACCCCGCAATGCGTGCATTTAATTTCTTTGGCTAGACATTTGGGATCATTGGCCAAGTGAGATGGGCTCAAACATCGATAACAATGAAATTCTGTTTTGGCTTCATTTTTCTTGTACACTTTTCTATAGTTTTTCTGACTTACATGGGATTTGTTATAGTTCTTTCTCTCAATCACTTTTCCCACGACCTCACCTTTATTTTTCTCTTTCGTTTCTGCCAGAACTGCTTTGGCGCAACGCCCTGTAAGTTCTGCCTTTCTGGCTATATCAATTATGTTCTGCAATGGATACTCTCCTTTAGCCCACAGATTATCTTGTATGTTGGAATTGGATCCTTGCATTACAATCTGATCACGCATAAGTTCATCATGTAGATCTCCGAAACGACAATTCAATGCCAGGTTTTTCAATGCAGACACATAGTCGTCAATAGATTCATTGTCACCCTGTTTTCTGTGGAAAAATTTATAGCGGTCCACACCTACGCAGACTCTGGGTTTATAGTACGTATTGAGGTCGTCAATGGCATTGCTGAAAACGTCGCCTTCATTTTCGGCCCTAATCCTTTTGTTTATAGCATTATACACTTTTATGCCACCAGCACCCAATGAATGCATGAGTAACTTATACTTCCTTTCAGGTTTTACTTCGTCATCTTCTTCCAGCGTGGAAATGTAGTTTAAAAAATAATCTCTCCACTCTTCCCATCTGAGAACTGGCTCATCCCCTGCTCTTAAAAATGTTTCGGGAGGTGCGAGATTCCACACGTATCCAGATGCCATGGCTCAGAATTTTTTTTGTAAACAGGTCAGTCAAAGATGACAGAAATGTGAGGCAAGTACACGTGGAGAAATAGTGGGTGTGAATATAATGGGAGGCGAAGGAAAACTGCTTAAGATGCAGGGAATCACAGTATTTGCCAAAACAAAAGGAGCAGAAAAGGTAGTATAGCCCACAAAATGCCAGTATTTTTAGTCAATTAGAAGAATATGAAATTCTTACTAGTTGTGGTGTTTCAAGGGAAGGTCCTGTTACACCGTGTAGCTTTTCCTCGAGCGCGCGCTGCACCGGTGAAGGTTTATTTGCTAAATCCGGTGCGCGCGTTGAAATTGACAGACGAATGCCGACTAATAGCGTAGAACGACGTGCGTCATCAAGGAACACTAGACCGCAAGTGAGGAAAGTAATCCAAAATGGCGGCACGTATCACGTAGGAGCGTGATGACGTTTGGAGCAGCTGAGATGCAAGTTCGTTACAGGTGACAGTTGACGGATGACAGTTCGGATGACAGTTGAAGCGGTGAAGAGAACCGTAGAATTTTAGTCAATGAGGCGAAGGTTTCCTCACAGCCACCTACTGCACGATGGTGGATCAGAGCGTACGAAGTGCCACAACAATTATGTCCTCCTTATATATTTTTTTTTTAATTGCCGTGGAAGCGTCTCAAAAGCAAATGTTCACTTGAGATGAAGCAGTCGTTCCTTGAAGAAAATGGTTTGCATTCCACAGGGCAAAACAAGGAAATGACACAGTCCGTGGATTTAGAAATCACAAAAATTACCCCTTGGTAGGGCGAAATCCTGTCGAAATTCTTTGGAAAATGTCAGAAAGTCCGACCCATGAAACTGCAAGCCTTTAGTCATGAAAGAATTAATTCTTCTTTAGCAGCGAACGTGGGTTCCGTGTTGGCAGGCACTCGTCGCCAAGTTGTTGAAATGATAGAAGCTGAGTGAAGTAGAAAGATTCCTTTATTCATAAACACCAACACATGCTCCGACAGGAGAGGAGCGAAAAGCGACTTGCTGGATCGGCGATCAGCTGTCAACTGTCGATGAACAGTTGGACAGCTGATGACCTCACAGGTATGGTGTCCGCGCAGGGACACAGGGGAGGCAAACTAGGACGGTGTCCCAAGAGGGACATAAAAGGAACGTAACAGTAAGTAGGCAGATCAAGTCAAGTCTAGTAACTTTTAGACATGTGGATTGATGTAGGGGGCTGGCATGCAGTTTGGATTAGAGCAGAGTCCATACAGTACTTCATTGTGTCTTTCAGAGCCAGTTAATAAGTTACTCCTCAGCACAAAGCTTAATACCTCCTTAAATGCCTTATTGTTTGCATTTAAATGAAGAGGTTTTGTTCAAACAGTAGTGTCTTCCTCGTCTGCCATTCACGCGCCCTGTTTTATCTCTGAAAACCCCACTCATCTCTGTGACGCAATTGCGTTCCGTAGAAGTGGGCGGAGAGCTGCGGGGGTGAGTGACAGCCGCTTTGACACCTGTGAACCATGAAGCACGGCTTTCCACTGGGGCCAAACGTTACTATGGCAAGACCACGACGAAAAGAAGCTTTCGTCATAGGCACTAGGTCAATCAGGGAATTGGCCCATCACCTGGTACTTGCTCGAACGGAGCCCACGCACGCGCGTTACCTTTTCTTCAGGAATTCGCAGCCAACATACGTAGCTACCGTACGTATCCAAAGAATGTTTATTTTAACATTCGTTGTGTTTTGAAGTTTCTTTGAATATATCTGTGGTTCTGCTTCCCACCAGGCTGTACAATTAGTGCACACGCACATCGCCCATTACCTATACGTTGGAACTGCGCACACAACAGGCATTTTTTTGTGGTTTTTGTCAAAGTGTTAGTGCAGACGATGGCAATGTCTGCGCATGTATTATGTCATTTACGACACGTTGTTCACATTTTTATACTGGCTTACAATACCATAGACTAGACCCTACTTTGTGCTATATTGTGCTATGAAATATGAAGTATACATCCCACGCACAAAAATAAGTGCAGAATGTGAGTACTGTTACCACCCATGACAATTCTGAAAGGGTATTCAGTTATTTAATTGAGGAAGTGAACAGTGTGCGTTAAATCTGGCATTTTATTTTATTTGTGTGCAAGCCTCGGTGACCATAGAACACGAGTTTTCGTTGTACCGTTAGAACGGTCTCCCCTCCCGTATGTCTAAAAAAAATGTTGCATATCTTTGTTATGGACATAGTTTATCATTGCAAACTGCAGAGACACTTGTATTTCTCTCTGTATCTTGAAATAAACGCAGAGCGCAGCAGACTCCTCCGTATAGAGTAGGCTTGATTCGGGCACAGATTGCAGCCATAGTAATTGGCACATTCTTTTTTTTCAAATCTTTCTCTCCATCTTGACCTTGCAACCGTCTACCCAGCCTGCAGGACATGAAATTGTTGGCAGGAACTGAGCTCAGATTGATCGCCCATAACCTGTTGTGGCAGCCATCGCAGGGGTGGGAAAGACGCGTGAAAGCTCGAACACAAAGAACATTTTTCATAGGAACCGTGCATTTGAAAGAGAGAATATACTCAGCCATGCACATGCCTTACTTTTGAACATTGCCGCAATGTTGAAAGAAGAACCTTCATCCAAATATGTGAATTAAAAAAAAGCGATTTTTACAGTTCACCATTTTCCATTCTAGTAGCTACATTTTAATCTAGAATACCTGTATTTGGCTATTGAGGTTACATATTTCCTTGAGCTGTAGGTAAAAGCACTTGATGCACCCTTACCAACTTTACCAACTATTTGTAATGTGCTTTTGAAATAGTGGTCGTTTGCTCCTTGTCGGTTTCTGTATATTCCTCTCATGTATTCAGGGTTCCTGAAAAACACTAAATACTCAACCTTGAAAGGTCTTTGCCTTTTAATTATTTACTTATTTAGTTATTTTTGTTGAACACACCACACCAGTTCAGGTTTTGAAGCCTAGCACTCAAGGATACTTCACCTTTTCTTCAGTCTTTGGTTTCATGTCTATTCAATATTTTTTTCCATTGATAGCTGTGCTGTTTATATGCTTGCCTTTCTTTTCCGGTAATTTCATGTAGTGTGTCTGCTGCTTTAAAGTGGACATCGATATACTGCTGCTTCTTTTATAACAGGTTTGGGACAGACTGTAGAATTTTATTTTATTTCTTCGCCCCCACTGTTGGTAATCAAGTAGGTACTTTTTCCCCCAATAACAACACCATGATTTTATGGTTGGTTCCTAATGACAGATTATGGTCTGTAAGGTGCGACCTTGACTCTGAGTATTCATTTATTACGCGCCCTACAGAGTGCTGTGCATCACTTTTTGTTCACTTCAGACTTCTTATTCATTTATTTATAAGTTTTATAAAGCACTAGCTAGACCTGAAGGTATCAGACCGCTTTACATACAAAGAAGTAGCGTAGTGTAGCACAACATAGGATTCTTAAAATAGCAAGAATAACTCATTAGACGGCATAAATTAAAGGAGGGAATGACATATTAGATAGTTGAAACAATCAAATAACCAACTAACACAAACTGTCGAGTCATGAGGAGAGTGAGCTATTGAAGCCTTGTTCAGTTGGCTTGTGCGGTAAAGTATTTGTTGAGGCGAAGGATTTTAAGGTTATTAGGTCTCGCTAGCGTAGGCTGCGCCCATGCGCAGTCTGCGCGCATGCGCAGTCTCGCTGGCGAGATTTAATGTTTATGGGATTTTTTTGTAAGGGGCATTAAGCCCCGCCCCTCTTTCCCATTGGCCGGCGTCACCATTTATGCTAAACGGCGGCCAGCCATTGGGAAAGAGCTGTTGGTGATGTTTTCGCTTGGCTTTTTGAGCCGTCCCATTTGGATGGCCTAGCCTGCCTTCCTTCTGCTGCAAAAGGTTTCTTATCTTTATGGGGCCAAACACATGGCCCCATAAAGATAAGAAACCTTTTAGCAGGCGAGGCCGTCCAAGTGGGATGGCAGAAAAAGCGAAACGAAAAGTCATGGCGAGCGCTTGTTAGAAACTTCCAATTTTTCCTCGCAACTAAAACCACACCTGGATTTAAACAGTAATTCCGTCTTTTTGTCAGAACCACTGGACCTTTGACACGAGTGGTTAATGCAGTTTACACATATTCGAAACCAAGCTGGAACAGGAGAAGTGGAAAATCCACAAAAGATCGCACTTGGAGTGTTTTGCTGCAAAAGAGGAGTTCCAAGATGGCCGCCGCGGTACAAACACGGTAGCGGTCTAGTTTTTATCTTCACACCTGTGAGGAGCCTTGGTGGAATGCGCTCTCCCTAATGAATGCGCACTTCACCGAAGCGTCGCTCGAGTTCGGAGCTGAACTTAACGTGTTCCAGGAAAATCTTAGAATTTCACTAATGATAATAATTCCTAGTCTATAGTTAAAATATTAGAGTGTTATTAGCATAGTTACCTTCGCTCCTGCCCAATATTCTTTCCCAGTCTGGAGATTGCAAGACTTGTGTGAGGAATTCTTCATGACGTAACTCCTCCGCTTCAGCGACTCATGACAGGAGTTAACTCTAGTGGTCAAAAGAAGAAGAACACGGAGTCAACCTTGAAAGCTAAGTTACATATTGTTTTATTGTAGAAAAAAGTATACAGGAAAAATATTGCTGAAAGAAAAAATAAATAAAAAAACAGTCGCAGAAAATAAGAAAAAGAGCTTACCTGAATGTAGAGAAATCCCGGCTAAGAACCAAGCTAAAAGAAAAGAAAGAAAACAAGATTTAATAATTGAATAAATGCAATAACTAGGAGACAAGTACTTATTGAGAAAACAATAACGCTATTAAACTAATCATAGTGAAGAAAAGATGGCGAAATCTTACCACAAGTTGTCACAATAATTTAGAGAAGAATAGAAGACACTTCATTTAATATACTGGTAGGTGAGCTGATAAATAGAATAATAATAATATTAATAATAGGGTTAGGCTAAATGTGATTAATTCATTGAATGCTCATATACCTAGGGTAGAACTGCGCTGAACAAGAAGGAAAGAGAATTCCAGGCAGTCGACCATCCACCACACGAAGAGAGGCTAGTTCAAAAGGATTTAGGGGTACGTTCCTTCCCAAGGGTACAAAATAAATACCTATAGAGTTAATAGAAGGATATAGAGTAGACTTAAGTGCTAAGTAATTGTGCTCTGTTAGTTTCCTCAGGTATCATTCAAGTGATAGTCCATGGAACGGACTGACGAGAAAAGGGTGCTGTGGAGGAGATCCGAAAAATCCTGAACCAGTCTCTTCTTTCTTTGTTATTTTGTCCACTCCCCCTTCCCCCTTTGGGTTGTTTGGAGACGTGATCTTATTTGGTCTCTGGGGAATCCTGGAGGGGGCATTGGGAACTAGCATCTCTGTTCCTGTGCAAGTATATGGTAAGGATCCTCTGTTTCGTAGCACCGTGACACTTTTCAATCGGTCTCTTAAAGGAATGGTCGCTTTTCTGATCATATTTCCCTGGAAAGATATTCAAAGTTTTGTGATTTCACTTTGACTTAATTGAAATGTCTGTTATTTGCGCCTTCGCTTCATTTCTTTACAGGGTTAAGAAAACAAAGCAATACGGGAGGTAAGACTGACGTGTCATTAGTGAAAGGGTTTGAAGTGTAATCGTTCCCTCTAATGTATAAACTGAATCTAAGTTACACTCAGTACGCACACAGGTTCACTAGTCTGGAACGAGTCCTCTTTCCCTCCAGTGAGAGCCGATCAGACCTTAAAGCGCCCGACTCACATACAAGGCGCTTTCCCAAACAGTGCCAGGTGAGCGTGAGATCCACCGCGCAACATGTCCGCGCCGGCTAAATAGCGCACTTGAAAGGGAAGTTCAAGTGGAACCCTCATTTCATTGTCAAGGCTCCACATTTCATCCGTGGCAGGCCGGGGGAGCTGGTCTCCGACCCTGATCTGTGTGTTGTATAAACAAAGGCCCCTTGCGCGGCTTCCTCCGTCTCCCGCCTCCCAGCCCCTCCTTTAGTTAAAGTATTCACTCAAGTGCAAGGTTACACCGCACAGGAACTCTCTGACAGAGCCCCCCCCCCTTTCAGAGATAGCCAGCACAGGGCATAGAAAGAGCGCCTCGAAGCCGCTACACAGCCCTTGAACGCGCAGGCAGCACTTAGGAGTTTATCCAGCACAGGGCATAGAAAGGGCGCCTCGAAGCCGCTACCCAGCCCTTGAACGCGCAGGCAGCACTTGGGAGTTTATACAGAGACCAGAGGCACTGTTGAATAGCTCCTCGAAGCAACGTGCAACTTCTCAAAGTGTGTAAGAGCTTCGCCCGTAGTGCGTGGAATACTTGTTTCGGTTATCTCTCGCTGTTCAAAAGGGGGTGTCATTGACGTGGCTCGAGTGGTTACCAATCATCTGGACTATGATGTCACATAGCTAAAATTTTAGAGAGTGCGATAGTAGTTTACGCGGAACCGCGGTACGTCAAAGCGCTATATAGCACGCATAGATACAGGGAATTGAATATCAAGGAAACAAAAAACCATGCGATAAACTAGGCAAAATATGTGACGTGTTATGCAAATAAAAATATAGGCACATTCTAGCATAAATAATATCTAATAGTTTAGTACTTTAACACACATCGATACAAAACGGTTTCCAACGCTAAAGAATTAGTTTGTTTTCCAAGAAAAAAAACCATTGCATGCATTTGCCAGATCTTATTCAAAATGTTGTTCGTCCACAAAGAATAATTTTATCGTTAATCAAAGTATAGAAACACCGTTTTATAAGCACTGACCGCATAAAAAAATGTCGCAGAAAACAAACATTCAGGTTCACACTTGTGAAAAAAAGGGTGTTTCTTTATACTGTGCACAAGACATATTTTCAAATTCGGCTTCCATGTCAGCCTCCTTGTCTTCATACCATAGCACCTCTCGAGACGCTACAAGACTCCAGAAAGCAGAGATGCAAAACTTTTGAGATGTTTCTATGCTGGCCATTCCCGATTGACTACTGCGCCGAGAACAATCTATGTGACGTAAACACAAATTTGCAATATAGCACGTTCACGACAAGAAATGACTTATATTGAAAGTTTTTGTTTCCCTGCAGATGACTGCACACATGCCAACATTTCAGAACAAGAAAGTGGGGGATTTTGACACAAAAAATCAGGAGAATGCATTTTCCCTATTGACTTCTATTGAGGCAGAGGCAATTTCAGGCCAGAGACAGCTAAAATAAAGCCGGTTTTGGCTTAAAAAATCTGGAGTCTCCCACCTGAATCGGGTCTATTGGCATGTATGAGACTGCCATAGTAGAATGGTGAGTTTGAAGTAAAACAAAGTGTTCACAAGCGCAAAAAACATAGCACAGTAGCAATTTACAGTTTACAGACTCTGCTGTAAAAAGGAAACCAATTATAAATAAATAAAACGTATTGAAACAGGATTGGGTGTGAGACGAGGAGAATCAGGGAAGGGAGAAGGCGAGAGCAAAGAGAGCACAGGAACAATCAAGGCAGAGAGCAAGAAACCCATGCTCTCCCACGGAGGGCCGAATGCAAAATAGGGTGCCATCAAGTCAGTAGCAGAAAAAATCAACTCATTCGTTCATTATACTGTCAGATTGAAATGCTCCTGGCCAGGAAAAACACAAGAATAGGGGGGAAAACCATTAAATAACAAGCCTTTGCAATGCAATAGGTCTCGCCTTTGTAAGAGTTTGAGCTATTGTCATTGTAAATTACAATGCCTTTCATTTATGTGTTTTGAAAACCTGTAAGCGGTGCGTAAACACGCAGTTTGTACTAATAGCTGGCAGTAAAAGAGGTGCAGTTACTGCCAGTCTTGCTTCTCGTAAGCAACGACTACGCACCGCTTGCAGGTTTTCAAAAGACATAAATAAAAGGCATTGTCATTTACAATGCCAATAGCTCAAACTCTCGCAAAGGCGAGACCTATTGCATTGCAAATGCTTGTTTTTAAAGCAGGAGGAGGGGTTGCATTTCCAGAAAAAGAGCGAGTCTGGATGATTTTCCTTTTCAGTTTCGGAGGAATGAGATGAAGTGAGTCAGAGCTTCTCAGAGTTCTGGGTCTTCTTGCTTTCATAAGTTTGTTGTTTAGATAATTGGGGGTATGTGTGTGAAGGGCTTTGGGTGTGATACAGGCAGTCTTGTAAATATTGCTCTGCGTCTGTCTGACTAATAGCCTTGCATGGACGATGAAGAGTCCAGTCAGTGAATGGTGGGCCTATACTCTGTAATCACAACCCCAATTGGCATTAGGTGCAATTATAAACAACCCACAACTGTTTTTAAGCTTTTCTTGAAATACGTCTCAGCTTTCAGGTCACATGATTAGGTGCAAAGTATAGCACATACTGTGGCCCTAGATTCTCAAAGCCCAGGCTCCTTATTTCATTTGTTTGGAAGCCACGTTGGAAGGTCAGATATGCAGTATTGGCATGTGGATCCTGTAAAACCTTAGTTTTTCAAGGGCTCAAATAGGCATTGTGTAAGGCACAAAGAACTTTGAAATTGATCTGCCTCTTGACCGTTTTCCAAGCTGGTTTTGTGTGCTTGTGCTTCTGCAGATTCAGGCCCATTTTTGAAGCTTTTTAAGCTTGACCCTGATTTTATTTGGGATTCCTGTATAAATGAATAGTCTAAATAGGTCATCACCAGAGCTCTTGCAGTCACCGTCCTGTGGTTGATTTGGAGGAGCATGAATATTTTCCATTGCTGAGAAAGCTGAAAGTTGAGGCTACTGATAATTGCTTTGGCATGGGGAATGGAGGAGAGCTGGGATCCCTGGTACCATACTTTCAGCGCATGGAGATGCTCCTATGTTATGAGGCCAATTGAAGGATAAGGAGTCAGGCTGTGCTTCTCCCAGAACCTGGATCTCAGTCTTGGCTCTTTTTCTGAACATATGGTCCGAGGATATGGCTATATTGTCCTGTTTTGCTGGTCTGATTTTATAACTGGCAGTTAGTTTGAGGTTAGTGGAGTACATGTCTTTATCTTGGGTTTATTGTAGGAGAGTGGCATCGACTGCATAGTTGCCCCCAACTTTTTGCTGATGTTTTGACTGTTTTATGACACTAGCCAGGCTGTGGCCCTGCTATCCAGGACCCCAGCCTATCTGCTTCTTCTCTAAACGGATGTGAGTACCCTAGGTACCTTCCAATTGGATACTGAGGACACCATACCAGACCCTTGTAGATGATACCCTAGGTGCCCAGGGCATGGGTACCTCAGAGGCCTACCAGGGGCTGCAGCACACATTGTGCCACCCCTGGGACAGCCATACCAAATGACACCACCAGACCACTCCTGTAGTCTGGGTAAGGTGGTGCTTGCACCCCTTACAGGGATATAGGTAGCCTGTTTCCCACTTAATACTACACATATATCCTCATAGGTCACCCCTAGAGCAGGCCTTGCTAATCCTACAAGGCAGGGTGCTGAGATATGTGTGAGGGGGGACCCCTACCTGAGTAGGGCCCCTCTGCAACCTTCGTAAAATCATTACTGGGTTGTTTGTAGTGTAGCCATACCATATACTCTTAACCGCATTATAAGTCTATCGCGATAGCGTGATAACTTGAGAATGGCTACACAGAACCATATCGTGTTTGGTGTCTAACAGGTAGGAATCATACCCTCAATCCAGCCATGGGACTGAGGGCATGATTCTCCCCTGCTAGAGGGGTGATATGGGAAAAGCGGCAGAATTTAGACACCAATTTAAAAGTGCACGCGAAGTACAAAATGGATGCTACCCGCGACCCACACGACTCTGGCTGCCTGTTGCTGGGCAGAACTCCAGCCACGGCAGCTGGACAATAGGGATCCTGTTGCAGGGAGGTGTTCCCACCTCCCCAGACAGACCATGTGAATTGGAACTGGGTGGGTGCACCATAGGATGCCTTTCAGAGTTGCACGTAGGCTTCTCCAGTGCCTACATTCTGCATACACCGCCTGGAACCGGTTTAGGGGCATCCTGTCCCCTGCCCAGGCGGGAAACACACAAAGGGGAGAGGGTGTAGCCACCCTTTCCCGCCTGACCTCTCATTGGTGGACCCTGATCTGGACACACCCCTAATCTTTGGATAAAGGTGAATACTGGATCCCCAGAGCCTCAGATTATTCTTGAACTTCACAGTCTTGACCTTCGACTTGATGCCGCACAACTACCTGAAGAAATCTCCCTTGGGGTAAAGGAGTTACCCCCCTGCTTGGCAGGCACCTGAAACACTGCAAGTGACCCGGTCGGAACCTCGCTGCTCCTTCGGACAGCGACGACTCTTTCCTACCTTGAGGTGGGTTTCCAAGCATCCCAGAGGCCAGTGAGTGTGCACAGCAAAGCTCTGCACCGTGGACCCCGTGGGTGCCGAGATCCCCAATACCCTAGGACAACGGCCACCTCTTGCATAGCACCCGACCCCGACGAGTGGGGAAGTCGTGCTTTGGCCCATTATTGAGCCAACCTCTCTGCAGCAACTGTGCCAAAGATCGACACCCTAGCCCGCTCCGGCGACCCGTGGGCGCACCTTTACGCACGCCAAGTTGCTGCCTTCCGCGGTCCCTTGTCTCTCGATTTGTGGGCCCTAGCGGAGGAGATTCTTCGATTCCAAGAGTTCCCCTGGTTGTTCCAGGCCTGCTCTTCAGTCTCCTCGCTGGAGACCTCGCTCAGATCTCGTGGGTCTGCATCAATAGCTGCTTTGTGTTTCTTGCGTGGGTTGCGGTTGCCAAGGCTTAGTGGATCCAATCCGGACACTAACACCGCAGCGACCCTCATCCTTCGTGGGACAGTCGCCCTCCAGAAGCTGGCCTTCCTTGAAGCCTCCTGGACTCCGTGGCTGACGATCCAAGCTACACCTCTTCGACCTGGAAGCACCCGACTTTGAAGGGCTCCTTCTCTTGAGCCCCCTGGTCACTGTGCCGTGACCCAGACTCTGTCCCCTCTGCTTTTAGGTTCTTCTCTACAAGATCTACATTTTCATTCTTCACGACAACGACGACGTTTCACGTTTTGCCATTGAAAATCAGCCTGCAACCCGACATCGAAAACGACCTATGCACCCGGCTTCCCTGGGCAGGTAACAGTGGTACCTCGGTACTCTCGTGGGTGTGGGCCCTTCAAAAGCTTAACTCTAAAGTGTTGAACTTGAACTTCTGCTAGAAGTGTTTTTAAACTTGTAAAATAAAACCGCGACATTCTCCATAGGCTGTAATAGAGATCCCGACAGTAACTTCAGTCACTGCACGCGTCTCCCGTGGGTCCCCTTCCTCACTACCTTGGGTGGTTTCACAAGGGGCCAGCGACCCTAAATGCCCTAGGCATTGTCTGTAGAATTGTTGTGGTTCTTATACCACTTTTTTAATATATGGTTTGGTCCCCCCCCCCGGGACCTTGTGATTCCAGTGCTATTTATTGTAACTATCAATGCTTGTTTGAATTGTATCTTCACCTCTAGCCTCATAAAGAGACTAGTGGGGTTATTCCTAGAATAAATACATATATTTTATATATATACCTGTGTGGACTACTCTTTCAGTTGGTTATTCATGAGGTTATCTATGGTAAAACAATAAGCTTAACACTCCTTCAAGACTTAGCCTGAAGGCTGCTCTCCACAGCTACCACTAGGATAGCTTTCTTTAAAGGTTGTCTTTAACCTATCACCTTAAGAGTCGAATTGGACTGGTACAAGGTGGCCACTAGAACTAGTGACCAGCATATGCCAGGCCAACTTCTCACATTGGTGTGCAGCGGTTGGATTCAAGCTTGCCATTGTTTTACCAGATAACAAATTGAATTCTAAAGTGAAAGCCACTTGGTACTAAGGTACATATAAATTTAAGCTTAGAATACAATAAGTTCTACTGAACTTAGGAGTTGTGTGTAGAGGGCTTAGCTCACCTTGACTACAACTCAAGAAAGGGTTCAGTAGGCCACACCTAGTGTAGGTAGATACACCAGTACCACTACACTAGACATGTCTTCAGGTTCAGGAGCCCCTAAGGCTCTGGAAGGACCCTCAAGGGTCCCAGTCGACAAGTATGACCACCTCTCTTTTGCAGAGCTTAGGGAGATATGCACTGCTAGGCAACTGAAGAATGGTGGATCCAAACAGAAGGAACAGATCCCCCTCAGTGGGGTCCAACCATTCTGGGAGATCCAAAGGGACCTCTGCCTCTTCTCAGAGAAGAGAATCCTCCAAGGAGAGGAAATGCAGACTGATCCAGTTTGAGCAGGCTAAACTACAGCTCAGGAGAGAACAGTTAGCATTAGACTCCCTGGAGCTTCAGAAAGCTTCAAGAAAATGGGGTCTAGAGACCCCTGGTGGCAGTAATACCCCTAGAGTTAGAGAGAAAGCTCCTGACAATAGGAACCTGCATACGATTGTGCCCCCCTATCAGACAGGGGATGATATCCATAAATGGATCACTGCACTTGAGAGGGCCTGTAAAGTTCAGAGGGTCCCAGTAGAGCAGTGGGCAGCAATCTTATGGGCTCTCCTTTGCAGACAAAGGTAGAGACAAGCTCCTCTCTGTCAGAGAAGAGGATGCAGATGATTATTATATCTTGAGAGATGCTTTGATAGATGGGTTTGGCTTAACCACTGATCAATATAGATTAAAGTTCAGAGACACCCAGAAAGCACAGAATCAAGATTGGGTAGACTTTGTAGATTGTGCTACCAAGGCACTGGAAGGTTGGTTAACTGGCAGCAAAGTAAATGATTACCAAGGATTGTACAATCTCATTATGAGGGAGCAGATCCTTAACAATTGTCAGAATCAGCTCTTACATCAGCACCTGGTGGACTCAGATCTGACCTCTCCCCAAGAATTGGGAAAGAAGGCAGACAAATGGTTCAGAACCAGGATTAGGCAGAAGGTCCAGCCCTTGGGGGGTGTAACTAAAAAGGAAGATGCCAAGAACTCTGAGAAGGGTGGGGAAAAGGGAAAAGACCAGCAGTCTTCAACAGGCCCCCAAAAATCAGCATCTGATAATACCTAAGCTACTAAAGCTAAACAACCAAGGAAGCCATGGTGTAAAGTCTGTAAACAGAAAACCCATTGGACTTCAGATTGTAACAAGGCCAAAGACTCCACAAGTACCACCACACCTGCCCCTAAGGCACCTGTTTCCCCTAGGTCAGCTATAGGTGGTGGTACACAGAACAAAGGGATAGTAGGGTTGACCCTTGGATCTGGAGAGGACTCTGGCCTAGTCAGAACTCCTACTCAGGCTGTATTAGTTTGTGATGGGGACCTGTCCCTATTTGTGAGTCCCAGTGGCCTGGGCAAATACAAGCAACAGCCTAGAATAAATGGAAGGGAGTCATTAGCTTACAGGGACACAGGGGCCAGTGTCACTATGGTGACTAAGGACCTTGTGGACCCTAGCCAGATCCTACTTGGAGAAACTTACCAGGTGACCAATGCAAGCAATGTCAGTACTAACCATGCTCTGGCAGTTGTTAACTTCTCTTGGGGAGGGGTAACTGGCCTGAAGAAGGTTGTGGTGAGTGCAGACCTACCAGTAGAATGTTTGCTAGGGAATTATTTGGAGACCTCAGCATGGGCTGAGGGGGAGCTAACTACCCATGCAGCGATGCTGGGTATCCCAGCAGAAGTATTTGCCCTGACAAGGTCTAAAGCAAAGCTGACACAAACTGAACAGGCCTTGGATCCTGGAAGAATGGACCAAGAACCTTCCAAGAGGAGGAGTAGCAGGGGTAAGGCAGTGCCTTCCCCCCAGGATCAGTCTTAAGAGACTCTTTTAGCAGAAGAGGATCTGACACCTGAAGAAGGAACTGTCCTAGATGAGCTTGAACCTGATCAGGTTGAGTTCTTGGGGACAGGGGGACCTTCCAGGGCAGACTTGAGCCTGGAGCAGCAGAGCTGCCCCACTCTTGAACCCCTCAGACAGCAAGCTGCTGCTGAGGCTGCCGGGAATTCCAGTGGAACCCATAAGATATATTGGGATGATGGGCTCCTGTACTCTGAGGGTCGAGACCCCAAGCCTGGTGCAGCCAGGAGGTTGGCCATACCTCAGAAGTTCAGGGGTTTCCTACTCACACTGGCCCATGATATTCCCTTGGCAGGACACCTAGGCCAAAACAAAACTTTGGACAGAATTGTCCCTCACTTTCATTGGCCTCAGATGAGTGAGGACTGTAAGAGTTTCTGTAGCTCTTGCATTACCTGCCAGGCCAGTGGCAAGGTAGGTAAATCCACAAAGGCCCCCCTGATACCACTACCTGTGGTGGGGGTTCCCTTTGAAAGGGTAGGGATTGACATAGTTGGTCCCCTTGACCCACCAACAGCATCTGGGCACAGGTTTATTCTGGTAGTAGTGGATCATGCTACCAGATACCCAGAAGCTATTCCCCTTAGGACCATCACAGCTCCTGTGGTGGCAAGGGCCCTCCTGGGAATCTTTTCCAGGATGGGTTTCCCTAAGGAGGTCTTATCAGACAAAGGTACAAACTTTATGAGTAGTTACCTCAAAGCAATGTGGAAGGAGTGTGGTGTCAACTATAGGTTCACCACTCCTTATCATCCACAATGCAATGGGCTTGTTGAGAGATTCAACAAGACCCTAAAGGGTATGATCAAAGGGCTCCCAGAAAAGCTTAGGCGAAAATGGGATGTTCTTCTGCCCTGCCTTCTCTTTGCATATAGGGAGGTGCCACAGAAGGGGGTTGGTTACAGCCCTTTTGAACTTTTGTTTGGTCACCCTGTTAGAGGGCCACTCTGTCTAGTGAAGGAGGGATGGGAGTTACCTCTCAAACCCCCTAAACAGGATATTGTGGACTATGTACTTGGTCTCCGCTCCCGGATGGCTGAATATATGAAGAAGGCGACTAAAAACCTTGAGGCAAGCCAGAAACTGCAAAAAGCCTGGCATGACCAAAAGGCTGTTCTGGTGGTGTACCAGCCAGGACAGAAGGTATGGGTGTTGGAGCCAGTGGCCCCAGCAGCCCTCCAGGACAAATGGAGTGGACCCCATACCATTTTGGAAAAGAAGGGAGAGGTCATCTACTTGGTGGACCTTGGCACTCCCAGATGTCCCCACAGGGTACTTCATGTAAACAGATTAAAGCCATATGTGGACAGGGCTGACATGGGCTTGCTCGTGGCAACAGATGAGGGACAGGAGAAAGAGAGTGACCCTCTCCCAGACCTGCTCTCTCACAACCCTGATGATGGGTCAGTTGATGGAGTAGCCTTGGCCGGCAGCCTCACTGATCAGCAACAGTCTGACTGCAGACAAGTTCTACAGTCATTCAGGCATCTGTTTTCACTGACTCCAAGTCAGACCTCCTGGTGCACTCATGAAGTGGACACTGGGGACAGTCTGCCTGTGAAGAATAAAACCTACAGGCAACCTGACCATGTTAGGGACTGCATAAGGACAGAAGTCCAAAAGATGTTGGAATTGGGAGTAATTGAGCCCTCAGATAACCCCTGGGCTAGCCCAGAAGTCCTTGTACCAAAACCTCACACCCAAGACGGTAAGAGAGAGAAGAGGTTCTGTGTTGACTACAGAGGACTCAATGCAGTCACTAGGACTGAAGCTCATCCCATTCCCAGAGCAGATGAGCTCATAGATAAATTGGCCTCAGCCAAGTATCTGAGCACATTTGATCTGAAATCACGCTATCGGCAGATAAGGTTAGCTGAATCTGCAAAAGCCAAAACAGCATTCTCTACCCCTGGTGGGCATTATCAATGTATTGTGATGCCCTTTGGTTTGAAGAATGCCCCTGCTACTTTTCAAAGGTTGGTGAACCAAGTCCTCGCAGGCCTGGATGACTTTAGTGCAGCATATCTAGATGATATTGCTGTCTTCAGCTCCACCTGGGAAGATCACCTGATCCACCTGAGGAAAGTTTTGGAAGCCCTGCAAAAAGCAGGACTCACTATCAAGGCTACTAAGTGCCAGAAAGGGCAGAGTCAGGTTGTGTACCTGGGCCACCTTGTAGGTGGAGGCCAGGTTCAACCACTACAGAGAAAAATCCAGACCATCATGGATTGGGTTGCTCCAACCACCCAGACTCAGGTCCAAGCTTTCTTAGGCCTGACTGGTTATTACAGAAGATTTGTCAAGGGATATGGATCCATTGTGACCCCCTTAAATGACTTAACCTCTAAGAGGATGCCCAAGAAAGTTCAGTGGACTTTCAGCTGTCAGAAAGCTTTTGATGACCTAAAATAGGCAATGTGCTCTGCTCCAGTGCTCCAAAGCCCCGACTACTCCAAAGAATTCATAGTTCAAACTGATGCTTCTGAGGTGGGGGTAGGTGCTGTATTATCACAACTGAATGAAGAGGGCCAGGATCAACCAGTAGCTTTTATTAGCAGAAGGTTGACCCTCAGAGAGAAACGTTGGTCAGCCATAGAGAGGGAGGCCTTTGCTGTGGTCTGGGCCTTGAAGAAGCTGGGGCCATACTTGTTTGGCACTCACTTCATTGTTCAAACCGACCATAAGCTCCTCCTATGGCTAAAACAGATGAAAGGTGAAAACCCCAAATTACTCAGGTGGTCCATTTCCCTACAGGGGATGGACTATACAGTGGAACATAGACCTGGGAACAACCATGCCAATGCAGATGGCCTCTCCAGATATTTCCACGTAGAACATGAAGACTCAACTGGTCAAGGTTAGTTTAATGTCCCTGCGTTTGGGGGGGGGGGGGGTTATGTAGGAGAGTGGCATCGACTGCATAGTTGCCCCCAACTTTTTGCTGATGTTTTGACTCTTTTATGACACTAGCCAGGCTGTGGCCCTGCTATCCAGGACCCCAGCCTATCTGCTTATTCTCTAAACCAATGTGAGTACCCTAGGTACCTTCCAATTGGATACTGAGGACACCCTACCAGACCCTTGTAGATGGTACCCTAGGTACCCAGGGCATGGGTACCTCAGAGGCCTACCAGGGGCTGCAGCACATATTGTGCCACCCCTGGGACAGCCATACCAAATGACACCACCAGACCACTACTGTAGTCTGGGTAAGGTGGTGCTTGCACCCCTTACAGGGATATAGGCAGCCTATATCCCACTTAATACAACACATATATCCTCATAGGTCACCCCTAGAGCAGGCCTTGCTAATCCTACAAGGCAGGGTGCTGAGATATGTGTGAGGGGGGACCCCTACCTGAGTAGGCCCCCTCTGCAACCTTCCTAAAATCATTACTGGGTTGTTTGTAGTGTAGCCATACCATATACTCTTAACCGCATTATAAGTCCATCGCGATAGCGTGATAACTTGAGAATGGCTACACAGAACCATATCGTGTTTGGTGTCAAACAGGTAGGAATCATACCCCCAGTCCAGCCATGGGACTGAGGGCATGATTCCCCCCTGCTAGAGGGGCGATATGGGAAAAGCGGCAGAATTTAGACACCAATTTAAAAGTGCACGCGAAGTACAAAATGGATGCTACCCGCCACCCACACGACTCTGGCTGCCTGTTGCTGGGCAGAACTCCAGCCACGGCAGCTGGACAATAGGGATCATGTTGCAGGGAGGTGTTCCCACCTCCCCAGACAGACTATGTGGATTGGAACTGAGTGGGTGCACCATAGGATGCCTTTCAGAGTTGCACGTAGGCTTCTCCAGTGCCTACATTCTGCATACACCGCCTGGAACCGGTTTAGGGGCATCCTGTCCCCTGCCCAGGCAGGAAACACACAAAGGGGAGAGGGTGTAGCCACCCTTTCCCGCCTGACCTCTCATTGGTGGACCCTGATCTGGACACTCCCCTAATCTTTGGATAAAGGTGAATACTGGGTCCCCAGAGCCTCAGGTTATTCTTGAACTTCACAGTCTTGACCTTCGATTTGCTGCCGCACAGCTACCTGAAGAAATCTCCCTTGGGGTAAAGGAGTTAACTCCCTGCTTGGCAGGCACCTGAAACACTGCAAGTGACCCGGTTGGAACTTCCCTGCTCCTTCGGACATCGACGACTCTTTCCTACCTTGAGGTGGGTTTCCAAGCATCCCAGAGGCCAGTGAGTGTGCACAGCAAAGCTCTGCACCGTGGACCCCTTGGGTGCCGAGATCCCCAATACCCCAGGACACCGGCCACCTCTTGCATAGCACATGACCCCAACGAGTGGGGAAGTCGTGCTTTGGCCCATTTTTGAGCCAACCTCTCTACAGCAACTGTGCCAAAGATCGACGCCCCTAGCCTGCTCCGGTGACCCGTGGGCGCACCTTTATGCATGCCAAATTGCTGCCTTCCGCGGTCCCTTGTCTCTCGACTTGTGGGCCCTAGCGGAGGACAATCTTCAATTCCAAGAGTTCCCCTGGTTGCTCCAGGCCTGCTCTTCAGTCTCCTCGCTGGAGACCTCGCTCAGACCTCGTGGGTCTGCACCAGTAGCTGCTTTGTGTTTCTTGCGTGGGTTGCGGTTGCCAAGGCTTAGTGGATCCAATCCGGACACTAACACCGCAGCGACCCTCATCCTTCGTGGGACAGTCGCCCTCCTTGAAGCCTCCTGGACCCCGTGGCTGACGATCCAAGCTACACCTCTTCGACCTGGAAGCACCCGACATTGAAGGGCTCCTTCTCTTGAGCCCCCTGGTCACTGTGCCGTGACCCAGACTCTGTCCCCTCTGCTTTCAGGTTCTTCTTTACAAGATCTACATTTTCATTCTTCACGACAACGACGACGCTTGTGGCTAGCAGCAGTTCTTCACGTTTTGCCATTGAAAATCAGCACGCGACCCGACATCGAAAAACGACCTATGCACCTGGCTTCCCTGGGGCAGGTAACAGTGGTACCTCGGTACTCTCGTGGGTGTGGGCCCTTCAAAAGCTTAACTCTAAAGTGTTGAACTTGAACTCCTGCTAGAAGTGTTTTTAAACTTGTAAAATCAAACCGCGACATTCTACATAGGCTATAATAGAGATCCCAACAGTAACTTCAGTCACTGCACGCGTCTCCCGTGGGTCCCCTTTCTCACTACCTTGGGTGGTTTCACAAGGGGCCAGCGACCCTAAATGCCCTAGGCATTGTCTGTAGAATTGTCGTGGTTCTTATACCACTTTTTTAATATATGGTTTGGTCCCCCCCTGGGACCTTGTGATTCCAGTGCTATTTATTGTAACTATCAATGCTTGTTTGAATTGTATCTTCACCTCTAGCCTCATAAAGAGACTAGTGGGGTTATTCCTAGAATAAATACATATATTTTATATATATACCTGTGTGGACTACTCTTTCATTTGGCTATTCAAGAGGTCATCTATGGTAAAACAATAAGCTTAACACTCCTTCAAGACTTTGCCTGAAGGCTGCTCTCCACAGCTACCACTAGGATAGCTTTCTTTAAAGGTTGTCTTTAACCTATCTCCTTAAGCGTCGAATTGAACTGGTACAAGGTGGCCACTAGAACTAGTGACCAGCATAGGCCAGGCCAACTTCTCACATTTATTATCTTGGGATACAACATCCTGGGTTAATTAAATAAGAAAGTCAAAAAACATTAAATGGAAAAAAGAAATCTGAGAGGATACCGGTAGGTACTTATGGTTAGGAAAATTGTATAACATTTTGTAAAGTATTTCATATGGGGAGGTTTATGATCTGATAAAAAGGGTTTATTTTAAAAGGGATGGTTGGGGGTAAGTATTTGGAATGCTGGTGAAAATGGTAAAAGTCTGTTAGAATTAATGTGAAAGTGGAGTTGCGTGGGGGTCTCTCCTTTTAATTGATTTGAAAAAGGTTGAATCTGAAAGTAGCCTCAGAATTCTCCTTTTAAAAACCCAGAGCTTTTCTAAAAATAATTCAAGCTAGAAATGGGTGAAATTAGTCACTTTGAGATTAATCACCAGTGATTATTCTCAAAGTGATTCATCAACCCAAGATTATTAAATTGTGCACACCCCTACTTACACCTGACTTGGGGGTGTTGTGCCTTCACACAAAAGATTCCATATCCCTGTAATTAGTGTGGAGCCAGGGGAGGTATGAAACCTTAGCACTTTAAAGGGAATCCTCCATACGTTGCTCCCACTTGAAAGAAGGCACCAGACATAAATATTTGACCTAAGACACCAATTCTTTAGTGCCCTTCTGGACCGGTGGAAGATTCTGACAGGTAGAAGGATGGCTGTGCTGCTGAAAGGAGTGCTGGTCTGCTGCCCTTTTCCCTAGGTGAGAATGACTGGACTTGCAACCTCTACCCAGGACCACCAGAGTGACTCCAAAGGCTAGTCTCTTGCAATCTGCGCCTGGACTCTGCAACTGTAAGTCCTACCATGACAAGTGCTGGACTCTCCCAGCGCAAGGACTTTGCACTGCCTTTGCAGGTCCTCTCATCGCAAATCCAGTGTTGACTACAGCCTTGATGACGAAGCAGGACTTTTCATCACAAGCCCCGCAGCTTCTTCGGAACCAGTCATTGCGCAACACATCCTCAACGCAGGACTTCGCATCACAAGCCCCCTCGTCAATGACCTCCTTGATGATGAAGCAGGACCTCACATCGCAGTCTCACAACTCCCTGGAGCCGACTCTGCGCAACGCATCTCAGACCCAGACCTCGCATCGCCTTGGCTGTGCAGCGCATCCTCAACGCGGGACCTTGCAGCCAGGATTTAAGGTACTCTTGTTCAGCAAGCCTAATTGGGTCCCTATAGCTGGCCCGCGCTCCATCACAGTTGGCCTGAACTTGTCACTGTTTGAAGTGTTGCACAGATCCTTAACACATTGCCTCTAAGTTAAGCCTGCCTGCTCTGCTCCAAGCTACCAGAGGGTTGAGGCCAAGTTAATTTAGAGTTTGCTTGTGCTTCAACCTAACAAGAATTGTGGTTCATGCTTGAGTAGTTTTTTGTCCCTCTCGACTAGTAACCGAATGTATTACACCCTGAAAAAGTCAAATTAAGTGGTATTCTTTGACTATCTGGTTAACCCATGATGCATATGGTGTCTATTATACAATTTAAAATAATAAGATGTGTATGTTATAGAACCTACACCGTGAGGTTGAAATCTCCAAACCTACTCGCTGTTCCCTTGACAAGCATACATCCACAACTCCTGGAACCAGCTTTGCACAGCCGTATTTCTTTTTTCATTTGAGACAATTTCTTCTCACGCCTCAGCATCAATCGGCTCTGTATTAACAATGGTTTATAACCTACTTTAGCTCGACTTGATGCATTATTGGAAAAGGACAATTTCATTACAAGAACTGTGGTAAATAATTTAATTACCGGGACTTAATTTGATACAGAAACATAATAAAAATAGCTCAGTAAATAAGAGGCAGAATCCGTGGTATTAGAGGTTCGGAATGGGCTTTATTCCAATGGACGATTCGAATCGGTGACTCCAAGTTCCATCACCACGGAGGTTCAGGAAGTGAAGTACATACTTTATTGATAAGTAATCACTTTTATACAATAGGCATTACAATGAAGCAAATGCAGGAGGCGTAACAATTCATAATGTAGATAAAACATACATACGTAGCAAAAGTAGGCGTAACTGGGTGTGACTAAAGAACGTCATCAGGTGTGATGTCATAATAGGGTGGTTCCATGAAAGAATTTCGCAATGTCAGCAGAAATACTTGGCAGAAATGCGCGCGCAGCAGCATGACGTGTGATTGACGTGCAACTAGGGGGTGAAGGGGACTTGACATTTAGCTCTACATATGGCGACAGAAGTCTGGAGGGTCAAGTCAACCTAATCCCATATCATATCTAACATCTTATGTTTAAAGAACTATGTTATCCAAAAGAGAGGTCTCTTAGAGTAGAATCTTGTTCTATACTGACTATACTGACTGTTAGTGCGTGTACAAGCGTCTAAGTGTCTACACTAGATGCGAGGGCAGAAGTCTTCCATAATAATAGGGCTATGAATTACTTGCATAAAGACAGAGAAGCCGGGCCTTTGCTCGGTAACTGGAAGAATGTTTACTTAAACTACTAGACAGGAATGCATTGGGCAGGGAGCGGAGCAGATAATTTCGAAGGTGAAATACAGTTTTTGGCAGGCAACAGGCTGATGTCAGGCATCGTGAGCTGCGCAGGGAATGAGACAAAATTCATGGTCACAGATGCAGGCTCAGACTGGAGCTTTCAGAGGCAGAAGGCAAGAAAAGCTTGATGACAGAATCAGGGCCTACTTGCCTGGACTGTAAAATGGCATAAGTGAACCATATAAAGCCGGTGGCCTTTCATACTTAGGAATGGAATATCCGGCCTATTCATGGCGGATCTGACAGAGGACATGTTGACGGTGGACGCACATGTGTTTGCGTCTTCATAACTGGAACTGGAGGGAACATACATGTACTTGTGATTCATACATGAAACCGTTGGGGTCCAAGATAGGGGACATAACTGATCGGAAAAATCCATATTTCCACATTCCCTCCTTGTCCCCTACTTGCCCGTTAAGAGATATCAATCTTCATCAATCCGTTGATCTGTTCATATAGCATCATTTGTTCTTCTTTTTTCTTCTGGGATGAATGAAATCTTGGTGGTGGAATACACGATGTGGCACACAGACCACCAAGATTTCATTCATCCCAGAAGAAAAAAGAAGAACAAATGATGCTATATGAACAGATCAACGGATTGATGAAGATTGATATCTCTTAACGGGCAAGTAGGGGACAAGGAGGGAATGTGGAAATATGGATTTTTCCGATCAGTTATGTCCATTATCTTGGACCCCAACGGTTTCATGTATGAATCACAAGTACATGTATGTTCCCTCCAGTTCCAGTTATGAAGACGCAAACACATGTGCGTCCACCGTCAACATGTCCTCTGTCAGATCCGCCATGAATAGGCCGGATATTCCATTCCTAAGTATGAAAGGCCACCGGCTTTATATGGTTCACTTATGCCATTTTACAGTCCAGGCAAGTAGGCCCTGATTCTGTCATCAAGCTTTTCTTGCCTTCTGCCTCTGAAAGCTCCAGTCTGAGCCTGCATCTGTGACCATGAATTTTGTCTCATTCCCTGCGCAGCTCACGATGCCTGACATCAGCCTGTTGCCTGACAAAAACTGTATTTCACCTTCGAAATTATCTGCTCCGCTCCCTGCCCAATGCATTCCTGTCTAGTAGTTTAAGTAAACATTCTTCCAGTTACCGAGCAAAGGCCCGGCTTCTCTGTCTTTATGCAAGTAATTCATAGCCCTATTATTATGGAAGACTTCTGCCCTCGCATCTAGTGTAGACACTTAGACGCTTGTACACGCACTAACAGTCAGTATAGTCAGTATAGAACAAGATTCTACTCTAAGAGACCTCTCTTTTGGATAACATAGTTCTTTAAACATAAGATGTTAGATATGATTTGGGATTAGGTTGACTTGACCCTCCAGACTTCTGTCAAGTCTTGTCTGGGTTTCGTCGTGATTGTAATAACTTCAATACAATCATGAGCTAGTGGGTCTGTTCCGATTACAGGTAAAAGTGTGGCAGGATTCAATGTGTTACAACGTCTGATTTCTATATGTGGCTGAAACAATGTTAATTCATACCCTGTAAGTCGCGCTATAGTCAAGTGTTGTGTTTGCGTTCGATTCACAAGAACCTCTACTGCATGTGGTACTTGAACTGTCAATGGATGTGCTAACACTATGGCATCGCTTTGTCTGATTGCTAAAGCTGTTGCTGCCACTGATTTTAGGCATGCAGGCAAAGCCTGAGCTACGGGATCTAATGTACTAGAAAAATAAGCACATGGTTTGTGTGATCCTGCTTGTTCCTGTGTGAGTACTGACAAGGCAGTACCTTCGCGCTCTGTAACAAAGAGTGTAAACTGTTTATTGTAACATGGTGTTGCTAAAACAGGTGCTTGGCATAAGGCTTTCTTTAGGCTTTCAAAAGCTTGTGCATGTTCCTGAGTCCAAGGGAGAACAGTCGATGTGGCTGCCTCCTGTGTTGTCAATTGAATGAGTGGTTTTGCTAGAAATGCATACTGAGGGATCCACTGCCTACAATATGAAGTGAGGCCTATGAAAGCCCGCACCTCCTTTTGTGTCTTGGGTATTGGCATGTTAGCTATTAACTGAATGCGGTCGGGTGTAAGCTGCCTTCCCTCCTTGGACAGCGAGTGTCCAAGATAAACAACTCGCTGGACACAGAATTGCAGCTTAGAAGGGGACACCTTGTGCCCCTTTTCGGCTAGAAATTGTAAAACTGTCAGTGATGCTTTCTCACATTCAGGTTCGCTTCTAGCGGTGATCAGCAGATCATCGACATATTGAAGCAAGGCAGTGTTAACTGGCATGTGGATACTGTCTTTTCAGTGCTTGGCTATAGATGCTGGGGCTTTCTGTAAATCCTTGAGGTGCGCGTGTGAATTTAAAGCTACGTCCATTTAAACTAAATCCGAACAAGTATTGGCTTTCCGGATCTATTGGGACGCTGAAAAAGGCATTCTTGAGATCAATTACAGTAAAGAATGTTGCTTCGGAATCAATAGCTGTCAGTAATGACGAGATATCTGGGACCACAGGGAATTGTGGCACAATGCATTTGTTCAATTCGCGCAGATCAATAACCAATCGATATACTGGCGGGGCCTTTGGATCTGTTCGTTTAAGAATCGGAATTATCGGTGAATTACATACATTGGAGTCTGTTTCCACAACCACTCCTTGGGCAATGAGCTCGTCAATTATTTGCAGTAAAGCCACTACAGCATCTGGTGGTAACTTGTATTGTCGCATTCGTGGTAGTACCACTCCTGCCTTTAGTGTAACTCGATATGGTGTAATATTCATGCAACCAACATCAGTAGGGCCTTGTGCCCATAAATGTGTAGGTAAAGTCTGCAGTCGGGGATCCATGTCTCTAGACACATAGTGACCTTTGAAATCACGTAAAAACAATCTTACTCCTTCCGGAGAACAACATATTATAGCTCCTAGAGCTTTCAGTGTTTTTATACCTAACAAGTTTTCTGGACATGATTTAGTAAGCAATAAATCTGTAGTTCGGGTCAAAGGTCCTATCGTAAGTGGAAGAGGCTGTGATACTTCATTAACAATAGGTTTTCCTGAAAAACCAAGGGAAATATTCTGTGAGCCTGAGAGGGGTGCCCCTGGAACTTCACTACGTTTTATAGTTGTTCGACTTGCCCCTGTATCAAGTAAAAATTTTCTATCTTGGCCTAATAATTCACTATGTACATAAGGTCCTTCTTGGTCTACAGGGACCTCGATAAGGGGTAAGTCAACTTCCCTCTCCAGGCTGGTTCATGCGTATCGTTGATAATCAGGATAGTCGTACTGTGCGGTCTGGTACAGCTGTCGTGTCGTGGTTTGTGTGGCAGCAACAGGCAGCGCTGGTGCAGCTGGCACAAACTGTATAGACTGTTGTGGAGCTGGCATGGACTGTGCATGCTGCGGGGCTCCTTGTTCATTCTGATCCTGTCTAGGTGGCCGTGGTCTTTCCTGTGTTTTACCTGTGGCAATATTACGCTTCAGGACTGGGCAATCGTGTATGTAATGTCCTGGCTGTTTACAATAGTTGCATGTCCCTTTTACAGGTCCTGCTGAATCACCGGAATGTGTCGTACCCTTTTTATGTCCTTCAGCTGGAACTGTCTGAGAGACTAGCATTTTCATTTTCGTGTCTTTCATGCGTCTTTGTTCATGTTCTTGTTCCTCTCTAATTCTATTGTGATGATACTGTAACATTTGTAACATTTGTGATGGGGTGTTACCTTGCCAGGTACTCTCGAATTTTAATACTCTATTCTTCACTTGGGGTAAGGAATTTTCAACTAATTTTGTCACAAACAGATGTGGGTATGATTCGCTACTGGCTTTTATGCCACTATTTATACCAAAACATTTTTCAAATCGGGCATAGAAATCACTAGTGTCTTCATCTTGCTTTTGTTTACAGGCTGAGATTGCACCCCAGTCTTCTTTTTTCGTAGTTAATAAACGTGGCAGTACCTGTACTAGTAAACCTGGTAGTGCTTTAGTTTTATCCCCAAGCCCTGCTCCTGCAGTTCGGGCCTTTTCTTCTGCTTCTAATGCTGTCCAGTCTATCTTTTGGTCTCCCACCTCCCACTCTTTTTCCTTGAGTTTTTCATAAATGCCAGCAGGCATTATTACCTTTAATATAGTCATAATGTCGGGATAGGTATACTCTCCCATGAGTAACATGTCTTTAATTTCTCGGTGGAAACCCGCTGGGTCTTTGTCATGACTGGGTACCACTTTCTTCATTTGTAACAATTCTATTTTCGATATGGGCGTATATACAAATACACGTTTAAACTCATTGTCCTCGCCTTTTATTGGGTGTACTTCTCGTAAGGGATTCTGTCTGTCCATGTAATACGTCGTTCTTTCCTTGATGGGCAGTGAGACACGTTCTGGGCATACAAAAAGAATGTACTGCTTTCTTGATTCTAGTATTTCTCTAATTAACTTAGTACCTGAACCTCTCCATCTATTCGTGAGTAATTCAGTCAATATATCAGGTAAGGGACCAGGATCTGAATGTTGGCTTTTATATAGTATAAGGAGTTGTTGAATCATATAAATCCCAGCTAAACGCTGTTCATCTGGGGTGAGGTTCAAAAATGTGTGTGCTACTGTATCATCACCATATGTTCCGGGACTGTCAACCCAATGAACGGCTGACCTGGCTAATTCTTGTTCATCCATAGAATCGAGTAGGTGATAACCCCTTCGTTCTCGGAGTAATTTGTCAGCGGTTTGGAACGAATGCTCGGGGGACCTTATATTTATTATAGGTGTTTGGAAATTCCTGTTATTATCTGAACATATCGGACGTATCGGGTCAGAAAAACATCTAGTACTATTACAAGATCTTCCTCTACCTACATAGGCTATGGTTTCTGACTGTCCTGTGGGCAGTCCTGATCCTTCCTCCTCGCTTGGTTCGAACTGGTCTACCGCTAATCTCTCTTCGTGTAGGCGTTCTATTTCTCTACGGATCTTTCGGCACATGGCTATTATACAATTTTGCTTATCATGTCTCCCTTCTGATATATTCTGGCTCCATCTGGTAAGAGTTTGCATTGCTTCCGGATCTACCCCCGGTCGGTCTTGATTTCTGATCACACAATTTATGAGGAAACGTAACAGTTCCCCCTGTATCTCCACTTTCTGGTATTCCATAGCTCTGTTAATACATTCAGAATCTCGCCCTGTTTGGACAAAATGGTATATATTATCTAGATGCACAGTCATTCCTGGTAACTTCCCTAAATACACCGCGGCTCGTCTGATACGTAATGATGCCATGATCATTTCGTCCTCTTTGCCGGGCACAGGGTCATATCTACAATCTACAAGAAGTTCCTTAAGCGTACGGGCATTTATGAGTTTGGGGGTACGTGGATGTGCCGATTCTTGAAAGGTAAGTTTATTTACTCTGGGTGGCGTAGAAAAAATGTTGGTAGCACCTCCGGTAGCCCCATCTGGGGTATCGGGCGTGAAAGGATTCGTTGAACGCGATACAGCAACTATAGGTGTGGACACAGCTATAGAAGTAGCTGTAGGAACCGATGTGGAAACAGATGTGCTTGCCGGAACTTGTGTCAGGATTTGTTGCTGTAGAGATACAGGATCTTGGCGTTGAACCTCCCTGGCAGGCGGTCTATGTGGGGCGGGGTTAGCATACTCGGGAGCTGCGTCATCTAAATATGAGGAAAGGAAAACATCTTCTGCTGTTCTAGGATGCCCCTTAGGATGCATTTTTATTGGGAACAATGGGGGTGGCAAGTCTTTTGGTATCTCCGGAGTAGCCTTAGGTAATCCCTCGGCCAGGAGGGGATACATACCATTCATAAGGGCATTTCTTTGTCTATCTACTTGTTCTGATTTCACTCGTGTACCTTCTTCAATTAATAGATTTTCTCGGACTTTATTTGAATTCTCTTTATTTTTCTCTTCCTGTCGGAGTGCTTTTTCTGTACGTCTATGAGATTCTTTACGCCATAACTCAACGGCGTCTTTCTGTGACTGTCTGGCTTTCCTTTTCCATAACTCTTCCTCTACTTTCATGATGCACTCTGCATCCCAGGTCCCAGCTGCGGGCCACCTCTGACTTTCTGGTAATTCCTTGGTGTAGTCTACCCATAAATCAAGAAATAATATAGCGTCTAAGCCGTGTTTATGATACATGAAGTACCCTGGAGTGTCCCTAGGAGGGATAGGAACAGCTTCTTCGAGCACCCCTTTTCTAGTTGTGATCTGTCTTAATTTCGAAAAGAGCGGCATATTGAGAACTGATCTGATACTTGATCTTGAACAAACTTAATACGATAAACACAATAATGAACAGTCATTCACACCACAATATGCAGGACGTATTAACACATTTAACATTTAACATTTAAATGAGCAACAATGATGATGACGATCTAAGGAAACTTAATCACTAAACATAATACTCGGCATTAACTGAATTTTCTGAATTTATATACTTGATATACTAGATATACTGCTGAACAGTACAGATACACTGCTAAAACAGTGCAGACCGGATTTGTGTACCCAAACCCGTCTTGACCGGCACAACCTATGTGCACGTCAGAACGCCTCCCCAGTAATGGTACTCACCGGGTAGCTCGGAACGGAAGGCCTCGGAACGGAACTGAACTGGACCGGACTGGACTCGACTCGAAAACTTCGGACACTTCGGAACATCGGAAACCTCGGAACTTCGGAACTTCGGAACTTGGTGGGCCTCTGTGTACCTCGGATCTTGCTCTCTCAGCTAGGCTCTGGTCGGGATACTTCGCACTTCTCACCGCCTCGTCTGGGTGTTGATCGCAGCCTCAGTCGCCCCCGCTTGACCGGAGGGAGATACAGGAAATCCTGCTGGTACGCGTTGTTGTCCGTCCAGCTGTGGCAGGAGACCGGGCCTGCAACGCACCGCCGGCGCGTGAGATGAGAAAGTGTCCCTGTTCGGGCGCCATTCATGTGGTAAATAATTTAATTACCGGGACTTAATTTGATACAGAAACATAATAAAAATAGCTCAGTAAATAAGAGGCAGAATCCGTGGTATTAGAGGTTCGGAATGGGCTTTATTCCAATGGACGATTCGAATCGGTGACTCCAAGTTCCATCACCACGGAGGTTCAGGAAGTGAAGTACATACTTTATTGATAAGTAATCACTTTTATACAATAGGCATTACAATGAAGCAAATGCAGGAGGCGTAACAATTCATAATGTAGATAAAACATACATACGTAGCAAAAGTAGGCGTAACTGGGTGTGACTAAAGAACGTCATCAGGTGTGATGTCATAATAGGGTGGTTCCATGAAAGAATTTCGCAATGTCAGCAGAAATACTTGGCAGAAATGCGCGCGCAGCAGCATGACGTGTGATTGACGTGCAACTAGGGGGTGAAGGGGACTTGACATTTAGCTCTACATATGGCGACAGAAGTCTGGAGGGTCAAGTCAACCTAATCCCAAATCATATCTAACATCTTATGTTTAAAGAACTATGTTATCCAAAAGAGAGGTCTCTTAGAGTAGAATCTTGTTCTATACTGACTATACTGACTGTTAGTGCGTGTACAAGCGTCTAAGTGTCTACACTAGATGCGAGGGCAGAAGTCTTCCATAATAATAGGGCTATGAATTACTTGCATAAAGACAGAGAAGCCGGGCCTTTGCTCGGTAACTGGAAGAATGTTTACTTAAACTACTAGACAGGAATGCATTGGGCAGGGAGCGGAGCAGATAATTTCGAAGGTGAAATACAGTTTTTGGCAGGCAACAGGCTGATGTCAGGCATCGTGAGCTGCGCAGGGAATGAGACAAAATTCATGGTCACAGATGCAGGCTCAGACTGGAGCTTTCAGAGGCAGAAGGCAAGAAAAGCTTGATGACAGAATCAGGGCCTACTTGCCTGGACTGTAAAATGGCATAAGTGAACCATATAAAGCCGGTGGCCTTTCATACTTAGGAATGGAATATCCGGCCTATTCATGGCGGATCTGACAGAGGACATGTTGACGGTGGACGCACATGTGTTTGCGTCTTCATAACTGGAACTGGAGGGAACATACATGTACTTGTGATTCATACATGAAACCGTTGGGGTCCAAGATAGGGGACATAACTGATCGGAAAAATCCATATTTCCACAGAACGGAGGCTACATTATGCATTATTCTTTTAATGCAGTCCAAGCAGCCGCATACATCACAATATTAAAAGGTTCCAGAACAGAACATTAGCAACACATAATAGGCATGAGCCATCAACAATCTGCCCCCTTTAAATGCGGCTCCAAGCAGATAAGTTGACTTTACTATTACCATCTACCTGTAATTACCTCTATCCTTTTGTCTTTAGATATCCTTCTTGTGGCTTAACCCCACCCCTGCCTCTATACCAATCTCCAGTTTATGGAGATATCCCTCTCCACTCCTTTTCCATAGCCTCAACCCCTCTTACGTACATCCAGCCTTCTGCCCTTCCTAATCCCCACCGTCATTTTCCCTCAAGAGTATTAATTACTGTATTGTATATTGCATTAGTATTAAGTACTGTTTTGTACATGTATACCTAGACCTATGGGAGGTCCTAGCACCTCATCGAATCTGGAAGGTCTTAGCACCTCAACTACTAATGGAGGTCACCGCACCTCGAACTCACTGGGTGTCCCTAGGGGCACAACTTATTTGGGTGTCCTTGGTGGCACAAAACATCTGGGTGTCCCTAGCAGCACAAAATATCACAGTGCTCACTACAATATGGAAGACAACGAGTTTAATGATGACGAGTCCTCAGATATTCCTGATGAGTATTGAAGTACTGGGTTTTTCGGAATCCAGCGGTGCCAGGGGACACACCCAAAGACTTCGAGTTCTTCCTGTTTCAGACTACAGAAACACAGAGTCTTCTAGGTGAAGTCAAAGATCGAATTTATTGGCTGCAGCCAGTAACAGATATCCTAGAAGTACAACACGGTGTATATTCTCAGGAGACTGCTCCAACTTACAAAGCCGGCCTTCTCTTTTATACAAAATATTATGCTTCAGGCAAACATTCCTTATTTTACAGTAAACCATTCACATATTTCCACTACAAAGAAAAAGCAAAGTCATGATGACAAGCCCATTGTCCAGCCCTTAATCAATTACCCGGCAAGGCTTATTGCTTCCATCAGATATCGACAGACCCTCAATATAAACGGGCACCTCCTCCTCGTAAAGCAAGTCATAAAGAAGGAAACAGGGACAGGTGTGTAGAAGATTAACCATGGTTTGTGTGTGATCAAAGGGTTTTACGATATGTTGGGCCTTGATACTAATCTCGCTCGACCCCTGGGAAATGAACTGGTCGAACAGGTTTGGCTTCGGGCAGTGGAGTCAGCTTGCCCAGGTCACCGAAAAGTCGACGAAGGTGTGCGTGTCTTTCAGACCCATGCTTGGCTTTAGTTCTGGGCCTATGTGAGGGCAATCACAAAATGGCTGTCGTTCTAAAATGGAACCCGAGGGATGAGAACGGAAACTATGATTTCAGGGTGATTTCTTCACCCGAACATGGCGAAAATGCTCATGCATAGTATCCTAATCATTTGCGGTCTGCTGATACCCAAATTGTCATGATACGACGATGTTTATAACACGGGTCCAAAGTTTAAAGTACCACAGACCCTCCTTTTGCCCTTACATAGGCAATTAACCTATACTCACGCCAGTCTGAGTCCAGGTCTGAATCCAGGTCTATATTCATAAAGTCATTGAGGTGTTGCTGTAGCATCATCCTATTACTTAGCTCGTCCCTTGATACAGGTTTCCTTACACACGATGTAGCACAGAGGCCACATATTGCAGGAGCACACTGTATACACAGACAGAACAGGAAAAGAATGGCTAAGATCATCCCAATGAATATCAGAATTTTCCATCCCCAGGTGGATATCAGTTCCCAGAACCACCCCATCAATGACCAATCTCCTTTATCCTCGTGGATAGATTCGGAGATCTTATGCAGTTTGGAAATGGCCTGGTAAACTGTCGGAGCGTTATCTGGAATGAAAACACAGCAACTTGATTGGATCACTGTACATACCCCACCTCGGTCTGCAAGTATGACGTCTAATGCGACCCTGTTCTGAAGAGTCATAAGGCGATCCAACTGGAGCTCAGCAGTCAAATTACTAAGGGCACCGGCGGTTTCCACTACCGTGGATTCAACCACCCTTGTCAATTGCCTTATGTTCCTGCTGTTAACCATAGGACCCCAAAACGGCAGAGAACTCTTCACGAAACCTCCAAACTCTTGTCCTGCAGTGTCATCTTGACTGATGACACCTCTAACTATCCTTGTCTTATAGTAATCTGCCGCGGCCGTGTAGGTGGGAGGCAACAGGAACGAAACAAAACATGTGCCCGAGAAGTCAGGGGGCAACCATGTATAGGCTCTATTATGGCAGATGAAATAGGTACCCTTAGCTGCTAAGAACGAAGGGGAAGTCTGAGATGTAAAGACATATGTCTCAGTGCAGATACTTCTCCCTAACTGAGCTCTGGGATTCTTGCCATTACCTTGCAGACATAGGTGACCCTGATGGGGTACAAACCAAATCGGGGAGGATCGCCTTTCTCGCTGGTTCTCACTCAGAGCAGCTCCATATCCTGTTATGTTCCATCCAATATATGCTAGTGTCTCATCTCTCGGGATCGTCTCATAGGAAATGTCTTCCTTAATCATATTTACTATACCCTTAACTAGAGCACTATTCTTAGCATTATCTTTCACAGAACGTAGGGGGTTGGCTTCATGAGCGCATATGAATATCGTTCTATATGCCCACACAGAACCATTATGGCTGAAAGGTAGGACTAGATAAGGGATACCTTTATCAGTAGTATGCGGCATAAGACCACACACCCAACAGTTAGTTGTGTTAACTACTAATTGGTGTTGGTGTAAAAGCTGAATGAATGAATTATTGACGAATTCTAATCTTCTAGCAGATTCGTGTTCAGGCAGGGGGTGAAAGGAATGCGAGGAAACAGTAGAAGGAGGTATGGGCTGTGCAGTGGGTGCAAATGTCACTTGAAAAGAGAATAAAACATATCCTATTAAAAACGTCATTATACTAAGCAACATGAAAATACATATCATCAAAAATCGTTTCTTTGTCATCATTGTACACATTCTGGCTTTAAAGTTCATCTGTTTGGCAGGTCTCTCATTCTCGAAAAACTCCATCCTCTCTAATTGCTGCTCGTGGTGGTAGGGTGTTCTATGCTAAGGAATGCTTCTGTCAGTCCAGGGCAACTCCCTTAGACCGACCAGAACTGTCGACCTAACGTCTTCAGCTGCACTCCAAAGACTTGGGCAACCATGACCCTGCAGCTGAACCCGGATGGCGGTTCGAAAAAAACACAAAAATAAGCAAGTTTCTCAGATGAGAGAGCTGCACTTTCAAAAATAGCAAAGAAAAAAAGAATTGTATTTGTCCATAGTTCTCGACCTCAGATTATAGCGATTCTTTCCAGATACTGTCTGATCTTGGAACAAGAGTTCAGGCTCTGTAGTGTCTAATCGAATTGACGGTGGCACAGCTTCTTGCAGAATGTCGTCACTTTCTTTCTCAGAAATTGTTCCTTTTACATGTGCATTGCTAAAAGGCAGAAAACGAGGCACAATCTCAGTTTCGGAGTCAGCAATTCCCTCCTGGACCCACCCGTCGTATGGTAGAGGCAAAGGGACCCTCTTGCAGTGTACGCCGTGAATCCAGTTCTTTTTCCCTTTTACTCGAACAGCTGACCTCGTTGAAAGAAGAACGAGGTGGGGGCCGGTCCAACGGGGCTCATCATTCTTTGTCCTCTTGAAGTTTTTGACCAGCACCCATGATCCAGGATTGATAGGATGTCCTGGAGTTTCAGAGACCTGAGGCAGAGTATCATGCACCTGTTGGTGTAAAACACGCAATTTAGCCGTCAATTCATACAGATAATCAAGTAATACGGGGTGTTCGATCTCACTGAATTTTGTCGGCCTTGGCACTCCCCATATGTTGGCCGGGCGGCCGAACACAATTTCATAAGGACTAAGTCCCACTCGCGAATGCACAGTCATTCTCGTTGATAGGAGTGCTAAAGGCAGAGCGTCAGGCCATTTAAGACCAGAGCTCGCTTGAATCTTGGCCAGCTTCAATTTTAAAGTGCCATTATAACACTCTACTAGTCCAGCTGATTGGGGGTGATTTGCAGCTTGAAACTTCTGCTGAATACCTAACCCTTCACATACTTTCTTCATCACACGACCCACAAATTCACTCCCATTATCACTCCAGACCATTCTCGGCATTCCAAATCTGGGGAAGAATTCTTTGACAAGGGCTTTAGCTGTGGATAAGGCAGTGTTGTCTTTTAAGGGATATGCTTCTACCCATCTTGAAAAGGCACAAACAACAACGAGTACGTATTTCAAATTGTTGCACCTTTCCATGTGGATAAAATCTAGCTGCAAAACCTCGAACGGATACGTTGGAGGCGCGAAATGACCAGCTGGAGTTGGGGTTCCCCTACCAGGATTGTATTTCAGACACACCATGCAATTTCTGACCACATTCTCTGCACATTTAGGAATTCCAGCATTTTGCCATACTGGAGCCAACAACTTACAAATCCCTTTCACACTGATATGAGCCATTCCATGTGCCATCGTAACCACTGGAAGTACATACGCATCAGGCAACAACCATCGCTGATGCTCTGATAAGTCAATCCAACAACCATTCGAGTCCAATTTACCCTTGCTTTCTCTCCACATACTCAATTCTTTCTCTGAAGCTTCGGCTTGAAGGGACTTCACATTCTCTATCGTGTCTTCACACATTCCAACATCACCAACCCATCTTGCAGGGCCCACAACATACATTTGATTCTTCACATCCTTTGCTGTTTCTTTAGCGATTTCGTCAGCAAATGCATTACCACGACCAACATCATCGGTAACCTTCTTGTGTGCACTGCATTTCACAATCGCGACTTGTAGTGGCAAGGTCAGTGACTCAAGAAGCTCATTCACCAACTGACCATGCTGTATTTTAGTTCCATGTGAAGTCAGGAACCCACGTTCTTTCCACAATCGTCCAAAACGATGAGCCACACCAAACGCATACTGACTATCAGTATATATGGTTACTTTCATTCCTTTCGACAACACACACGCTCTCGTAAGTGCAATCAACTCAGCTGCTTGAGCTGAATTATGTGGTATACGTGCAGTTTCAACAATCGTATGCAAAGTCGTGACAGCATATGCTGCAGTCGTATCACCATTCGGAAGCTTGAAGCATGAACTATCCACCCATAAGGTACCATCACACTCTACAAGAGGAGTATCTTTAAGATCTACTCTCCCTTTCGTTTCTTCTTCTGTCCTAAGAAAACAATCATGCTGTTCAACATCATCTGTCTCTACTGGAATCGGCAATAACGTGGCTGGATTTAACGTATTGCACCTCTTTATGTGCACATGACTCGCTAACAGTGTCAACTCGTAACCTGACAATCGAGCGCTGGTTAAGTGCTGTGTCTTGGTCCTGTGTAACAACGTGTCCACTGCATGTGGAACCATCAAAATCAACATGTTATTCATTACTAATCCAGCAGACTGTCGAATAGAAACAGCTGCTGCCGCTGTGGCTCTCAAACAACTTGGCAATGCTTTAGCTACCGGATCCAAAGTCGACGAAAAATACGCGCATGGACGCTGCTTGTCCCCAAAAGACTGTGTCAGCACTGATAATGCACAACCTTCTTTCTCATGGACATACAGTGTAAAAGGCTTACTGTAGTCGAGGGTACCCAACACAGGAGCTTAACACAATGCATTACGCAATTCGGAAAAACTTTTCTGACAATCTTCAGACCATGGAACGGGATTCGGTGTATCTTTACAGGTTAATGCTACCAAAGGCTTGGCCAGCAAAGAGAAATTCGGTATCCACTGCCTACAGTATGATGTAATGCCCAAGAAAGCACGTACTTCTCTCTGTGTTTTTGGCACACTCAATTTTACAATTGCCTGAATTCTTTCTGGGGTCAGTTTCCTTCCCTCCTTCGATAAGAGATGACCTAAGTAGGTCACTTCTTATCGACAATATTGTAGTTTTGAAAGAGACACTTTGTGATGCAAATCAGACAAATGACGCAACAATGACAAGGTGGCTTCTTTACAAATTTCTTCAGTATCTGTGGCTATTAGTAGATCATTGACGTACTGTATGAGGGTAGCGCCATGAGGTAAAACAATTTCATCAAGCTGTGTTTTTAAAGCCTGACTATATATTGACGGACTTTCACAGTAGCCTTGAGGAGCGCGTTTGAAGCGGAAGCTTCGACCTCCTAGACTGAAACCAAAAATATCTCTGCTCTCCTCGGCGATCGGGATGCTGAAGAAAGCATTCTTCAAGTCAATCACCGAGAACCAAGTGGCGGAAGCTGGAATCATAGTCAATAGGGCAGTGATATCAGGAACAACTGGAAACTGTGGCACAACTATTTTATTAACCTCTCTAAGATCAATCACGAATCTGTAAACAGGTGGCTGAGAAGGGTCAGTACGTTTCAAAACAGGCAGAACAGGACTATTGCAAACGTTGCCTCTTGTCTCTTCAATTACATCTTTTTCAATTAAATCATAAATGATTGCTAGCAACGCCTTTTCACCTTCACTAGAGATCTTGTATTGGGGAATGCGTGGCAATTTAACATCTGTTTTCAATGTCACAACATATGGCGGTATTTCCAAAAGACCCACATCGTTAGGACCAGTAGCCCAAAGAGTATCAGGAAGAAACGACAATTCGGTTGGGTGTTTATCCTTCGACAAATATATTGGAGAGGTCACTTTCCTACCCAGTGTAAGTTGTACTCCCGAAGGAGAACAATATAATGTCGCATACAATCTTTTCAACAAATCCAATCCCAACAGGTTTTCACCGCAACCTGTTGTCAGGATAAGGGGTGCTTCCAATTCACACGGTCCAACAGAAAGGGACATAGGACTAGAGATCGGATTCCTAACCGGGCCGCCAGAAAAACCTACTGAAACATTCATCTTGCCAGACAAAGGTGCGCCAGGGAGTTTTGATTGCATAATAGAACTCTTTGCAGCACCAGTATCCAACAGAAAAGGTTCTGACACACCTGATGTAGTCACCTTAACATACGGTCCACCTTGATCTACTGGAACTGAAACAACTCCCTCTCTTTGTCTATGGCTGCCCTAGCAATCATTACCTTCCATATTCTTATCTTCCGCAAAATAATCGTCAGCATAGTACTGAGCCGTCCTACCAGACGCATTATTTTGCTGGTCGTAACTATTCATTGAATTCTGAGATGGAAGGGGACGAGCGTTCTGGGGAACACTTCCACGTCCTCTACCTCTAGGAGCCTGTTGAACACCTCGACCTCTTGCGCCAGAAGCACCATTTGTACGCTGTAACAAAATAGGACAACTATACTTGAAATGACCCTCTTCTTTACAATATGAACACTGATTGGGACCTACCGGAACACGTCGTTGAGAATACTCGAACCTTTGCGAGTTTCTCTGAAACTGCTGAGGTTGTTGATAGTTACTTTGACCACCACGCGGCGGGTAAGCCTGTTGTAAAAGAACCTTCGTCTTTAGTTCTTTAGTTTTCTTGTCTGCTCTATCCTTCTCATCTTTATCCCTATTTTCGTAATACTGTGCAGTAGCCAATATTTGCGCTGAAGAGGAAACGGCCCAAGAACTCTCTGAATCTTTCAATTTCTTACACAGCTCGGGAAGCAAATTGTGCACAAACTTGTCAACAAACAACCGTTGACCACCTTCTGTACTCATATCTTGACCACTGTGGTCGATAAACGTTTCCTCAAATCTAGTGAAGAAATCAGACACAGTTTCATCTTTCTTCTGCTTACACGCAGACAATTTATCCCAATTCACACGCATCGCAGGCATTAAAGTCTTCATGTAAGTAATGATCCTAGCAGGAAGTTCCGCTACCAAAGGCTCAGGCTTGGCACCACCTACTTGTCTATCATTTTCAGCACTAATGTTAGCCCATGAGTCTCCTAGCTCTTGCGCGTGATCTGTATTGCGAATCACTCCCCACAAAGGCTGTGGAACAACATTCCCAAATAACATGTCTATGTCGGCTAAATTCATAACACATGAGTCTGCAGTCTGTGCTAATTCCTTATAATATCCTGCAGGATTTTTACGGGGGTCAGGCAAAGTCTGCTTAAGGGCTAAAACTTCAGATCACTTCCAAGGAACATGTACCCAAACACGCTGGAAATGAGCTGGCATAGCAACAATACCTTGAGCGGCATCAGCCGCAACCGCGTCCTTCCATACCGGAGGGACTTCTCTCATAGGGTATTGTCTTACCTTTTTATCAGATGGGTCATGTTCAAACAATGACTTAGAAGGACCCTCAATCCTAAAATACAACAATGTCGCAACCGCTTTCTTAACATCGGGACCCACAATTGTGCCCTTTTCAAATTCAAATCGTACACGGCATAACTCCTGTGGATTCGCTTCCAAATCATTATCCTCCAATTCCTCACAAAGGAAAACACACATCTTTTCAAAAACGTATCTCTGTTTCGGTGCTTCCCATTGACGGAAGGCATCCATAATAGAACCCACATCATACCGTGAAGGGTAGATAACCCATCTACGCGCTTTTCGGTCAAACATTTCTTTCTCTCGAGAATTAGGCAGTTGACTAAGTGTCTTCTTACGTCTTGAATCAGGGGTCACACTAGTGGACCCGAAGAGAGGAGATATAAGGCTAGCAACAGTAGCAGTCATTCTCTGTCGCATAGAAGGAGAAGTTGACAAAAGAACGGGAGGAAAAACAGAGGGAAACAAGGCAAATGCAGATGCAGACGCAGAGGCAGTATCGGGAACACCACCAGAAGAGTCGGTTGGTTCCATAGGCAAAGTCCTAGGAAGTACAGGTGGAGTAGACAGCAAAGTCGGCGGCCCTTGAGGGGGCTGCACCATAGGAGTAGGAGACAGCTGAAGAGGAGCTGGTGGTTGTGGAAGAACTTGAGGCACAATATTTGGGGGTTGCACAACTAAAGGTTGCGGTGGTGCTGTAGCACTCTGCACATAAGGGGGTGGTGAATTCAACAAGTGTGACATTAAAGGGTCTTTCTCCATTTCTTTTGACGCATCTTGCTGAAGAAGCGGCAAAACTGGATAACACTTATCGATCACCATGTTACGTTGCCTGTGCAACTGCTCACTCATCTGTTCTTCTTCATTATCTTTAAACTGCATAGCAGCTTGCATTACCGTAATACCCTTTTCTCTCTTATTTCTTTTCACTAATTTAATTTCCTTCTGTTTGGCTTCCTTACGCCATAGGCGGAAAGAGTCAAACATCGCCGGCTGGGCTTTCTTCTTAAAAAGTTTAACCTCCAAATTATCCAGAATCTCTGTGTCAAAACTACCATTTTGGGGCCACTTTAAAACACCATCTTTCCTGGTGTATCGGATCCATACTTCATTATATGCGAGGGGGCCTATGCCATGTTTCACATATAATTCATAAGTTGGAGTTCCAATCGGAGGAACCGGACACGAGTCCTCCAATCGGGAATCCCTATTACAACCAAGACAAAACAAATTTCCAAGTCTGCTAAGACCAGGCATCTTCGCTCTCTAGACTAGCTTCAAACTTCAAAGGATTATCGAATACGATAGTCTCGTGAATACACGAGTCCCTCGGCTTTGGTACTTGCAAGTTCCAAATCAAAGATCCCAAGGGGATACCAAACTAAGAACAAAACTAAGGACTGGGAGACGCTCCACTTATACTTAACTGAGGTATCGATGACGTCACCAGAAGAGTCATCTATCGTTTCGCTCTACCAAATCATCAAGGGTCCAAAACAGGGCGATAGTCAGGGCAGCAGTCCTTCGTAGCCGTTGGGAAGCGGGGAACCTCGCAGCAAAGACTTTCGGCCCACGTCGACATGCAGGGGTCGATGAAGTGGCGGCCTTCCTCCAGAATTTTCACACGAAGCTCCTCACGAACCTCTGGCTTGGACCGGTACCGCTGAAATCGCCCAACGTTGGGCGCCAACTGAAGTACTGGGTTTTTCGGAACCCAGCGGTGCCAGGGGACACACCCAAAGACTTCGAGTTCTTCCTGTTTCAGACTACAGAAACACAGAGTCTTCTAGGTGAAGTCAAAGATCGAATTTATTGGCTGCAGCCAGTAACAGATATCCTAGAAGTACAACACGGTGTATATTCTCAGGAGACTGCTCCAACTTACAAAGCGGGCCTTCTCTTTTATACAAAATATTATGCTTCAGGCAAACATTCCTTATTTTACAGTAAACCATTCACATATTTCCACTACAAAGAAAAAGCAAAGTCATGATGACAAGCCCATTGTCCAGCCCTTAATCAATTACCCGGCAAGGCTTATTGCTTCCATCAGATATCGACAGACCCTCAATATAAACGGGCACCTCCTCCTCGTAAAGCAAGTAATAAAGAAGGAAACAGGGACAGGTGTGTAGAAGATTAACCATGGTTTGTGTGTGATCAAAGGGTTTTACGATATGTTGGGCCTTGATACTAATCTCGCTCGACCCCTGGGAAAGGAACTGGTCGAACAGGTTTGGCTTTGGGCAGTGGAGTCAGCTTGCCCAGGTCACCGAAAAGTCGACGAAGGTGTGCGTGTCCTTCAGACCCATGCTTGGCTTTAGTTCTGGGCCTATGTGAGGACAATCACAAAATGGCTGTCGTTCTAAAATGGAACCCGAGGGATGAGAACGGAAACTATGATTTCAGGGTGATTTCTTCACCCGAACATGGCGAAAATGCTCATGCATAGTATCCTAATCATTTGCGGTCTGCTGATACCAAAATCGTCATGATACGACGATGTTTATAACACGGGTCCAAAATTTAAAGTACCACAGTATATACTAGACCTTGATGAGGACGATCAAGAATTTTACAGTCCGGAGGAGGAACTCCCATCATCCTCAAAGGACAACATCCTTGACCCATTGGGGGACGAAATGTTTTCCCCATTAAACCTAAAACACCCAAGAAGTTCCGAGTGGTAGCCACAAGACCACGTTGCACAATTCATCCCAAAATAGCTAAGAAACCTCTTAGAGAGGGACACTCAGAATATTCTTAGAGCCGAGTGCTCTAGACCATCTATTGAGGACAAGACCTGCCATACCCCCAACTTGGACCCGAGCTGATTAAATTCCTTTTCAAGCTCGGAGGAGATCCAAGGAAAGGGTTGGAAAGATCCCTGAAAGGTTGCCAGGACCGTCTTCTCGACGTCCTGGGACCGTTAGCTAGAATCATAGATTCCGCAGAGGAAAGCCACATCAATGGCACACCTCTTAACACCGAGCTGATCAGGGGCTGGAGCCAGAGAGCACTGATACTCCTGGGTAATACAAACGCAAGCCTCAACGCAGAAAGACAAAGAGTGGTTCTGACTAAAATAAATCCCAAACTCAGTGATATGGTGGACAGCGAGCCATCACAAAACCCAAAAGGATTACTCTTTGGCGAAGATCTTATTAAATCCTTGGGGAAGTACGTGTCTACATTCACTGCCTTGGATAAGGCCCAACAGAATATCTGTTGAATCTTTAAACCTAACCTTTTTGGCTGGGCCGGAAGAAGGGGCCTCTCTTCCGGCTGCTTTAATCAAAAGCCCAATTCGAGATCCTGTGGCTACGGAAGAGGGTACTACCAGTACAACGCTCCTCAACTCTACCCCCAGAGAGGCAGAGGACCCCGCAAGAGGGTTTAGATCCTGCAGAAACTCCAACTCGATCAACCCTACAAGTGAGTACTCTCCCCCCTCTCCTTCCCCTTCTTTCCCCCAAAAAGTGGGAGGCAGACTCAAATATTTTTAACAGAATCGGAGATTGAGCACTCAAGATCCTTGGGTTTTAAATACCATCAGGGGATTTTCAATAGACTTTACGCAAACACCTACACAGACCTCTTTCCCGAGAGACATACCTTTCTCTCTAGATCACCAAAAAATAATAGAGGAGGAGATCTCCTCCATGCTCCAGAAAGGAGCAATAATAGGGGTCCCCCTAGAAGCATCAAGATTCATAAGCACACTCTTTCTTGTGGAAAAAAAGGACAAGGGTTGGAGACCTGTGATAAACTTAAGAGAACTAAACAAGTATTTGGTTTACAGACACTTCAAGATGGAGGGCATCCACCTACTGAGGGACCTACTATTGGAGGGAGACTGGCTAGTCAAATTGGACCTAAAAGATGCTTACTTCACCATTCCAATGGTTGCAATCCACCAACCCGTTCTCCAATTTCTGTGGAAAAACCACCTATGGCAATTTCAGGCAAACCCCTTCGGACGCTCTTCTGCCCCTTGGTGCTTCACCAAGGTCATGAGAACTATCGCCTCATTCCTGAGAGAAAGGGGTATTCGTCTGATCATATACCTAGACGACATTCTCATTATGTCGCAAGACCTCTCACAAATAATTCAAGATCTGAAGACTGAAACGAATCTCCTAGAAAGCTTAGGATTCATCATAAACAAAGAAAAATCTATCTTCACTCCTTCCAGAACTCTTGAGTTCCTAGGTTTTACCGTAGATACAACGAGATGTTTCCTCTTACTCCCTTCCAAGAAATTACCAAAATCAGGAAGGAAATAAGACATGTCCTGAAACAAAAAGACTTATCTCTGAGGGAATTAGCCAGATTACTGGGTCTTCTCTCTTCCTCCATCCAACCCATCTTTCCTGGCCCCCTAAACCATCGGGCTCCCCAAAGGGTAAAAGCAAGAGCCCTAAGATCCGGCCTCTGGTACGGAGATCGGATTACTTTGGATCAGGAGGCCCAATCGGAACTAACCTGGTGGCTCGAGAACCTAGACGCTTGGAATGGCAAAGCGATCTTTGGGTCAAAACCAGAGTTTGTTTTAGAGTCAGATGCCAGCCTTCATGGCTGGGGAGCTTGCCTTCTAGATCAGAACACGGGTGGTACCTGGTCGCAGGAGTAATCCTCTCACCACATAAACTACTTGGAGCTAACAGCTGGTCTTTATGCCTTGATAAGCTTCAAACACTGTCTTAGGGGCAGGTCAGTCATATTAAAGGTGGACAACATGTCCGCGGTAGCCTAAATATATATATCGTCTGGGAGGCACCAAATCTGCGGACCTCTCGAATTTAGCCAAGAAACTCTGGATGTTCTGTCTGCAGCACAAGATCGCTCTCAGAGCAGAATACCTCCCGGGGAAACAAACATCTCTACGGACTGGAATTCCAGATTTCTGTTAGATCGCAGCGATTGGAAACTCAATATCTCCATGTTCAGTACCCTGAACAGGATTTGGGGTCCCCTAGAGATAGACTGATTTGCGAGCAGACTCATGTTTCAATTGGAAAAATATTTCAGCTGGATGCCCGACCCGGGTGCTCTGTCAGTGAACGCCTTTCTCTAGTGCTGGAAGGGAATCAAAGTGTATGCCTTTCCTCCCTTTGCCATGCTCCAAAGAGTTTTACAGAAAGTCAGACAGGACCAGTGCTCCCTTGTCCTAATAACTACCTTCTGGCCATCTCAGGCCTGGTTTCCCACCGCTCTGGAACTAGCTTGCAATCCACCCTTCTTAATTCCTACCCTAGAGAATCTTCTATTAGACATAGATGGAGGAAGTCACCCCCTAACCCAGACAGGGAGTTTGAACCTTCTTGCTTGGAGAGTGTCAGGAGATCCAATGAAATCTCTGGGCTTTCGTAAACAGCTGCAACTCTCCTCAGAGAGTCTTGGGCCCCAGGCACTCACTACAGATTTAACAACACCTGGAGAAGCTAGGTTCGTTGGTGCATGGAAAGGAACCTGGATTCCTTGGAGGCACCTATTGTTAACGTTGTAAACTTCCTTTGTGGAACAGTTTGAAAGAGGTCTCAGCTATAGAACAATCAATTGCTATAGATCGGCTATCTCTGCTGGCCATGTCCTTGTCAATGGTAAAACGGAAGGTAAAAATGTCATTGTTTGCAGAGTGATGAAAAGCATTTGTTTAAGAAGCCCTCCTAAACCTAAATATCAAAGTCTCTGGGACGTTAAGTTAATCCTAGATCTTTTCAACAATTGGCCAGATAATACTCTCCTGAATAGGAAAAACCTTTCCATTAAACCTGCTACTCTACTATGCCTAATTTCATGCAGAAGGGTCTCTGATGTCAAAACCCTGGAGGTTACGAATAGATCCTATAACATGTTCGGCGTCAAATTCGAGATTTATAGAAGAACAAAGACTATGTCTGATTCAATCTTTTATCCACGTTTTGATTTATGCCCAAAACTTTGTGTTGTGGACTGCATGAGAAAGTATGATCGCAGAATGTTTGCTCTTCATCCTCAGGGTGTGAACCAATTACTTATATCCTTTGTTAAACCCCATAAAGGTATAACCTCGACCTCTATTGCTAGATGGGTTAAAACCGTTATGACTCTAGCAGGTAATAACTTAAAGAAATTTCAAGCTCACTCACTTAGAGGTGCTATGGCCAGTAAATCTCTCTGGTCTGGAGGTAAGTTGGATGACATTCTCAAAGCGAAAGACTGGTCGAATGCTAGCACTTTTGCACGACACTATTGCAAGCCTATCAAACATATGTCTGATGTAGTTTTACAAAGCTACCAACATGCATAATGTAGCCTCCGTTCTTGTAATGAAATTGCGATTCTCATATTACCATGATTAGAGAATCTGGATTTCATTAAAGACACAGAGGCTGACATTATCCCACCCATCCCATCCCTTGTGTGGTGGTCTTACAGTGATTAAATGTTAATTTTATTAATAGTACTAGTATTATCTCTTACTTCTCTATTAGCTTGTTAAGTTTTATACTATTTATTTCGTTCAGGAGGTATTTATTTCTGTTTCTTTTCAGGTAACCCTTCTTAACTGCGTGACGTCTGGCCTTTGGATTTACCATAGTTCTTCCTTCTCCTTCATATTGCTCACCCGAGGATCGTTTAGAAGTTTCAAGTTTCATTAACTTATTCTCTTCTCCACATTTAAAAGAGGCAGATTGTTGATGGCTCATGCCTTTTATGTGTTGCTAATGTTCTGTTCTGAAAGCTTTTAATATTGTGATGTATGCGGCTGATTGGACTGCATTAAAAGAATAATGCATAATGTCAGCCTCCATGTCGTTAATGAAATCCAGATTCTCTAGTCATGGTAATAGAAGAATTGCAATTTTTCTTTATTAATTAATTTAGTTTCCTATTGGCGTATACCGTTATTGATAGAATATGCATGTTATCAGTAGCACAACTAGACACAGTCTTTAGTTTTAGCATGAAAACTAAGAGGGTGTGCTGATAAAGGATGATTTACAAGCATGCTTTACGCTTGATCATCAAGCAAGCATTACCAACAGGAAAACAATTTGTGAATAAAAGATGCGCAACTTCTACCCAATTAGCACCTGCAAAACTGAAATATGTACAAAACATTTGCATCAGCAGGTACAAATCGCTAGAGCAGAGGTCTTCAAACCTGGGTCGGTCCCCCCTGGGGGGGCTTTAAGTGATCTCAGGGGTGCGCCAGTCTCTGGCTAAGAGTAGCATCATGCTTTAAGTGTTAAAAACATGAGCGGCAGTAAGCCACCTTGTAATGGGTCATCATTAACAACCTTTGTCATTTATATCCTGAAGTATGTGTATAAAGGGGTAACAGAGCTTAACTCCAATGTTTAGACATATTGAAACATTGCCAATTTAGCAGAATAATTGTAGAAACATTGAGGGGATGCCCAAGGATTTTATTTTTACAGGGGGGGCACAGCATTAAGAAGTTTGAAGACCACTGCACTAGAAGAATCTTTCTAACTAATTTCAAGAGGGGCCTTATGATAACAATACTATGTTTTTATTTAAGTGAACTTCCAGTTACAAATTAAGGCAGGAGTACATAAAAAACCCTTGTGGTTAAAAGTAAAATATATACCTTCTGGTTTTACCCACTTAAAAATACTCCCATTAGAAATATGTTTCACCAATTACCGTTCTTGCTTATTGCACATTTTATGGACATTGGGGTAAGAATTATTCTTTATGAAAAACGGACATCAATCTCAAAGGGGGAGCAAGACGTTGATATGTTGGGTTAGTGTTGGAGTGTGTTGGAATGCTTAGGGAGAAACATTCATATTAAGGATAATGTGGCTATAAAGGAAATGGGCATCAGTGGATAGCAAGATCTGGCTAAGCTAAGTTTGATCCTAAACCCAGGTGTAAAACATCCAGTTATTTTAGGAGTCTTACCTAATTCTAATGTACATCATGAAGAAGACACTGTGAACAGTGCAGTGAACAAATACCCAGCAGTCTTTAATAAAGGTGGGGGTGGTAGTGGAAGATTTAAACAACACATTTGGTTAAAGTCTAGTAGACATACCTTATGTTCATAAAGTAAGAACTGTCCCTCTGAGTATTCGAGATGAGCTCAAAAACTCCTGCATGAGTTATGCATTGAAGTCATATTTCAGGAAACGGATTCTTCAAAATGGCATCCCTTGTAGAGATCATGTAAAAAAAAAATCAAGAGAGCTATGCCTCTGTGATGACATTCACACCCTAAATAAAAATATTCTCATTGATTGTCATCCTTTATCAAAGATTCATGGTATATTAGTATATTTGGGTACGTAATTTTTTTTTATTGATTTATGCTGAGCATATCATCAGATACCTCTTGATGAAGAGTCAAAAGAATTAACCACTTTTGTGACACTATTCAGAGCATTCAAGTTTCTCCACTTGCCGTTCGGACCTGCTTCAGTAGCGCGTCTTCCAGAAATTGACAATCTGTTGTTTGGTGGTATGAATGGTGTGCAAGCATTCCAGGATGACATTTTGGTTTTTACTAAATATCCACAGTGTCATCCTGGAAAATGTCTTAACCATATTTAAAGACCAATGAAGAGAAACATCTGCTGCTGTAGATATGGATGTTTTACATCCTTTTCTAGGTTTGAGTGAATACTGTGCTTGATTTTTTCAGGGCTATGCTTATTAGTTAAACCTTGGAGATTATTATTTGAAAAGGGCTGCACATTTGAGGGGACATCAAAAACAAAAAACTATTTTTTTTTGGGAAAGTATTGGAGGAGAGTGCCGCAAGTCACTCAGCAGGCACAGGTGGTTCGGAGTTCGGGGAGCCGCGACAGCGTCAGCAGGGCTCAGATGGTTCAGAGTTCGGGGAGCCGCGACAGCGTCAGCAGGGCTCAGATGGTTCAGAGTTCGGGGAGCCGCGACAGCGTCAGCAGGGCTCAGATGGTTCAGAGTTCGGGGAGCCGCGACAGCGTCAGCAGGGCTCAGATGGTTCAGAGTTCAGGGAGCCGCGACAGCGTCAGCAGGGCTCAGATGGTTCAGAGTTCGGGTAGCGTTCTTCGGTTCGGGGAGCGATCGAGCCGCGACCAGGTCAGCAGGCTCTCGTCAGTCCAGGTCTTCTCTGCCTCCCGTCCCTTCAGCACCCCTTGTTATACTCCCCCTCCTCTTTGAAGTCCGGAGTCCTCGCCGAGAGGGGTCTTGGTGCCTGGGGGCGGTGTGTCGGGACTTCCTGTCGCTCGGCCCTTTGATCTGTTCAGGTGGGTCTGGGAGGGACTCCAGACACCCAGCAGGCGAGGCGCCCGCTTACCGGGGGCCTGGTGGCCGATCGAAACCTTCCTTGGGGAGGAGATCAGGGGTGTGACAGGGACGGCGCCTCCCGGTCTGGCTTGGGGGGGTTTCTCTCTCCCTCGGCCGGGCATGCGTGTTGGGGTCTGGCCGGCCATCGGGATGTTGGGCCATGGTGGCCAGAAGTCTGTGACATCGGGGATCGGTGCGGTTGCAGGGTGGCTTGCTGGTCGGGAGGGCCCACGCCACGAGGCCGGTCTCACACGTGCCCCCCCAGCTGAAAGGCGGGGAGAACTACCCATCCACTTGGGGGTTCTCCTCGCTGAAGCGGAAAAATCGGGACAGGCCGTCCGTGTTGGCGTGGTCCGTCCCGGGGCGATGCGCCACAGTGAAATCCATCCCCTGGAGGGAGATTGACCAGCGTAGCAGCTTGGGGTTTTCTCCTCGCATCTGCATCAACCACTGCAAGGGTCGGTGATCCGTTTGAACTCGGAAGTGTGTTCCGAACAAGTAGGGCCGTAGCTTTTTGAGGGCCCAGACTACTGCGAAGGTCTCTCTTTCAATGGTGCTCCACCGCTGTTCTCGAGGTAGCAACCTTCGGCTGATGAAAGCTATGGGCTGATCTACGCCTTTGTCGTTGAACTGTGAGAGGACTGCCCCGATGCCGTGTTCCGAGGCGTCCGTCTGGACCACAAACTCCTGAGAGTAGTCGGGGGCCTTGAGTACCGGAGCAGTACATATAGCGGCTTTCAAGGCGTCGCACGCTTTTTGGCACGGGGGAGTCCATTGTATTTTCTTCGGGTGTTTTTTGGAGGTTAGCTCTGTGAGGGGGCCTGCGATGCTGCCATAGTTCTTAATAAACCTCCGGTAGTAACCGGTGAGGCCCAGGAAGGCCCGGACTTCCGTTTGGGTCATTGGGGGTTCCCAGAACAGGATGGCGTCGATCTTCGGCTGGAGGGGGGCGACCTGCCCGCTTCCCACCTGGTGCCCCAGATAGATTACGGAGCCTTGTCCAATTTGACATTTGCTGGCTTTGATGGTGAGGCCGGCCTGGCGCAGGGCCAGCAGTACTTGTCGGAGGTGCTGGAGGTGCTCAGTCCATTGGGAGCTGAATACTGCTATATCGTCGAGGTACGCTGCGCTGACCCTCTAGTCCGGACAGGACCCTGTTCACCAGTCGCTGGAAGGTGGCCGGGGCATTCTTCATTCCAAACGGCATCACCCTAAAGCGGTAGTGCCCATCCGGGGTGGAGAAGGCGGAGCGCTCCTTGGCTCCCTCAGTGAGTGCAATCTGCCAGTATCCGCAGGTTAGGTCGAAGGTGCTGAGGTAGCGAGCGGCCCCGAGGCGGTCGATGAGCTCGTCGGCGCGGGGGATAGGGTGAGCGTCCGCTCGGGTGACCGCATTGAGTCCTCGGTAGTCCACACAGAATCTCAGCTCGGGGGCGACACCAGGGGCAGCCGCTTTCGGGACCAGGACTACCGGGCTGGCCCAGGGGCTGTCGGAGGGTTCAATCGCCCCGAGGGCCAACATCTTAGCTACCTCGGTCTGGATGCAGGTTCGGACCCGATCAGGGACCCGGTAGGCTCGGTGTCTCACTGGCGGGCTGTGCCGGTGTCTACGTCGTGGACACACCAGTCAGTGACCCCAGGGGTTAGGGAGAAGAGGTCCGTGAACTGCCTTAGTAGCCGGCGGCAGTCGTCGGACTGTTGGGGGGTGAGGGTGGTTGATAGTCTCACCCCCTCCATGGTGCCATCGGTCTCTTTCGCACCCACGGGGACCGGAAGGGGCTCTGTGTCTTCTTCAGTCCCATCGTCGGTGGCCAGGAGCAAACTCAACTCCGTCCTCACAAAGTGGGGTTTGAGGCGGTTCACGTGGAGGACCCAGAGGGGGTTCCGCGGGGACTGCACATCGACTAGATAGGTGACTTGGCTCTTCCGCTCGACCACCTTGAGGGACCAGTCCATTTGTCTTGGAGGGCGCAGGGTTTCACCGGGGCCATGACCCAGACTTGTTGGCCTGGCTGAAACTCGACCAGCGTGGCATTCTGATCATACCAGCGCTTCATCTCTTCCTGGCTAGCCTCGAGGTTTGTCTCTGCGAGTTCTCTGAATTTCCGGGTCTGGTTGTGGAGCGCCAGGATGTATCGGAACACATCAGGAGGGGTCCCCCGGAGAGTCGTTTCCCAACCCTCCTTGACCAGGCTCAGGGGTCCCCAGACGGGGTGTCCGTACAGTAGTTCGAACGGGCTGAACCCCAGAGATTTTTGGGGAACCTCTCGGTAGGCGAACAGGAGGCAAGAAAGGAGGACGTCCCATCTCCGGCGTAGGGGTTCTTCGAGGCCCATGATCATCCCTTTCAGGGTCCTGTTAAATCGCTCGACTAGGCCATTCCCTTGGGGGTGGTATGGGGTGGTGAACTTGTATGATACCCCGCACTGCTGCTATAGGGACCTCATGTATTTGGAGATAAAGTTCGTGCCACGATCACTCACGACTTCGCGAGGGAACCCCACGCGGGAGAAGATCCCCATCAAGGCCCGGCCTACCACGGGGGGCGTCACGGTGCGGAGGGGAATGGCCTCGGGGTAGCGGGTGGCATGGTCCCCCAGGACGAGGATGAACCGGTGGCCCTGGGCGGTCTTGGGATCCAGGGGTCCCACGATGTCGATTCCCACCCGCTCAAAAGGGGTACTAACAACGGGGAAGGGTTGTAGCGGAGCCTTGCGCTTCCCCCCCACTCTTTCCGCTGGCCTGGCACGTGAGGCATGACTTGCAGTGGGCCTCCACATTTGCTCGCATCTTGGGCCAATAGAAGTGGGTTACAAGTCGCTGGTAGGTCTTATCTTGGCCTAAGTGTCCTGCCAGGGGTACATCATGGGCCAGGCCCAGGAGGAGACTTCGGAAGCGCAGGGGTACCACCAGTACTCGGGCCGATCCCAACTCGGCCGACTTCTGTTCGCTGTACAGGAGGCCGTTGTCCCAGTATACCCAGTGGGTTCCGGACTGGTCGCCTGCTGCTTGGGCTTCGGCCTGTTGTCGGGGTCCAATGAGGGAAGGGCAGGTGGCTTGTTCCTGGCAGAATTCTTCTCGGGAGGGACCTCCCTCGCAGTGCCACTGGGCCATCTCGGGTAGGTCCCCGAGCTCGGTCAGTGGTTCGGGATCTGGATGCACCGACCCGTCATCGGGAATGGTTGCTTCTTCCGGAAGAGGGTCGTCGGGCTCGGGTAGTGCGTCCCGGACCTCGGGGACGGCTACTGTGTTCAGCGGGATGGCCTCACTTCCCTCGGAGGAAGGCAATCTGAGAGTCATAGAGTGCGTGGTGGCGCATACCCATTTGGGTAGGCCCATCATTTCTAGATGGGCTCTTCGTTCCACTTGTCCCCACGGGGAACTCTCAAGGTCGTTGCCCAGGAGGCAGTCTACGGGCTGGGAGGTTCGGACTGCCACCCTCAACTTACCGGTGACTCCCCCCCCATTCGAAGGGGACCAGGGCCATCCGGCATAGGCTCTCGGAATTGTCCGACAATATGACTGGACAAAAGGCGTCGGGCAGGATCTGATCTTCGGAGACCAGGTGGCAGTGGACCGCTGTGACACTCGCCCCAGTGTCGCGGAGGCCCTCGACGCGGTGACCGTTGACCGTCACCTGCTGTCAGTACTTCTTCGTGTTGGCGGGCAGGGGTGTTCCGGGGACCATCTCTCGGTCCCCTAGGGAGACCAGGGCCATGGGGGCTGTCTCCCATTCTTCGGAGTCTTCCATCTCTTCTCCTAGGGCTACGGAGGCCATTTGTCGAGCCGGATGGGTTGTCGTTGCGGGTCGTTGGTACATGGGACACTGAGGGTCACTGGCATAGTGTCCGGTCTGTTGGCAGCGGAAACAGGTGATCCTAACTCGGGGTGCCGACCTCCCCAGTGGCCCGGTGCTGGCCGGAGGTGGGGCTGGAAAGTGCGGAGGTTGTCCTCTGGGGGGACTGTGCTGGGAGCCCCCCGGGAATTCTCTTGGTCGGCCTTGATTCCCTCCGCCCCTCTGGCGGGGGGGTCCCTGACTGTGGCGACCGTAGTCTACCACGGGACCCCGTGAGGCCCGGACGTTCACCCATCGGTCAGCCTTGAAGGCCAGTTTTCGAGGGCCAGTGAGATTGCTGTCCAGGAGGTGCTGGCGTAACTCCACAAAGCAATTGGCGGACAAGTGTTCCCACGCGATTAGGTCGAACAGCTCCTCAAAGGTGGAGACCTTGCTGCCCTTGATCCACCCGTCCAAGGCCCGGCTGTAAAAGTTCACGTACTCCACCCATGTGGTACCGGGTATCTTTTTGCAGTCTCGAAACCGTTGCGGGTACATTTCGGGGGTGAGCCCATATCTGGCTACTAGGGCCTCTTTCATGTGACTGTAGGAGTTCAGCACCGTGGAGGGCAGGTCTAGCAGGGTATCTCTCCCCTCGCTCAGGAACCGGCCACACAACCCAGCCCCCCAGTCTTTCTGCGGGACTCGGTGGGAGGTCATGGCAACTTCGTAGGCCTTGAACCATTGCTGGATGTCGTCGTTCTTGTAATATTCTTTCACCACATCCTTGGGAATGTGGACCTTTGGTTCCACGACGGAGGAGAGGGGTTGAGTTCCCGAGGGTCTGGCCTCCTCACTTTTAGCCTTGAGCTCGATCTCTTTCAGGCTGCGTTCGTGTTCTAGTTGGAGTTTTCTTTCTTCGTGCTCTCTCTGTCGCTTCTTTTCCTCGAGTTCTCCTTGCAGGCGTAATTGTTCTAATGCCAGTTTCTTCTCGGTCAGTTTTAGTTCTCCCTCGATTTTTAGTTTTGCTAGCTCTAGTTCGTGGTTGCGGCCCCTTTCTCGGTCCGCTAGCTCCTACGGGGATAGGCCCCCCTCTGGGGCGCTGCTCCTCCCCGGGATGCTTCGTGGTTCGTTTGGCGGCTCTCCTTCTGTTTGTGCCTGGGAAGCTCCTGCCTTGACCCAGGTCTTCAATGCTCCCTGGAAATCCTCTTTCGTGCTTAATCCGGTGGTAGCGATTCCAAGGTCTTTGCAGAATTGTTTTAGTTCTCGGTGCGTATAATATTCCAACTGGTCCTCTCGGAATTTCGTGCTTGTGTTGGTACCTGCGGCACCTAGGGAGGTTTCTCCTTCCATTTCTTTCCGGTAGTGCGTCAGTCGTTTACTGCACGATCTCTAGGTGTCGGCTCGGATCCCACCGCTGCCACCAAATGTTGGAAGGCGTTCTCCGGGGGGGGGGCTTCGGAATACGTTCCTGACCACCCGTTGACCCACCTCTCCCAGAGTTAGGCCGAGCAAGGCGGGGAGGCCCTTCCTGGAAGGGTCTCGTACCTAGGATCGCACACACTGCGCTTGCACTTTCTGACAGAGGGACGCCACACAGTAGTTCTTCGTAAGACAGTATACTTTATCGTAGACGTAAGGGATTTTTATGATCCGAAATGCAGGTATGGAAACAGTGCCACAATCAGCAGCGATCTCGTGAGGGGGGTATGGAGGTAGCGGGACAGTCTTTGAGTCAGTGTCTCTGCGGAGTATCCTGCGCACAGCTCTCAATCCTCGAGCTGGGGGATGTTGCTTCTCTCGGCAATCTCTGCCGATTCCCTTGGAGGAGAGTGCCGCGAGTCACTCAGCAGGCACAGGTGGTTCGGAGTTCGGGGAGCCGCGACAGCGTCAGCAGGGCTCAGATGGTTCAGAGTTCGGGGAGCCGCGTCAGCGTCAGCAGGGCTCAGATGGTTCAGAGTTCGGGGAGCCGCGACAGCGTCAGCAGGGCTCAGATGGTTCTGAGTTCGGGGAGCCCCGACATCGTCAGCAGAGCTCAGATGGTTCAGAGTTCGGGGAGCCGCGTCAGCGTCAGCAGGGCTCAGATGGTTCAGAGTTCGGGTAGCGTTCTTCGGTTCGGGGAGCGATCGAGCCGCGACCAGGTCAGCAGGCTCTTGTCAGTCCAGGTCTTCTCTGACTCCCGTCCCTTCAGCACCCCTTGTTATACTCCACCTCCTCTTTGAAGTCCGGAGTCCTCGCCGAGAGGGGTCTTGGTGCCTGGGGGCGGTGTTTCGGGACTTCCTGTCGCTCGGCCCTTTGATCTGTTCAGGTGGGTCTGGGAGGGACTCCAGACACCCAGCAGGCGAGGCGCCCGCTCACCGGGGGCCTGGTGGCCGATCGAAACCTTCCTTGGGGAAGAGACCAGAGGTGTGACAGGGACGGCGCCTCCCGGTCTGGCTTGGGGGGGTTTCTCTCTCCCTCGGCCGAGCATGCGTGTTGGGGTCTGGCCAGCCATCGGGATGTTGGGCCATGGTGGCCGGAAGTCTGTGACATCGGGGATCGGTGCGGTTGCAGGGTGGCTTGCTGGTCGGGAGTGCCCACGCCACGAGGCCGGTCTCACAACACCCAACCACACGCACAACCACACCCACAGCCATACACACAACCACACACAACCACACATGTGAGACCAGCCTTGTGGCGTGGACCCTCCTGACCAGCAAGCATCCCTGCCACCGCACCTGATCCCCGGTATCACAGACTTCCGGCCACCATGGCCCAACAAAAACGATGGCCGGCCGGGGCCCCAGCAAAACCCACGACACTACCACGCATGCCCGGCCAAGGGAGAGAGAAACCCCCAAGCCAGACCGGGAGACGCCGTCTCGATCACACCCCTGATCTCCTCCCCAAGGAGGGTTTCAATCGGCCACCAGGCCCCCGGTGAGCGGGTGCCTCGCATGCTGGGCGTCTGGAGTCCCTCCCAGACCAACCTGAACAGATCAAAGGGCCGAGCGGCAGGAAATCCCGACACACCGCCCCCAGGCACCAAGACTCCTATCCGCGAGGACTCCGGACTTCAAAGAGGAGGGGGAGTATAACAAGGGGTGCTGAAGGGACAGGCGGCAGAGAAGACCTGGACCTACGAGAGCCCTGCTGACCTGGTTGCGGCTCGACCGATCTCTGAACCCAAGGACGCTACCCGAACTCTGAACCATCTGAGCCCTGCTGACGCTGTCGCGGCTCCCCGAACTCTGAACCATCTGAGCCCTGCTGACGCTGTCGCGGCTCCCCGAACTCTGAACCATCTGAGCCCTGCTGACGCCGTCGCGGCTCCCGAAAATCTGAAACCACCTGTGCCTGCTGAGAGACTCGCGGCGCTCCCATCCAGGAGAATCGGCGGAGATTGCCGAGTGAACCCAAATCCCCCAGCTCGAGGATTGAGAGCTGTGCGAAGGATACTCCGCAGAGACACTGAAAGTAAAGACTGTCCCGCTATCCCCATACCCCTATCACAAACCTGCTGCCGCTTGTGGCATTGATTCAACAGCTGCATCTCGGATCATAAAGATCCCCTGAAACTATCGATAAAGTATACTGTCTGACCAAGAACTACTGCGTGGTGTCCCTCTGTCAAATAGTGTAAGCTCAGCGAGTACGATCCTAGGAACGAGACCCTTCCAGGAAGGGCCTCCCCGCCATTGCTCGGCCTAACTCTGGGAGAGGTGGGTCAAAGGGTGGTCAGGAACGTATTCCGAAGCCCCCTGAGAACGCCCTTCCAACATTTGGTGGCAGACGACGGGATCCGAGCCGACACCTAGAGATCGTACAGTGAACGGCTGACGCACTACCAAAAGGAGATGGAAGGAGAAACCACCATGAGTACCGCAGGAACCAACACCAGCCCGACGTTCCGAGAGGACCGGTTGGAATATCACACGCATCGAGAACTAAAACAGTTCTGCAAAGACCTTGGAATCGTTACCACCGGATTAAGCACTAAAGAAGATTTCCAGGAAGCATTGAGAACCTGGGTCGAGGCAGGAGCTTTCCTGCTCCCGACCGAAGGAGGCGCCTGAGAAAAAGAGCCGCCAAACGAACCACAAAGCATCCCGGGAAGGAGCAACGCCCCAGAGGGGGGGCCTATCCCCGGAAGAGCTAGCGGACCGAGAGAGGGGCCGCAACCACGAACAAGAACTAGCCAAACTAAAAATAGAGGGAGAGCTAAAGTTAGCCGTAGAACAATTACGCTTACAAGGGGAACTCGAGGAAAAGAAACGCCAGCGAGAACACGAAGAAAGAAAACTCCAACTAGAACACATACGCAGCCTAAAAGAGATCGAACTCAAGGCCAAAAGTGAGGAGTCCAGAACCACGGGAAACCAACCGACCTCCCCAGCCGTGGAACCAAAGGTCCACATCCCCAAGGATGTGGTGAAGGAATACTACAAAAACGACGACATCCAGCAGTGGTTCAAGGCCTACGAAGTCGCCATGACCTCCCACCGAGTTCCGCAGAAGGATTGGGGGGCTGGCTTGTGGGGCCAGATACCCTGCTGGACCTGCCCTCCACGGTGTTGAATTCCTACAGCCACATGAAAGAGGCCCTATTAGCCAGATATGGACTCACCCCCGAGATGTACCGGCAACGGTTTCGAGACTGCAAAAAGATACCCGGTACTACGTGGGTAGAATACGTGAACTTGGACGGGTGGATCAAGGGCAGCAAGGTCTCCACCTTTGAGGAACTGTTTGACCTAATAGCATGGGAACACTTATCCACAAATTGTGGAATTACGCTAGCACCTCCTGGACAGCAAGCTCACTGACCCTCGGAAACTGGCGGTCGAAGCTGACCGATGGGTGAACACCCGGACCTCCCGGGGTCCCATAGGAGACTACGGTCGCCACAGTCAGGGACCCCCCCGCCAGAGGGGCGGAGGGAACCAAGGCCGACCGAGGAATCCCAGGTGGGCTCCCCGCATAGTCCCCCCAGGGGCCAACCCCCGCACTTTCCAGCCCCACCTCCGGCCAGCACAGGGCCCCCGGGAGTCAGGGACCCCGAGTCAAGATCACCTGTTTCTGCTGCCAACAGACCGGACACTATGCCAGTGACCCCCAGTGTCCCATGTACCAACGACCCGCAGCGGCAGCCCCTCCAGCCCGACAAATGGCCTCCGTAGCCCTAGGAGAAGAGATGGAAGACTCCGAAGAGTGGGAACCAGCAGCCATGGCCCTGGTCTCCCTGGGAGACCGAGAGATGGTTCCCGGAACACCCCTACCTGCGAACCAGCAGCCATGGCCCTGGTCTCCCTGGGAGACCGAGAGATGGTTCCCGGAACACCCCTACCTGCCAACACAGAAAAATACCGACAACAAGTGACGGTCAACGGCCACCGAGTCGAGGCCCTCCGCGACACCGGGGCGAGTGTCCCAGCGGTCCACTGCCACCTGGTATCCGAAGACCAGATCCTGCCCGACGCCTTCTGTCCTGTCATATCGTCGGACAACTCCGAGAGCCTCTACCGGATGGCCCTGGTACCCTTTGAATGGGGGGGAGTTACCGGCAAATTGAGAGTGGCAGTCCGAACGTCCCAGCCAGTAGACTGCCTCCAGGGCAACGACCTTGAGCGCTCCCTGTGGGGACAAGTGGAACGAAGAGCCCATCTGGAGATGATGGGCCTACCCGAGTGGGTATGCGCCACCACGCGATCCATGGCTGCCCGATCGCCTTCCCCCGGGGGAGTTGAGGCCGTACCCCTGAACCCAGTCGTCGTCCCCGAGGACAGGGACGCGCAACCCGAGCCCGACGACCCTCTTCCGGACGAAGAACCCGCTCCCACTGACGGGTCAGTGCATCCAGACCCCGTGCAACCGACCGAGCTCGGGGACCTACCCGAGATGGCCCATTGGCACTGCAAGGGAGGACCCTCCCGAGAAGAGTTCTGCAGGGAACAAGCCACCTGCCCTTCCCTCGTTGGACCCCGACAGCAGGCCGAAGCCCAGGCAGCAGGCGACCAGTCCGGAACCCACTGGGTATATTGGGAAAACGGCCTCCTGTACAGCGAACAGAAGTCGGCTGAGCTGGGATCGCCCCGGGTACTGGTGGTACCCCTGCGCTTCCGAGGTTTCATCCTAGGCCTAGCCCATGATGTACCCCTGGCGGGACACTTAGGCCAGGACAAAACCTATCATCGCCTGGTGACCCACTTCTATTGGCCCAAAATGCGAGCGAATGTAGAGGCCCACTGCAGGTCATGTCTCACCTGCCAGGCCAGCTGAAAAAGTGGTGGGAAGCGCAAGGCTCCGCTACAACCCTTCCCCGTTGTTAGTACCCCTTTTGAGCGGGTGGGGATTGACATCGTGGGACCCCTGGATCCCAGGACCGCCCAGGGCCACCGGTTCATCCTCGTCCTGGTGGACCATGCCACCCGCTACCCAGAGGCCATTCCCCTCCGCACCGTGACGGCCCCCGTGGTGGGCCGGGCCTTGATGGGAATCTTCTCCCGTGTGGGGTTCCCTCGTGAAGTCGTGAGTGATCGTGGCACGAACTTTATCTCCAAGTACATGAGGTCCCTATGGCAACAATGCGGGGTGTCGTACAAATTCACCACCCCCTACCACCCCCAAGGCAATGGCCTAGTTGAACGATTTAACCGGACCCTGAAAGGGATGATCATGGGCCTCGAAGAACCCCTTTGCCGGAGATGGGACGTCCTCCTCCCCTGCCTCCTGTTTGCCTACCGGGAAGTTCCCCAAATATCTCTGGGGTTCAGCCCGTTCAAATTACTCTACGGACACCCCGTCCGGGGACCCCTGAGCCTGGTCAAGGAGGGCTGGGAGACGGCTCCCCGAGGGACCCCTCCCGATGTATTCCGCTATATCCTGGCGCTCTGCAACCATAAACGGAAGTTCCGGGAGCTCGCCGAGGCGAACCCCGAGGCTAGCCAAGAAGAGATGACGCGCTGGTATGACCAGAATGCCACGCTAGTCGAGTTTCAGCCGGGCCAACAGGTCTGGGTAATGGCCCCGGTGAGACCCTGCGCCCTTGAAGACAAATGGACTGGACCCTTCAAAGTGGTCGAGCGGAAGAGTCAAGTCACGTATCTAGTTGATGTTCAGTCTCCTCGGAACCCCCTCCGGGTCCTCCACGTGAACCGCCTCAAACCCCACTTCGTGAGGACGGAGTTGAGTTTGCTCCTGGCCACCGACGATGGGACTGAAGAAGACACAGAGCCCCTTCCGGACCCCCTGTGTGCTAAAGAGAGAGATGGCTCCGTAGAGGGGGTGAAACTTTCGTCCACCCTCACCACACAACAGTCCGACGACTGCCGACAGCTATTGAGACAATTCACAGACCTCTTCTCCCTCACCCCTGCGGATACTGGCAAATTGCGCTCACTGAGGGAGCCAAGGAGCGGTCCGCCTTCTCCACCCCGGATGGGCACTACCGCTTCAGAGTTATGCCTTTTGGGATGAAAAATGCCCCGGCCACCTTCCAGCGACTGGTGAACAGGGTCCTGGCCAGGCTAGAGGGGTTCAGCGCAGCGTACCTAGACGACATAGCAGTATTCAGCTCCCAATGGACCGAACACCTCCAGCACCTCCGACAAGTACTGATGGCCCTGCGCCAGGTAGGCCTAACCATCAAAGCCAGCAAATGTCAAATTGGACAAGGCTCAGTGATCTATCTGGGACACCAGGTGGGGAGCGGGCAGGTCGCCCCCCTCCAGCCGAAGATCGACGCCATCTTGTCCTGGGAACCCCCCACGACCCAAACGGAGGTCCGGGCCTTCCTGGGTCTCACCAGTTACTACCGGAGGTTTATTAAAGACTATGGCAGCATCGCTGGCCCCCTCACAGAGTTAACCTCCGAAAAGCACCCGAAGAAAGTTCAGTGGACTCCCCCGTGCCAAAAAGCATTCGACACCTTGAAAGCCGCTATATGTACTGCTCCGGTACTCAAAGCCCCCGACTACTCTCAGGAATTTGTGGTCCAGACGGACGCTTCGGAGCACGGCATCGGGGCAGTCCTCTCACAGTTCAACGACAAAGGCATAGATCAGCCCATAGCCTTCCTCTGCCGAAGGTTACTACCTCGGGAACAACGGTGGAGCACCATTGAAAGAGAGGCCTTCGCAGTCGTCTGGGCCCTCAAAAAGCTGCGGCCCTACTTGTTCGGAACCCACTTTAGAGTTCAAACGGACCATCGACCCTTACGGTGGCTGATGCCAATGAGAGGAGAAAACCCCAAGCTGCTACGATGGTCAATCTCCCTCCAGGGGATGGACTTCACTGTGGAGCATCGCCCCGGGACTGACCACGCCAACGCTGACGGCCTGTCCCGATTCTTCCGCTTCAGCGAGGAGAACCCCCAAGTGGATGGGTAGTTCTCCCCGCCTTTCAGCTGGGGGGGGGCACGTGTGAGACCGGCCTTGTGGCGTGGACTCTTCCGACCAGCAAGCATCCCTGCCACCGCACCTGATCCACGGTATCACAGACTTCCGGCCACCATGGCCCAACAAAAACGATGGCCGGCTGGGGCCCCAGCAAAACCCACGACACTACCACGCATGCCCGGCCAAGGGAGAGAGAAACCCCCAAGCCAGACCGGGAAACGCCGTCTCGATCACACCCTGATCTCCTCCCCAAGGAGGGTTTCAATCGGCCACCAGGCCCCCGGTGAGCGGGCGCCTCGCATGCTGGGCGTCTGGAGTCTCTCCCAGACCAACCTGAACAGATCAAAGGGCCGAGCGGCAGGAAATCCCGACACACCGCCCCCAGGCACCAAGACCCCTCTCCGCGAGGACTCCGGACTTCAAAGAGGAGGGGGAGTATAACAAGGGGTGCTGAAGGGACAGGCGGCAGAGAAGACCTGGACCTACGAGAGCCCTGCTGACCTGGTCTCGGCTCGACCGATCTCTGAACCCAAGGACGCTACCCGAACTCTGAACCATCTGAGCCCTGCTGACGCTGTCCCGGCTCCCCGAACTCTGAACCATCTGAGCCCAGCTGACGCTGACGCGGCTCCCCGAACTCTGAACCATCTGAGCCCTGCTGACGCTGTCGCGGCTCCCCGAACTCTGAACCATCTGAGCCCTGCTGACGCTGTTGCGGCTCCCCGAACTCTGAACCATCTGAGCCCTGCTGACGCTGTCGCGGCTCCCCGAACTCTGAACCATCTGAGCCATGCTGACGCTGTCGCGGCTCCCCGAACTCTGAACCATCTGAGCCCTGTTGACGCCGTTGCGGCTCCCGAGAATCTGAAACTACCTGTGCCTGCTGAGAGACTCGTGGTGCTCCCATCCAGGAGAATCGGCGGAGATTGCCGAGTGAACCCAAATCCCCCAGCTCGAGGATTGAGAGCTGTGCGAAGGATACTCCGCAAAGACACTGAACCTAAAGACTGTCCAGCTACCCCCATACCCCTATCACGAACCCGCCGCCGCTTGTGGCATTGATTCAACAGCTGCATCTCGGATCATAAAGATCCCCTGAAACTATCGATAAAGTATACTGTCTGACCAAGAACTACTGCGTGGTGTCCCTCTGTCAAATAGTGTAAGCTCAGCGAGTACGATCCTAGGAACGAGACCCTTCCAGGAAGGGCCTCCCCGCCATTGCTCGGCCTAACTCTGGGAGAGGTGGGTCAAAGGGTGGTCAGGAACGTATTACGAAGCCCCCGGAGAACGCCCTTCCAACAACACACAACCTCACACACACAACACACACAACCACATACACAACCACACACACACAACCACACACACAACCCCACACACAACCACACACACATACACAACCACACACAACCACACACAACACACACAACCACATACACAACCACACACACTCAACCACAACCACACACAACCACACACAGAACCACACACACATACACAACCACACACAACCACACACACAACCACACACACAACTACACCCACAACCACGCACACACAACCACGCACACACAACCACACATACAACCACACACACACAACCACACACACAACCACATACACAACCACACACACACAACCCCACACACAACCACACACACAACCACACATCCACACACCCACAACCACACCTGCACCCACAACCGCACCCACACACAACCACACACACAACCACACACACAACCACACACACAACCACACACAACCACACGCACACAACCACAACCATACACACAACCACACACAACCTCACACACAACCACCCACATACACAAACCACACACCCACAACCATACACACAACCACACACACACACACACAACCACACACACAACCACACAACCACCCACAACCACACCCACAACCACACACACAACCACACACACACACAACCACACACACAACCACACACACACACAACCACACACACAACCACACACAATACACACACAACCACACACACACAACCACACCCACAAACACACACACAAGCACACACGCACACAACCACACACACACAACCACACACACAACCACAACCCCACACACAACCACACACACAACCACACACAACCCCACACCCACAACCGCACGCACACACAACCACACACAACCACAGACACAACCACACACACACACACACAACCACACACACAACCACACACACAACCACACACACAACCACACACACAACCACACACACACCCACACACACACATAACCACACACACACAACCACACACACAACCACACCCTACCACACATCCACACACACACCCACAACCACACACACAACCACACACACAACCACACCCTACCACACACCCACAACCACACCCACAACCACACACAACCACACACACACAACCACACACATACACACACAACCACACCAAGCATTGGCATAGCCAATAGGTCTCGCCTTTGGGACCTTGTAAGTGTTTAGCCATGCAACAGTTGATGTGGTTGCACCAAGGATATTGTGCTGCATAACTAAATACTTAGAAGGTCCCAAAAGCGAGACCTATTGGCTATGCCAATGCTTGTTGAAATAGGATAGCACTTCTTTGGCATTCAGCAGCATTTCCTGGTCGCATGCTGGCCGTCTCGTTGAATATGATGACTTTTTTGAGTCATCCAATGAAGCAACTAACAAACCTTTTGGGCATGTGACAACCGTTCTTTGTCGTACAATAGGATTTTGTAGCCATGTAAACTGCAGCAAGGTCACCTGTTGTTCATGAAACTACAGCTTATTTGTCTTCATGTGATATCTGTGACAGAATTTGTTGAATGTCGCTGCAGCTGTAGTCTTCTGCCTCTATGCATGCTTTGATCAATGCTTAATTTGTGAAAAAATAAGTGTTGGGGCCCTTGTTAGGAAGCAACAGCAGCCTGCACCACTCATTGCCCCTGTCAGCGCTGCCAATAACAGTACCAACACAACCACTAACCATCACAATTCAGACTATTCCAGCCTCCCGAAGTTATAAGATTGGCTTGCGGACATGTATCAGTCAATTTTAAAGTTTATTGAATTGACAAACAACTGTTGTTGTGCTTGTTTCTAAATTAAATACACAGTGCCACCATGTGGTAGACCATGTTAAGCACAGTGTTGACAGTTAAGTACCGGTGCCGAGCACCGGAACACACCGGCTCAAATTAATCACTGGATCTGATAGCACCTCCCACCTCTTCCCGGCAATTGTTGCTTTGTCAGTTTTAAAACAACTCAATTAATATACAAGCATGCCTAGCTACTTGAATGACAATTAGCACGTGTGGTATACTTTAGCTATTGTATGGTTAGTCACTCATGTCTTCATATTATTGATGTTCCATGTTAAAAAGTTGTATATATTGTCAGTATTCACAAAGTGAAACTGATAGGGTCACACAGTGGTGTGATCTACTTTTACAATACTGTATCGAAATTTCCTGAAGAGCTGTGGTTGAAGCTGTGAGAGCAAGAGAGAGTGAGTGAAAGTGAAAAAGAGACATTTTTATATTTAGAGCAGGGCATGTTAAAAGATTTACACTATATGTGTATTATGAACTGTAGTTGAGTAGAGGTAGTTGCAGAAAAGCGGTATCAACACCAATGGGCTATTGATAAAATTGCCAGGATCCCTCTACCGTACCCCTGCTTAAATTAAAACATTTTCCCTTACATTTTGTTAAAAACACTTATTTTGTATACTTATTAGAAATAATATGAATATGGAATAAAAGGCATATTCTGAGGTGATCTGTATTCCATAGAAAATATTCAGTTTCTTTCAGTTTTCTTTAAGAAATTATTGTGTTGATCTCATTCATATGATTTTAAGAATTCCACTTGTTATGAGCTTCCATTTTTAGACCTAATTCCATATGACAAGGGACCATGGAGCACTTACTCATAGGCCAGTTACTTGCGAGGTGGAGCATAAGAAGTCTCAAAGAAAGATTCAACCTTAAAACAACATATACCAAGATAGATAACCATCTGATGTGTGGGCTAATTCACATGTAGAATGTGCATGAACATACAACTAAACATTTAACATTTTTTGTGTAAAGGAACCAGTGTTCTTAGACACTTTTACAATTGCAGGTGTTTCTGACAATGTTTAACAATCCCAGTACTACTAACACCTGATATATCTAGTCTTAAGTTTAATAATACAATCAGTATAGTATAAGCAATTGCCACTCCTAGTAAATGCCGCCATTTGGGCGCTCTGGCATTTCTCTGGGGAGCTGCTAATTAGGGAACTACTTCAAGCGCTGAATGGTCAGTCCAGAGAGTACTTAGCACTTTCAGGTATGTTCTAAGTACTTTTAGCTATAAACTAACCTACTGAGTATTGGCCACCATACCATGACTACATACTCTCATACAACTTTGCACATCTTAACAGTGCATATAACCAATATCAACACAGCCAAGATAAGCTAGTAGATGGAATGCAGGATACTACAGCAACACTGTGTGCCTCCATTGTATTTCCACACCCACAAACATGCTTGGCAGTGTACAGTACAAATAAGCCAGTTAGCACGTCAACTAGATCTCCTGGCACTCTTCGAGACTTTTAACACATCTAATTATCAGCAAAAAATATGTTCAGGCTGCCTACATCTTACTACAACTCACAAGCAACATCATGCTTCAGTCTCCATGGAATCCTCGAAACCAGGAGAAGAATATGCCAAATCTGATCGTTACTGCATGTTAATTATATAAAACTTAATTACTTAATGAATAAATGGCTGGGATTTGTACAGCGAACGGCTACTCAAAAAGTGTCCTGGCGCTAAGGCTAAGGTACACAGCCGTACATAGAGAAAAACCCTAGCAGGCAGAAGAGAATAGCCAGGTTTTCATCCCTCTCCGAAAAAAGCATCTGAAGGTCCAACGGAAGCTGATTCCAGGCTTTGGCTGCTAAGTACGAGAAGGCTTTATCTCCCCATCTCATAGGCTTGATACAAGGCACTACCAACAAAGGGGAGGCTGTAGAACACAAAATTCTGGTAGGGCAATATGAAAGGAATCTGTTGGCAAGATAGCCTGGGTTGATCTGAAACACCACACCGTGGACCAGAGAGAGAGATTTAAAAACGCATTAATCGCAGTCTTCCTACAATGTGTAGGAAGGAGATACAGACATTTCTTGAGAGTGTGAGAAACCCAAAACACATACCAACCACCGCAGAAATCTGGGGTCTCGTGGACAGTTGATTGTCCAATTTGACTCCCAAATGTTTTACCACTAAAGAAGGGAGGCGGAGAACCACCAGAGCAGAAAGTCAAGCAGCTTTACATCAGTTGTCGGAGTGGAAGCCAAAGAGAAGAATTTCCTTTTTCTCTAAATTAGATTTTAACTGGCTGGTTTACAGCCAATCAAAGACTGCCAACATGCAATACTTGAATGAATTTTATACCAAGGAAGAAGATCTCTCAAAAGCAAAAAGCAACTGGGCATCATCCGCATAGGAAATAATTTTATAACCAAACAATTCTACCAGTGAAGCCAGTGGATACATAAAGACATTAAAAAGGGAGGAAATCACTGAAGAGCCCTGAGGCGCTCATTGCCTCACTGCCTTAACATCAAAAGAAAAAGGCGCTACCCATAGCGACTGCACTCTAGAATCAATGATTGACCAACCAGTCCTACACCAAACCGCTTAACAAGTGTAGTGACAAATGAAGCAATGCTTTTTTCCTGAACAACTAGAGCAGTTTAAATACCCTATTGCAGACATCTGGAAGGAACTAGTAGACTTGTTTACTGAAACCTATGATTGAACAAAACATATGCAAGGGCCAGATGTAGTGCAGATGAACAGAGGTATATGTTGGCACTATCGCTTCATAAATCCACAGGTGTTGGGGTTGTAGGTCTTCTAGAAGGGGCTGAGGTACATATATTGTAGCCTCTTTAAAATTATGTCTAATATCTAGGGCCGGGCCGGGCGAGGGTTCTGTTTTATATTGTTGGTTTGCATTCACTGTATTTTGCTGTTGTGTAGAAAAAAACATTCTCGCATTTCCAGAACGCATGAGCCAGCCAGCGTCTTCTTCCCACTGGCTACATGGCACTACATTATATGGAATATATCATCATAAGTAATGGTAAAGCTGTTACTTGGACAACTGCATATGAGAAAGGAAACACTGCTTGTTATTCAATAGAAAATAATAATGTGTATTAGAAAAATGATTAAACTTTGTAAAACCAGTAATGAATATATACAAAAATCCTTGCAATCTCACTACCCCATGAGGCCCCTTACCAACGTGTAAAAATGCCTCAGTTGCACACTTATTCATGTGATAAATGACATTCACTAATATGCCCTTGGTCCTTTCCCAAGCAGCAAGCTCTAGTAGTGAAGATTTTGACCCAGTCGTTCCGCCCCCATACTCGCCACTGCCCACTTGGAAAATATTTAGTTAAAGGGAATATACTCAGTGATGCCCTACCTAGCCCTTACCCTGACCCTTTGCACTATCCTCCTACTAGCCTAGAGGAGAAAGATCTTTAGGTACACCACCCATTAACACAGAGTGGGGCTCTGATTTTCTTCTCTCACTGATTACTTTCTCTTGAGGCCCTTTAACACGGTATTCCACAGTCAAATTAAATGTCACAAATAATATGAATATGCATTATAATACATTGATTTTTTTTTTTAAGTGAAATCTAGGAAATGTTTGCTAGCAGTGCTTTAACTAATGTTTTCTTTTTCTATCTACAATGCCTCGGGAGCTGCTTCATGTTGCAAAAATACATTTCCATTGTAAAAACACCTGGAAACTGACCGAAATCCAATATGAACAGTGGATTTCATACCCTGCATGTCTGGCTCCTAATATGTCACAGAATGGAGGAATGGCAAAATTATAGCCAAGCTACGGGCTTGGTTCCTCGCCTTCGGGAAACCTATCCGCACTAGAAATGTGTAAAACTAAAAATCACAATTTAGGTAACAGTCACCTGCAATTGAAGTACAAAACCTAGGAAATGTAATAATAGTCACCTATTTGGCTTACAAAAGCTTTTCCTATCCATTAAGAGCATTGCTGCATAACAAAAAATATTGTTCTCACTTCTATGACTGAATAGCAAGTGAAACACTCTGCTAGCAACATATCTGTTCATATAGGTCAAAGGATAAAGGGAAACTTGGGCTACAGTATTGTGACCTGGGGGTGAACATAATCCTTTTTTTTTTTTATTCAAGAGGAGAATGGTTCCCAATGCATCGCGCTGGCAAAGCCTATCCTCAGGAAAACATTGAAAAAATAGGCATCATGGGCAGTCCGGTCAATGGTGACTTGCAAGGGTTCTAAGCACATAATGTGCTTGATGTCACGCGTTCATAGGATTTTCAACAGTATTTTGAGCGAGCAGCTTTGGAAAGGCAATGCTTGCTATGGCTTGAGGAGATAACCTAGCTGCTTCTCAAAATGAATGCTTGACTTAAGAAGTAGGGCTGTGAAGTAACCATAGAATAAAGCATATATATGAAAAGTAGCTTGAAATAGAAACTTTCCATCTTTCAGTGTTATCTCTCGCCAGTGTCTTTAAAACAGAGAGTTCCTCATGGTAAATAGGTATTTAGAATGCTGAATTACTTTGTTTTGGGGTTTATGGGGAAGGATATCATTAGCCTTTGAGTTTCCTAAGACATTGTCTTTACAGAAATGTATTAAACTTCACGATGCTTTAACGGCCCTCGATTTTCATAGAATTCATAGATTGATCCTACAAAAACGTGTTATTAATCAACATAGCCCAGGTCACTAAAGTTCATAGACAAAAGTGACACTTCCTGTAATGTGTAAGCCTATGTTTCAAGTACATGTCTGATTTCGTTGGGAATTCAGGAAAAGTGTTTTCTTTTTTTCTTCATGAAAAATTATCTTCCCCAAAGATAGAAATTCTTTCAATTTTCAATGTGATTCCTACTCAAGCCAATCCTGAAAATTCAGTTAAATCTACCCTTGCCAGGAGTAAATATGTAGGAGATTCGAATAGGGGAAACTCTCTGCAAATGGTTGGTGAATACCTACAAATCAACAAGTTTGTGACTGTTCTCCCACTTCCCCATTCCTACTTGCGACACCACTGGGAAACGCCATTTTTTTTGCATTGTACTCCAGTTTTTGGATTTGCTTCATGACTTGCTATTAAAGGCCAGAATGTGCTGGACGAACAGAGGTTGGTTTGGCACATATTGTTTTAATCGGTGGAATTTTTTTTACCCTTATATGTTCAGATTACTTGCACTTGTGGGACTAAAAACTGTATTTGAACTGACAGGGGGTGCTGTAAAAAAAGAAGTTAAAAAAAAATATTGTTCCTAGCAGTTTCAACTTTAACTCTTGTATGTGTTGTATGTGCTGCTCCTGCTGCCAGTTCTGCATTCCTTCTCGCAACCCCATTTTGAGACTCAATTTTTTGTTGAGTTGTGCTCCAGTGTTTGGGATTTGCTTCTTCACTTGCTATAAAAGGCCTAAATGCAATGGATATGCAGCGAATGCATGCAACGGGTGCGCTGTGGGCGTGCCGAAGGAGCGCCTTTGGCATGTTCACCCGCTTCTGGATCGCGGCCAGCTAAAGCCATGCTACCGGTAAACCAAGCCATAAGGCCCCCTCTAGAGTATATACTAGGGCTGAGCTTCTGAATCTCAATACTGCTTCTGCAATCATGTTATTGAGCCTTTGTTGGCTATTGAGAATGGGGGAAACCGTTGCCTTGGTTGCGGCGTTTCCTTAGATGAATATGCTAAGTTTGGTCCATTGGTAGGGGCAGCGATTTAATCCCTTGCATTGAGTCAATGTCTTTTGTCATGTTTTTTCACAAATATGTTGTGCTTTATGTCACAATGAGTTTTGTTTGACATTGCATCAAATGAGCTTTGTATTATATTGTAGTCTTTAAATATGTGTTTTCCATTTCAAGACATGTATAAATAAATTCAACTGTCTTGTGTATGAAAATATTTCAAATTAAGCTAAATAAAGCTTGGAACCTTAGAATTTTTGGTCTAGGGTCCCTTTTGAATGTGAGTGGAATAGTCTTCCTGGACATTTTGTTTGTTTCCAATAAAATCAACGGTGCAGCAGTCCTGAACACTGCTCAATCTAGTCTCTTCAAGAAATTGTTCTTACTCCCACATTACATATCACAAGCTCATATCAGGCTGGAGTTCGGATTAAAAAAACGGATCCCGGCAAGACAAGGCGCTCTTGTTAAATTTTACTGGAGAATGAGGGCAGCAGAGTCAAACTCCCTCGCCCATTACTGCTGGCTGGAAGTCGAAAAACATTCCAGATTTAATAACTCGGTATATTCTGTTTTAAGGCAATCACTTTCATCTCTAAATTTGGATGAGGCTTGGCACATAATACCTGCTTACCCGAGTTCAAACAACCAACAAAGCCATTAGGCTGCAATCACAGCTAATTGACAAAGCAATTTTGACGCACAAAACCCATGCATGGGTGGTGATGCCAACATATAAAACCTTAAAACCTTCTGGAACATTTTTCAAGATCAAAAAAATTCAACTTGATGTTACTGAGGCTCTGAGTTTATCCATCCAAAGACCTTACACCAAAATAGAAACAGTCTTGCCTACCTTTGAATGTCGCCTTTGCGGTTATGGCAATGAATCACTACTCCATCTACTATCCACCTGTCCGACGTTACTACCTCTCCGGAAAACTCTATTACGGCCAACAATGAAACAACAACAAATAAGGAAATCATTAGGAGGTTTGACAGTCCAATTGGCATGTAAGACGATAAAGTTTCTGAGCTCAGCGACAAAGGAACTAGAAAAGAGAGACAGTTGAAGCTAGCACGTCCATCTGGATTTTTCGCCTCCCCTGTTTATTTTATATCAAAGCTAGGCCCAGCACTAAGACTTGTAAAGCGGCACTTTCAATTCAACCCGTTAGTCTAAGTTAAAGAAGAGGGTATTTAAAGCCAACGTGAAACCAGAGAACCTACACAGGGACACACACCACCATCGTATAGGTACTTGGCTTATTTTGGTCAAATACTGGCATTCTACATGATTTTTGCAGTAGCACTTTACTCTTTATTTATGTCCAGGTATCATCTGTTGACTTTCACCCGCGACACAAGGTTGGACAGTCAGTGGCTAGACTAACTTAAATACATCAGATGTCTTATCCTTGTACGATAGGGTCAGAAGCCCTATGTTTATAAGAAGTCAGGAAAGCCGTTTTATCATCATTTTTAGATCTTATTTCAATTAGATTATTGTAACTTTATATTTAAATTAGTACTAATGTTTAATGATTTTAATAATTTCTTTGGTTGCTTTGCATCGTGCTTTTATTATTTTAAATGAAATTGAATAAAACATTTTTTTCATCAACAACACTCACAAAGCAGGTCACACTCTTAATCTCATTTTCTCAAACTCCTCCACAGTTTTGGCTAAGCCTGCATTAAAGCTTTCCTGTTCTGAACATTTAACAGTCATTTGTAGGCGGTTTCCCATCATGAACACAATAAAAAAATGTACTCCTTTGAAAGGCATGGTGGAATGAGTGGGAACACCCCCATTATCGGTGGACATAAAAAATTACTTTCTGTGGGGAAATATTTTTTTTTTAAATAACGTTTACAACATTTCTTTGTTTGAGTGTACACCATTTATATAAAAAAATGTAAAGGTTATATATGCACATGCTCTTGGTAATCTACAACTGTCACAAACTGTCACAAATTCCCTGAATTCCTAAAAAGACAGAATTTTGTTTTAGACCACTATTTTTTCTGTGTTTTTGTGAATAGAGCCATATTTGTTCTATCATTTGATATTTGGAACATTTTAAACATTTCCTATTTTTATTCTCCAACTTGAAAGCAGGGGTCATTATCCTGAAGTGGTTTTACATTAACCATACTAGAGATGGCATTATTACGCTGCATCAAACACCCAGAAAAACAGTTGATCACAAAGGAAGTCTTAGTGTCCAAAGTAGCAAGAAAGCATATCAAGAAGGTTGTTCTCTCTGTATGATGCAAATTGGAATTATTTCCTTGTTAAATGCAGGATATTGTGCCTTGAATAAAGAAGCTAGATGATTGACGCGTCAGTGGTTGAGTGAGGTGCTTAGGTATATTTCTTTATATTTATTGAGATTAGTACCCAGTTGCACAGACATGGAGTTTCAGTAATTGGAACGCAGATATGGTGGATGCATGAGGATGAGTAGTAGGAACAAACCTGGTTGATGCTTGAAATTGAGTAGTAGGAACACAGGCATGTAAGATGCATGAGGTTGGCCAGTAACACAGAACTGGAGGATGCTTGAGAATGCCTAGTGGAAACACAAACAGGGGGCGTGGCCTGAGGCGTCGCACTCTAAGAGTGCTCCGGACCCCCTCCGTCATCCGCCTTGCATCCGCCGCCATCATCTGCCATCCACCCTACAGCACCACAGTAAAAGCCCCACGGCCCTCTTGGGCGGAGTTTTAACCCCCTGCGGGGCCGGCTCTGATCGAGACCACAATTGCGCGCCAACATGGCGGCCCGTTGGTGGGCCGACCCGGAGCTGTGCGGGCAGGGCGCCTTGGCATTCCTCGATTGATCCTTCCCCCTGTGGCGCCGAGAGCGGCTGATCTCACCTGTGGACCGGTGGTGCAGCCGGGTGCGGAGCAGGACGAGGTGCACTGGTGGCGGTTCCGGGCTGGGGCTGCTCTGCTGCCGGAGGACGCGGATCTCGGGTGCGGCTGGACGACGCTCCTGGAGGAAGACCGGCTCACCTGCACCCTTCAACTGTGAGTTGCGGCGTGTGGGGGGCCGCGGAGCCCGGCTGGGGCTACCGGGCAGCGGCGTGGAGCAGTGCGCCTGTGGCCTGCCATAGTGCCTGGAGCCGAGTCTGTTCTGCGGGGCCTTGGGCGCCAGCGTTGCGGTCCTGTTTGGCCGCCAGGTCGGGAGGTGGAATGCTGCAGGGGGTGAGCCCCGGGGCCCTGAACTATCGCTGGATACGTGGGGCGCCGGCAGCCGGAACTCCCCGGCGGGTGTGGGCCTGTTAGGGGCACGGCCTTCTGTCCCTGGGTCGGGCCCTTGCCCTAAGGACCACCCGCCTGTGACCCACGAGCGGGAAACGGCCTTAGGCCTGGTTGGGGCTGACGGTGGTGAAGGTGCCCTGTTTCCCTGACAGTGGTTGGGGGGAACCGGCCATCGTATCGGGTGGCGGGGCGAGGAGGCGGCCTGCTGCCCTCCCCCCCCGCCGACACTATAATCCTTCCTGCCATTGCTGGTCCTGGACCTGCTCGTCGGCGTGGCTGCTGGACGCGTGCCTGTTTGCTCCCTGAGCTGTTGGGAATCCCACAAGGCGCCTAACCCTGCCGCGGTTGTCGGATCTGGGCCGGCTCCTGCTGGTCGCTGCGGCCTTGCCCCCATAGTGACGCCTGGGCCTGGGGGCCGCGTGGGACGGGGTGGGGATCAGCCATCATTTCGGGTGGCAGTGCAGGGGTGAGGCATTGGCGCCTCCACCCCCCCACCTCTGCATCCCTGTGTAAAGGTTGCGCTGGAGGGCTGCTACTGCAATGGACACCATAACTGTTTCAACCGGCCTGGCAATAGGCACCCAGGCCTGAGCATTGACGGCTTGGGTGTCGGGGTACCCCTCCTTCTCCCTTCTCCTGCGGGCCCACTGCTTGCACCTGCTTCCTACCCTTGGTGACGATGGGCAGAACCCGCGCTCCGCCGACCCCTGTTCCCCCTACTCAAACTAAAATGGACCAGTTCACCACGGCAGAGCGGGATCCAGGTGGGGGAGCCTCTGCCGCGCCGGGGGACGCTGGGGGCGACCTCTCCACCATCCTCCAGGCGATCAGCACGTCGCAGGCCTCTGTGGAAAGTAAGATCGGCGAGGTGAGGGTGGATGTGTCTCTTATCCGCCAAGACCCGCGCAACACTACGGCACACTTCGCAGAGGCGGAATCCCGTATTTCCACCGCAGAAGATGACATTGGCCAACTTAAAATCCAGGTGGCCTACCTCCAAACCCAGATCTCTGAGCTCCACCGAAGGGAAGAAGATGCCGAAAATAGGTCGAGGAAGAACAACCTGCGCCTTCTTGGATTTCCCAAGGTTGTGGAGCAGGGCCACGCCGACACGTTTGTAGAGGCCTGGTTCATGGATGCCCAAGGAGGACTTTTCACCCTGGTTTGCTGTGGAACGAGCCCATCGCTCCTTGTCTCCCAGACCACCGCCCGGAGCTCCCGCTCGTCCCATAATCCTGAGGGTCTTGAATTTTCGAGACAGGGACGCTATCCTCAAGGCGGCCAGGGCACATGGCCCCCTGCAGTTCCACAACAATAGAATCATGGTCTTCCCAGACTACTCCAGAGGGGTGCAGACCCAGCGCCGATCCTACGATGACGTCAAACGGAAGCTCCGTTCCATGGGCCTCCGCTACGGTCTCCTCTTCCCTGCCCGGCTCAAGGTTATCTTCCAGGACAAGACCTTTTTCTTTGACAGTCCCCAGGCGGCCTGGAACTGGCTCACAGAGGAGCGGCCCCTCCGGCTGGGGCCGAACCCCTCTCCCATCCGGCGGAGCCCCTCACAGCCGTGCCCGGCCTTGCCTAAACCCCAGAGACACCAGACCAGGTCCCGCAAAAAAAACGACCGTTGGGGGGCAGAATCTTGATCACCTGGTGTGTCCTCTCTGCACCTCCTCTCCCAGGCCTCGCATCGGAGGTCCGCCTCCCCCAGCCCGGCTGCCCCATTGATTGACCTGAGCAGTCTCCCTGGGCCCTCCGACACTATACGACACGCTGTGTCGGACTCTGACCTGTCCCGGAGCCCCGAGATCCGTAGATCCGGCACCGACGATAACGACTGAGGGGGCCACGCAATGGGGACTCTGTTCTCGCCTCCTGTCAGCTTCTACAGAGACACTGGTCTTGGAACTTCTGCAGTGGGGAGGTTCCGCTTTAATGTTGCTTGGCCCTGGTGGCTTATGTACCGCCTCATCTTAGGACTTACTTTCATACCATGTACAAAAGTTGACTTGACTGTATTGGCAGCTATTGACGAATCTTTATCCGGTTACATGGTGGGGGGTCCATCTCTATCATGCTCCTATCTTGCTAATCGTTCTAGCTTAGCACTTAGCCTCCTTGTGGGGCTGTTGGTTTGACTTGGTTTCCTTTTCAGGGCGACAGATGCTTCCTCTTCAGAAGTTTAGGGTGGGGGGAGTTGAGGGGTTGGGGAGGGGGGAAGACTGTTGTCTCCCGCTAGTTTGTTGTTTTTAGCGGACCACGGGCCGCTGTTCCCAGTTTTAATCGGTAGGCCTGTTTGCCTTTGGTGTTGACACGAGACTCACCGGACCACACATCTCTTACTCCATGACTCGGACCCTGCTATGTCACTTCCCATGGGGTCTGGGCCTTCTCACGCTGGCCTACGCTCCCCCACACACCACCCACCTCGATGGCGCATACCTTCACTAAAGCTCTCCATATCCTCTCCTGGAATGTCAACGGCCTACTAGACCGTATTAAGCGCACTGCTGTACTGCGTAGCGCCCACCGTCATGCGGCAGACATCCTTTTTCTGCAAGAAACACACCTCCTGGGATCACAATGCAATTTCCTCGCCCGATACGGGTTCAACAGGGTCTGGCACTCTGGGTTTACACGGGGTTCCCGGGGGGTTGCCATACTAATGCGGCGAGGCCTTCCCTTTAGCCTGGCCCGCGCTGAGCTGGAAACGCAGGGCCGCTATGTGGTTCTGACGGGCGCGATCGAGGGACAACCCCTTAATCTCCTATGTACATACATTCCCCCGCCACTATGGCCTCCACACTCCACCGCCTCACCCCTACAATCTCTTCCTTCCCACCGGGCCAGACGGTGGTGGTGGGGAGACTTTAACGCTGTCCTGCAGCCCTCGCGTGACACAACAGGTACTCCCTCGGCTCCCCGCCTAGCCTCTGCAAGACGCCTTTCTGATTGGTCCTCTGCCCTAGGTCTCTGCGATGCCTGGAGGGTGTGGCACCCCCGCAAGAAACAATACACCCACACTTCGGCGGCCTACCACACCCACTCTCGTATTGACCTGTTCCTCCTGCCAGCCACGGACTGTCAACTGCTGTCCGAGGTCGCTATATTACCCAGGGGTATCTCGGATTACTCCCCCGTTTCCCTCCGCATCGGGACCTCCGCCCGTGGCGCCGGTACGGTTTTGCGAATGAACGCCTGGTTCCTGGAGGACGCCGACTTTGTGTCCTCCCTCGGGCAGGAACTACAGCTTTATTTCTCTACCAATATGGGTTATGTCTCCTCACCGGGAACACTGTGGGAGGCGGGCAAGGCGGTGGTGCGAGGCGTTGCTAAAGGCCTGAACTCTGACGCTGTATACTCTTTCCCTCCTGAGGCGGAAGCCGGGAGGTCTCCTGTCTATTCTTTGCAATTAGCAGCATTTTTTAACTGTTTACCTGGGATACTCTCTGGTCCCGTGAATTTTTATACTCCAATTGCAGTTGGCGTGCACTTGGTGTGTTGAAACTCCTTAGCGCTCAACCAGCGCCTGGAATCCACCCCTACCCCCTCCCTCCAGCTCCAGTCCCGCTCTCGGCTGAGTATCGACGCCGAGAGCGTTGGGCGTCGAGTTTGGCGGCCATCTTGGGTCGGGCTGGGTGAGTGAGAACTTCGGCAGCGCTATAAAAGGCGCCAGGTGTCAGGAGCGAGTAACTCTGACGCTGTATACTCTTTCCCTCCTGAGGCAGAAGCCGGGAGGTCTCCTGTCTATTCTTTGCAATTAGCAGCATTTTTTAACTGTTTACCTGGGATACTCTCTGGTCCCGTGAATTTTTATACTCCAATTGCAGTTGGCGTGCACTTGGTGTGTTGAAACTCCTTAGCGCTCAACCAGCGCCTGGAATCCACCCCTACCCACTCCCTCCAGCTCCAGTCCCGCTCTCGGCTGAGTATCGACGCCGAGAGCGCTGGGCGTCGAGTTTGGCGGCCATCTTGGGTCGGGCTGGGTGAGTGAGAACTTCGGCAGCGCTATAAAAGGCGCCAGGTGTCAGGAGCGAGTAACTCTGACACTGTATACTCTTTCCCTCCTGAGGCGGAAGCCGGGAGGTCTCCTGTCTATTCTTTGCAATTAGCAGCATTCTTTAACTGTTTACCTGGGATACTCTCTGGTCCCGTGAATTTTTATACTCCAATTGCAGTTGGCGTGCACTTGGTGTGTTGAAACTCCTTAGCGCTCAACCAGCGCCTGGAATCCACCCCTACCCCCTCCCTCCAGCTCCAGTCCCGCTCTCGGCTGAGTATCGACGCCGAGAGCGTTGGGCGTCGAGTTTGGCGGCCATCTTGGGTCGGGCTGGGTGAGTGAGAACTTCGGCAGCGCTATAAAAGGCGCCAGGTGTCAGGAGCGAGTAACTCTGACGCTGTATACTCTTTCCCTCCTGAGGCGGAAGCCGGGAGGTCTCCTGTCTATTCTTTGCAATTAGCAGCATTTTTTAACTGTTTACCTGGGATACTCTCTGGTCCCGTGAATTTTTATACTCCAATTGCAGTTGGCGTGCACTTGGTGTGTTGAAACTCCTTAGCGCTCAACCAGCGCCTGGAATCCACCCCTACCCCCTCCCTCCAGCTCCAGTCCCGCTCTCGGCTGAGTATCGACGCCGAGAGCGCTGGGCGTCGAGTTTGGCGGCCATCTTGGGTCGGGCTGGGTGAGTGAGAACTTCGGTAGCGCTATATAAACGGACAAGGATGGTTCCGCGCAGCGGACGCGTTCAGCGGACGCGCCGGACCTGCGCCGGAGTCGTGCCAGAGTCCTGCCCGTCTGCGCCCGTCCGCGCACGACCGGGCTCAGGGATCAGGGACTCTGGCACACGCTCCTGCTATACTTCAGCGGACCTCCTAGGGCTGAATTCCGAAAGGTATACCCTACCCTCTAGCGTAGGTGTTACACTCAAGGAACTCAATATCCTGCACAGCTCTAGTTGTAAGGACCAAAGCCTTTTTTCTCCTGTGAAACTGGCCACCCTTAATACTAGGTCTCTGCAGAAACACCATTTAGAGATCTTTACCCTGTTACAGGATGAGACCATTGATATCCTGACACTCACCGAAACGTGGCTGAGCGACGCCTCCTCCCCGGTTATCATCGCCGCCCTTCCCAGTGGGTATGATATGGTCTGGCACAATCGACCAGAAGGAACTCGGGGCGGTGGGGTAGCGACGATCTTCAAAAAGCAATTTATGGTAACAAAGATCCTAGCCGAGACCACGAATACTGTTGATCTATTGGGTGTCAAAATTACCATGAGCAACTCCTGCCTCATTATCCTAACAGTATATTGTCCACCCCAAAGCACTCCTGGGTTCAACGACCTCTTTCATCCTATTATATCAGATCTTTGCACACGCTACAAGAACATCCTGGTAACTGGCGATTTTAACATCCACTGGGATAAAAGTAATCAAGACCCGTCAGCCCAGAAATTACAGACCATCATGACCACTCTTGGACTAACACAACTTGTGGAAGTTCCAACCCACATAAAAGGCCATATTCTAGATCTTATTTGGTCTTCAACTCCAACAGCGGTCATTACCAGCATCTCACCTTGTCTCTGGTCAGACCACTACCTTATCTCATACGACCTACGGCAAGACATCTGCCAGGCTAAACGACCGTTAAAAACCAAAAAAGTGCGCCAATGGAAAAAGGTGAATGTTGAGACCCTAACCAAAACCATGCCTAAGTACATACAGAACTCTATACCCCTTGCTGATAGTACTGATCTAGACTCCAAGCATAACTTGATAACAACCATCCTTAGGCAATCTATTGATGAGTTAGCCCCCGAAAAGACACAAAAAATAAAGGGTATAGAGAAAGGAGCCCCCTGGTTCACTGAAGGTCTACGCGAACAAAAAAGAAAGCTCCGCTACCTCGAAAGATGCTGGAGGAAATCTAAAAGGGCTACCGATAGGGAATTATATCGAACGTCGTTTCAAGCATATAAAAAGCTTATTACATCAGCCAAAAAGGAGTATTATGAGGTGCGCATTAATAACGCCACAAACATACAGAGAGAGACCTTTCAAATATTGAAAGAGTTAAGTAAGAAAGAGGATAGGGCAGACATTACGATCGATTGCGACACCTTTCAAGGATATTTCCTGGGAAAGGTAGCGACTATCTTGTCCGACATCAAGAAGAACAACCCAGTCCCCTATATCGAACAACCGCCCCTCCCAGACTCTCCCACCTCAACTTTTACCAGTTTTCCCCACATTGACTCTAGTACCCTGAGGAAACTCGCAGCATCTACCAAATCTGGTTCCCCCGCCGACCCCTGCCCGCCTGACATCTATCGGATGGCAATACCGCTTCTAGAAGACCAGATCCTAGACCTTTTAAACATCTCATTAGTCACTGGATCTTTACCATCTACCTTCAAAGAGGCATGTGTCAGACCTTTGATAAAAAAGCCTGGAGCCGACCCAACTAGCCTGAAGAACTATAGGCCAATTTCCCAGCTGCCATTCCTGTCAAAAGTACTGGAACAGCATGTACTTAAGTCCCTGTCAGCCCTCCTGGAATCTCACCATCTTCTCCAGGAGCGGCAAGCTGGTTTCCGTGCCCACCATAGCACGGAACTAGTAATGCTGTCGGTACTGGATGAGCTAAGAGGCATGGCTGACAGTAAAAGGCCAAGCGCGCTGATATTATTAGATCTTTCAGCAGCGTTTGATACTGTCAGCCATGCACTGCTCTTGGACAGGCTGGCTGGGTTCGGGATAGGAGGGCAGGCTCTTAAATGGCTCACAGCCTTCTTAACAAGAAGAACACAGAAGATCCAGTTGGCAGACCAGGTCTTAGAGGTGGGCATGTTAGTCTGTGGGGTTCCGCAGGGGTCAGCACTTTCGCCACTTTTATTCAACCTCTACTTGCAACCACTGATAGAGTCACTGGCAAACATGAAGTGTAAAGTATTTAATTATGCCGACGACACTCAGCTATTGTTGAGTATCGAAAATACACCATCGGCACAATCAGTGGCTCAAGATATCCTACGCTTCACAGTGAACTGGATGTCATCTAACCTGCTGAAGATTAATCCGGATAAAACGGAAGTCCTTGTCATTTCGACCTCTGTTTCCCCCTGGAGCGACTTGTTCTGGCCACAAGAACTAGGCCCTACCCCAAAACCACGCCCCAATGTCAAGAGTCTTGGGATGAAAATCGATCAGGAACTTTCAATGGCCAATCAAGTCTCCGCTGTAGTCAGCTGCTGTACGAACCTGCTCAGGCAACTACGTAAACTCGCCCCCCTGCTCTCGAGGAACATGCTGCAAACCATTGTCTCAGCCACAATAGTGTCTCGAATAGACTATGGAAACGCGCTGTATCTCGGCCTTCCAAAGAATTCCATCAACCGTCTTCAGGTTATTCTAAACGACGCAGCACGCCTGATCTTTGGAGTGCCGAGGAGGACCCATGCTTCCCCCCTGCTCCACCGATTACATTGGCTGCCCGCGGTACAGAGAGTGGAGTTTAAAAGCATGTGCATCTGCCACAAAGCAATCCACGGACAGGCGCCAGCCTATATAAAAGATAGGCTTGAACTTTACGAACCAAAACGTATCCTGCGTTCATCTGGATCTTTCTTACTGTCTCAACCCCGCTTCAAGCTTACAACCAAAGGAGGCAGATCTTTCTCAGTGCAGGCCCCTATTAGTTGGAATAAGCTTCCAGAGGTGCTTCGTAGAGAGCCCAATCTTCTCCGCTTTCGGAAGTCTTTGAAGACTTTACTCTTCAAAGACGCTTTCCCGCTTCTATAGGCGACGGTTAGACCTGAGACCTATACATCCTCTTCCATCTTTGTTCTGTACTTGGTCAGTAGCGCTTTGAGACCTGTCGGTGAGTTGGCGCGATATAAAACCCAGTTACAATTACAATTACAACAATCAGCCCGACTCGTGAAGCTGGAGGCCCAGGCGGCTCAACTGGAAGGAGCCCAGGCCATCGGCGACAGTGAGGAATCCGCTCGGCAACTCACGCGTCTCCGCGAAGAGATTTGCCAAATCTCGCTGGAATCTGCCAAGATGCTATGGCGCTCTTCGGTGGCTCGTATATTTGGATGGGGCGATAAAAACGGTAAACTGCTCCATAATTTGGTGTCTTACCCCAGAGCCACCCGTATTATTCCGGAGATTCGGGCCGAGACCGGGCTCACCAGGCCACGTCTCAAGCCATCGCCGAAACCTTCGCTAGATATTACGCGACCCAATATGCGCCTCCCCGGAACCCACCTGCCCTGCCTCTCCCGGGCAACCTCAGAGGCCCTGGACCTCCCCGTTACCCCAGAGGAGATACACGGGGCTATCTCACTGTTGCATTCCGGCAAGACGCCTGGGCCTGACAGCTACCTGCAAGAATATTATGCGACCTACCACGACACATTGGTCCCACACTTAATGGCCCTGTTCTAACACGTAGTGGAAGAGGGATTCTTCCCACCCGAATCCGACGTGGCCACCATTGTCGTCCTCCCCAAGGCACACCCATCCTTGACTGTGCGTATTACCGCTCTCCCTCCCTCATCAATACTGAGGTCAAACTCTTCGCCACCGTGGTGGCCCAACGGCTCCGGCCCCACCTGCACGACCTGGTCCATCCGGACCAGTGCAGATTTATGCCTGGCCGGGGTACCCAGCACTGCATACGCTGCCTCCATCTCGCCCTCGCACACCGCCATCGCCTCACCCCGTACCTGGTGTTGCTTTTTATAGACTTCGAAAAAGCATTTGACACAGTGGATTGGAGTTATCTCAGTGATGTGTTGGAGAGGATGGGTTTCGGCCCCCCTTTCCGGCGCCTTATCCGAGTTCCCTACTCTCCACCCAGGGCACGGGTCCTCATTAATGGTGTGTTGTCTGAGGCATTTCCCATCCAGAGGGGTACCCGCCATGGCTGCCCACTTTCGCTGCTTTTATTCGCTTTGGTGATGGAGCCCTTGGCGCCTCTCGTCCATCAGGATTCCCTCATCCGCGGCTGGACCTGGGATCCGAGTCACACTGACAAGATAGCCCTGTATGCCGATGACGTCCTTTTGTTCTTGGCGGACCCGGAGAACTCTGGACCGCGCTGCTTAGACGCCCTTTCAGCGTTTGAGCGGGTCTCCGGCCTTCGGCTCAACCCGGCGAAATCCACACTGGTCCCCCTACACCCATCCCGGGCATGCTTTGATTGGCAAACAAATAGTCCTTTAAGTACTTGGGTGCGTGGGTCGCCCTCCTTACGGAGCTCGAGTGGGCCCTGAATATTGCGCCTCTGGTCGCCAGAGCTAAGGCGGATCTTAGGAAATGGCAATCCCTTCCTTTCAACCCCTTAGGCCTAAGTGCCCTTTTTAAAATGATGGTCCTCCCCCGTTTTCTGTATATTCTGCAAAACACAACCGTCCACCTCCCGAGCAGTTGGTTCCAGGAGATGGACAGTGTCCTCACTCGTTTTTTGTGGGGTAACGGGAGGCTGCAAATGTCCCTAGCACACTGTCGCATTCCTCCCTACAACGGGGGCATGGGGGTCACTAACCTCCACCTCTACTACCTAGCCACAAGACTCATTGTGATCCACGACTGGTTCGCAGGCGGCTGGTCTGACCCGGCGTACCAGGTGGAACTTAGAACCCTGGAATTTACACAGATCCAGGCTTACCTATACAGGAGTCCAGTGCCACTGGATCTTCCCCCCATCACTAGGGCGGTGCTTATGGCCTGGCGCACGGCCTTGCACAACGTACAGTGGGGCCGGAAACTCACCAGGCAGACGCCCCTGTGGAGTGGAGCATGGTTGAGGGAGGTCTCTTCTCTCCAAGACTTCCGTAGTTGGGACCTCGTGGGGATCTCGCTTCTAGGGGACATTTGGGTGGCGGACCACATCAGAACTTTTGCAGACCTGCAGCAGCATCACTCTCTCCTTCCCTCCCACTTCTACAAATACCTCCAACCTTGACACGCCCTCCAGGCACACATCCCCTCTCCCACTGTCTTTCCAGAGTTTAGCCCTTTGGAGGCCCAAGTGATGATGGAGAACCTTGGCAAGGGTGGAGTGTCACAGATTTACCGATCCCTGGTCAATAATGGTCCCGCATCTCTCGACCGACTCCGCGCCCGGTGGGAGGGGTGGTTGGGCCCCCTGGAGGAGGCGGACTGGAGAGATGCCCTTATGGCACCCAAGACCCTGACAACCTCCTCCAAACTACGTTTCGTTCAACTCTACTTCCTCCATGCGGCTTACCTCACCCCCGCACGTTTATATAGAGCTAATATGCGGCCCTCCCCAGCATGCGCGCGTTGCTCCCACGCTCCCGCGGACTTCTTTCATGTGGTCTGGCAATGCCCGTTCTTGAGCCATTCTGGAGGAGGGTGGAATTGAAGCTCACAGGTGCCCTGGGTTTGGAGGTTCCCCACGATCCGCTGCGCCTGATACTGGGGGTGCTGGATGGCCTCGATGGGTCCCGGGCGGATAAGCGCTTGCTGGGAACGGCGGTGGCGGTGTTGAAGCGCGACATTGCCACACTGTGGTCCCAAGCTAAACCACCCACTGTGCGGCGGTGGAGGTGAGTAGTGGATTGGTGTGGACCCCAGAAGGAGCCCCTCTTTGAGGCCAGAGGTTGCCCCGAACTGTTTGGTAAAATATGGGGTAAATGGTTCAACGTACTCCCCCCCCCCCCCCCCCCCCCCCCATGAGGGGTCCGAATGTGTAAGAGAAATACCTACAATCACATAATGGTCTATCCACTTCATCAGTGTCCTAAGAGCTTCAGTCATTTTATCTTGATTGTATTTCACCCGAATAATGTGTTGATTTGCTACCGATGTCTTTTTGTGTTGGCAATGGAAATGCAAAATGCAATAAAGTTCATTATCAAAAAAAAGAAACACAAACAGATGATGCGTGAGTTTCTGTAGTGAGAATGCAGACATGGATGATGTATGACGTTAAGTAGTTGTAACGCAAAAATGGGTGACCCAGGATGTTAACTAGTAGGAATGCAGACACTAATAAACCACATTGAGACAAGAAACGAGACAGACTTGACACAAGGTATAAGGTAGAAAAAAAAGACTAAATATTTAGTTTTTATGGCAGTTGCAGCCAGGCTTATGGTAAAGCGTTTAGTCATTGTGAAGTGGAACGGTGAGTGAAGGGGCTTTCGAGTTCGATGAAATGTGCTTTAATAGCTCATTTGAAATCACTTAACAGGATTGGTATCTCAGTGAGGGTGAGGTCTTCATATATGACCTGTTTTGGCCTTTACCTCAATTCTGCACCTCTAAATACTGCTTTGTTTTGGTCATTCTGCATGCTTAGAATTGTAACGTTGTTCTTATATAGCACTTCATACTACACTTTTGCTGTTTCTCAGCACTGTCAAGATCATGTCTTACTATTTACCAGTTTACACAGTTTACCAATGATGTAAAAATAGAGGGCTCAGTTGCCCCTGTCTGGAATCAAACTCGTGTAATCTTTACAGATGTCAGTAGTGAGCGTTTAATTCACATCCACCGTATCCGACAGTGCTATTGAGCAGCTATAGTGTTGCATTGTCTGTTATCGCATGTAAAACACCTACAGAAACAAAACAATTAATAAGCCCACATTTGTGTATTCCTGGTCAAAAACAAAACAGGTTTGCCATTTATCAGACCCCCTCTAGCAAAAAATAGCATATACATGCATAATTTTGAAGTGGACCCCTATTGCACCCATACAACTGATCAAGTTTTTTTTTTAACACAATCAATTGTCTTGGCCATAGTGCTTGGAATGATGTTTCATAACTGCATTCGTACCCATCTGCACTGTAGGCAATAAACAACATTCGTAATGTTTTCCATCTGTCTCTGTTTTTTACATAATACCTATTTTCTTTTCAATTGGCGTTTTGTTTATTTCTTTCAATGGATTGCTTGTCAACTATTTTTTTCCTAATGTTGCACGTTTTTATTACCCACTGAATTCCCGTTGTTTTCATTTCTTTGAATATTTCTAGTGAAGGTAATTGTAGAAAAAACTCTTTATGTAGCACATCACTGTTTTTCAGAATTGGTTTTAATGCAATTCTGTAGCTCAGCTTGTTTGTGCAATCTTAGAGAAATGCACCCTTCTTAGGAAAGCATGCCAGTTGTAATTCTTTTGTGGAGGTATAAAAGTGTAGACCCACAAAAGTGGAAGAAAGACGTTACTATCTCAGCGACACGATAAAGTTCTTTTTGTTGGATTTTGTTTTCCTTTCTCGCCATTTTCCATGTCGCCTCTCGCTCCCACAGTAGCGAAGTTGTAGGGTTTTGTGGCTAAAGACATTATCTGTCCTTCCTCTTTTCATCTCATTCACAATGCACACACTGGGAGAGGTTTTTTTTGCATACTCCCCCCTTCCCCTGTGAGATATTGTCGCTGACCACATTTAAAACACTGCCGCCTCTAGGCCCCCCTGCGGAGCCATTTTAAGTATCTGGACCTGGAAAGTGCCCCAAGCAATAACTACCTGAATTGCTTTTAATTACACCATATAGCAGCATCATCCGACTGCAGATTCCTTTTGATTGATGCTGTAAAGGCAATTGTAACCATGGATGATGGGATTAAGTGGCTCTTGAAGTGACTTTAGCTTCTTGTGAGAACAAAGAGAGCGGAGAGAACACTTAGTCCCCTTTCGGAGCGAGCAGGCCTTTTTCACAGGCGGCATAAAAGAAATACAATTAACAAACATTATCCCCAGAGGTAAATTGAAATGTACATGCAGACAAGAACTGCTCTTGACTGCAATTAGACATATATGATCCGAGCTATTTTGCCCATTCATTAGTGCTAATTGTTTGAGAAACAAGCCCTGCTGAACGAATGATTAAAATGTTTGTGCCATAACCCGGATTATTAGCACGTGTGATAAAATGTCCGCTCTGCAGCTTCGCCAACAAAAACTCTTTGGAAAGTCGCTGCGATCAGGCAAGGGCCTCGCATGGCTCGATTGTGGGCAGCCCGGTGTTTGCACTAGCCTGCTGGTGTTTACAACAAACAGCTTATACCTTCCCTTTTTAATTAGAAGTGATTATTATGCAGATGTTTACGTTTTGCAGTTTCATACCCTCGTTCCTTGGCTAAATTTTGCTCCGCCTGCATCTCATCTGCTGTAAATAATCAATGTAAACTGATGAACAGATTGTTTATTGTGCCCTTTGGTGCCCTGTCGTCTTGTCTAATAAAAGGCTGAATTCAGATACTGGGTATGAGTTAGAGTCAGTTTCCGTATCTCGTTTTAATGGTTCTCCTCGAAGCCGGTGAGGGAAAAAAGACGAGAGTAATGTTAATTAAAAATAATGTACTTCTTTGCTGCCACAAACGTTCCATTTTGTAGCACTCAAAATTTCAGGCAAGTCATTTCCGAATGTAATATTACACGATTTCTAAGAGCAAATGTAAAAACAATTCACACATAATTAGGGGGCTTAAGCCAGGGGGACTAGTGGTACCACATCCATTTTTGAAAAAACAAATCAGAAGTTTAATCCACGTCAACATTTTAAAACTCTTTGTTATGTTAATGAGTTATAGTTTTACAAATCAGGGTTATTTTTTTTAATTATTGTATTTAAGCGGCACAACGAGGTTACAGCACAACTATGGTGTAACTTTTGTTACATTTTGGTAAGCGTCATCATTGTTTACGTTCAGCGTGAGATTTGAGCCATGCAAAACATACCATGCGGAACCTTATCCTAGCTCCGTCCCCCCCCACACCCATCACCCAACACTCTCAATATGAACAGCTGTACGTAATTGTAACACCTTAACGCCTACCCTGTGTATCCGCCGTATGAGCTTTCAAGTGCCATTAATTTACATTGCGCCCAAATATCTTTGGGCCGTGACTTTGGGGAGCATCAGATCCCAATAGTTTGACAGTTGCTCCATTACAATACGCTGCATCTCTGAGCCAGTCTGCACTCTTTGGTGCTGAGCCTCCACTCCATTTCATGGCTACTCTGCGCATAGCTAGCACCAGCAGAAGTGAAATCAATTTCCTGTAGTAGCTCGGGAAGTGTTTCACATATCCTAAGGGCGCCTCCAGGGGCGTATGGGTAATCGGTTAATTTACTATGTCCAAAACCACCCATCCCACCTTCCTCTAGTAGGACTGACCATGCGGACACAGTCGTGCCAAGTGTAAGGAATTCTCAGGCTCCCACCTACACCTGTCACAGGTGCTTGTGTTTCTGAGCCCCAATTTGTGCAGTTTCTGAGGTGTGTGGTATATCCTATGTATAAACTTAAAGCGTGTGAGCCGGAACTTGTAGTTCGGGGATAGTTCTCCTGTCTGACTGGACCAACGTCTATGTCTCTCCCTGACCAAGGCTATAAATGTGTGACACCCGTTTCTTAGCTGAGGGGGAGGCCAGCACCTGAATGTAATGTGTAAAAGAGGGGGGTTAGGCAACCTGGAAACTCCCAATTGAGCTCATGGTCTGCAGCCCTGAGTCTGTAGTATGTCAAAGTGTCAGATGGTTTATAGTCCTCCCTGGTCATGAATATTTGGAGCGGGATGAAGGTGTTGTCTGGGAAGAGCCCCCCCCAGTGGTGAGGTGCATGGCAACCAGTCACTTACTTAGGCTCACATCAAAGGTTGTGGGAGCAGCGGATTATGGGCAAATGGCGCACTGAGGGCGTACATGCAGTTCAGTCCTGTTCACTGGATGAGCTTCCCTCCCTGGTTTTTTATATGCGGGCCACAGCGTCGTGCTCAGTCATAGCAGGGAGGGGATGTCCTCCTCCACCGCCTTGTGAGGCTGGAAAGGCGGGGTGTGAATTAAAAAATGTAGGTACTGCATCTGCTCACAGAGATAGTATAATTCGAAGGCAGGAGCTGCCATTCTGCTCCTCTCATGGCAGTGTGAGAGGCTCCCATTGGTGGAGGGGTTGTTTACCTGCCCACACCAGTCTTGTCAAGGCAGAGCGCTGTGTGGTGAAGAAACCCCTCGTTAAGGGTATGGGTATATTATTAAATAAGTAAAGGTACTTCGGTAGAAGCACCATTTTTGTCAATGCTATCCACCTAGTCAAGGACAACTGTAGGTGGATCTATCTGTCAATTTGCTGGTCCCTCTTAGTTAGTATTGTGCTGTAATTCTCCAAAATTACTTCCTGGATGTCTCAGGACACCATTAGTCCTAAATATTTTACTGGTGCGTGTTCCCATTAAAGCTGGTAGTCCAGTGGGATTTCCAATGTGCAATCTGTCAGTGGCATTATGGACGATTTGCCTCAGTTGATGGTGACTTCAGATAATACAGCGAAACGTATGATCTCCCGGATCAAAATAAAGTGTGACGTCATCGGCATATACTGATATCACTAGGGGCTTAGCGAATAAGCTTTACACCTTGTCTGCAAGGTGTGTTTGCAGTGTGGCAGCCAGGGAATCCATGTCTACAGCAAATAATTTGGGGGGACAATGGGCATCCTTGTCTGTTGCTACAAGCGATGTGTATTGGATCAGCGATCATACCTTTCTGTCATAAATGTGCCATGAATTCCTCATACATCAGTCTAATCCAGCGAAGCATTGCTCTGCCAATGCGCAGCTGCTGCAGTATGTAGTATATATTGGGGTGGTCCCAGTACAATAACATCAAAAGTGTTGAACAAGGAGAAAATTCAAATGAAATTCAATTGCAAAAAGCAAAGTACAAACACAATTTTAGGTTCCAGTGTTATTTAATCACAATGCATTTTTATATAAAGATTTCAACATGACAGTGCCCAAAGTGAGAGGTAAGGTAGGGAAAGGCTGTGATTTATGTGAGGTAGTGGGGTAGATAAAGTAAAAATGGTGACAAAAAAATCACAGACAGTTCTCGCATATATTTCTCATATGCCTGAGAAGAAGGAAATCAATTACATATTCATCACAGTACATAATATCTGTACAGCATTGCCATGTAGCACAAGATTTCACAGTAAGGTAAGTACTGTTGAAAGGACTGGCAATTATCAAGTGTCGGCGTTTCCACCCCAATTGGTGTGTAGGTTTTTCAGGCCTTACTCGCCGGGTCTTCCTCAGGACAGTTGGTGGGTGGTGTGGGGTGGAGGGGCACCTACGAAGGACAAAGGATGGGGTGTCACATCCATACTACGATTAAAAACAAAGTTAACAAAGTCCCATGGTCTGTGCTAGGCCAATATAGTTACCATGAGTGAAAAAAGCGAGAGACCTCTCACTATTCAATGGTGGAGGATCATAGGGCTCTGTGGCTCTCAATGAAATGAAGACGAGAGTGAGAAGACACCTGTAGAAATAAGGTGACCGTCAGTCAATTGTTTGAATGGAATTGTAAATTATAAAAAGGGCACTGAGTCATAACACTTACTCAAGGTAAAGAATAACGGTCGAGGCAAATCATGAATCCATCGTCAAAGGGGTGACAACATCCCGTATCTTTGAGACATCAGGTAACCCGAATCAGTCAAGGGAGAAGGGAGATCTAATCTGGGAGGAGAAAACAACCAGCTAAAATTAATGACCCAATGCGTAGCGGTCAATGATATAGTAAAGGAGGTGCTGCCGAATGCTAGTGACTGTGCGACATGCAAGTGCCGCGGAGCGAGTGAGGGGGGGCATGATTACTTTGCTCCGGGTGGGCTATACTCAAGCTGCCAAAAGCTAGTAATGCGCTACATGGCAATGCTGTACAGATATTATGTACTGTGATGAATATGTAATTGATTTCCTTCTTCTCAGGCATATGAGGAATATATGCGAGAACTGTCTGTGATTTTTTGGTCAAAATTTTTACTTTATCTACCCCACTACCTCACATAAATCACAGCCGTTCCCTACCTTACCTCTCACTTTGGGCACTGTCATGTCGAAATCTTTATATAAAAATGCATGCCCTTCAATGCTTGTCTGAAGAAATGACGATCAGTTTCAGTGTGATTAAATAACACTGGAACCTAAAGTTTTGTTTGTACTTTGCTTTTTGCAATTGAATTTCATTTGAATTTTCTCCTTCTTCAACACTTTTGATGTTATTACACTGGGACCACCCCAATATATACTGTCTAGTACCCAGGTCCCAGTGATTCCGGGTTTACCCATTTGTATAACCCGCTGCAGTATGTAGGGCAGATAAAGCCATTCGAGAAAATCAAATGGCTTAGTGGCATCTAGAAAGAGCGTTACCGCCTGACAGATGGGACATAACTGATGCAATAGGGCAAAAAACGTCCTGAGAGTATATGAAGTAGATCTTCCCAGGACGAAATCCAGCTTGATCAGACCATACTAACAAGGGAAATAGTGGTTGCAGCCTAGTCACTAACAGTTTATCCAGTATTTATTAAAGAGAGAGGTCTATAAAAGTCCATCTGCGTTTGAATTTTCCCGGCTTCAGGAGCATTATCATGAGGTCCTCATGCATAGAAGGAGGCAGTCTGCCCTTTGTAAAGGCCTCTTCATATGCGGCTAGCAGTCTAGGGACAAGAATATGTAAGATATTACTTCAAGAAATGTGCTGGGGGCCTGTCTGGGCGTGGGGCCTTGCTCTTCGACAAGGGCGTTATTGTCGCTGTCATTTCTTCAACTGTTATGGGCCTCTCTAGATATTGCCAGTGACTGGACTCCTGCCATGCCAGCGCAAAGGTGTCGAAATAATGATCTAGTATCGCCTTATTTGGGAAGTATCTGTGAGTATATAGGTTTGCATAATGGTCACAAAATGACGTCAGTATATCGCCCATTTCGGCGACGCTAGTGTGAGCTGTGTAATCACCGAGCTTGGTTTGGTCTGTTGAATGGTCACCACTAGGATTCAACCTGATCTATCACTCTCCCCATAGAGTCGGGCCAGTTTATCTTTGCCTTGATATTTAAGTTCGGCCTGGCTGTTACCGGATATTCATCTAGTATATAACCAAATGCTTCCATATCATAGCCATATGATCTGCTGTCATATAATATCCGTATGATCTGCTGTCATATGGGTGCCCTCTGCCACCTCCAACCTACGTAACTTGTCGTCCAGTGTCTGAAACCTTTGTTGAATATCTTTTGCTATGGAGGCCCCTCATACTTTATAGGAGTACAGAGTGCCGACAGTGGCTACCAAGTACTTATTTATTTAAAGGAACTGTGCTGTTTCAGCTCTTATCTTCTCTCTAAAAATCGCACATCGCAGTGCCCCTTCTGCTATTCTCCAAGAGAACGCTTTGTGTAAGCATTACATCTAATTTTACTGGAGTATGGTCCAACAGTGTCTTGGCCTGTGAGCGACATCTGTTGTCCAAGCCTAAATGCCATCTGATACAAGCCAATAGTCTGAGCGTGAGTGTTAGACCTGGCACCTTGGCGTGAGTCTCCCTTCCACTTTTTTGTCGCTGTGCCTCATGTGTTTTGCTGGTGTTAGCTGCTCAGAGCACTGTGCCACTGCCAACCAGTGCCACAGTGCAAGTGCTCTCTATTTAAAATGTATATGTTGGTTGGATTACATGATTGGCTTATTTGGTTTACTGTCAGATCCCAGTAAATCGCACCAGGAGTGCCAGGGCTTGTAAATACAAATGCTGCTGGTGGGCTTGCAGCACTGGTTGTGCCACCCACAGAAGCGGCCGGGTAAAATGTATCTAAGGTCTGCCATTGCATAACCTGCGTGCATTCTGGTACTGTCATGCTGACTGGGTAAGTGCACACACTTACCAGTCCCTAAACCTTCCCTTAACTTCATATCAGTCACTCCTTTGGTAGGCCCCCGGGCAGGGTGTATTGTAAGCATAAGGTAGGACCAGCCCTGATGTGTGTGGCATGTCCTAATAGTGAATTACAGCCATTTTCGTTTTTCACTATTGGAAGGCTCCCTGTTCTCCATAGGCCAGAATGGGCTGTTAGAATTGTTACATTCTATGATCCTACCAGACCCAGGGAACATGGTAGAAATTCGAGTTTAGTATGCCTGAACTCAGAATAATAAAATACATCTTTTAGTAAAGTTTATTTTAATATTCTGTGTTTGCAAATACCACTTTTAGAAAGTTAGTATTTGCTTGCTTGACCATTTCAGCCCGCCTCTGCTATGATGTGAATCTGCCTGTCTGGTTGTGTGAGTGACAGGGCTGGGGAAACCCAGAGGGGCAGGGCTATTTAGCCTGGTGGTGCATAGGAAGATTGGCAGTCAGATGGGTGGGAGGAGTACACCTGGGCTATGAATAGGGTTGTGCACTGCTACCACAATGCTGGCTCCACCTCCTGTGGAGCGGCTGATGGCTCTGCCCTGCACCCTGAATAGAAAGGCAGAGTCATGTCAACAGAGTGCTCAAGAACTGGTTTGGACTGGGCAAAGGCCCCTCAACCCCAGAGGAACAAAGGAATTAGGGGTATAAGTATTGGGACCCTGCTCCCAAGAAATTAGATCCTGCTGAAACAAGAAGAACCTCTGCCACAGGAGAAGGAAATGGGAAAGCTGTAGGAGGAGTAACTGTCCCTGAACTGGGGGATTGGCCTGCAGTGGTTGCCTTGCTGCTGAAGGAGAGGAGAAAGACTACTAAAGACTTTGCTTCAACTTGTGCTTTGAAAAGATCTCCAAGGGCTTGAACTGAGCTTGTCCCCTGAACGAAGTCTCAGGACCAGTTCACTTCACCCCCAGCTCCCCAGAGTCTTTTGGGAGTGCCTGCTACTGTTGTTGGGCCTTCTGAGGGACTGCGTGTCGCAAGGAGCTGGAAGCGCGACGCAAGGAAGAGAAGCGTGCCGCCGTCGGGGCTGTTGCCGTCGCATCTCGCAGAGAGTGTCGCTGCTGCAGCATTGCATCGAGCGGAAGCGTCTTGCATCATTCCGGAAGTGTCTCGCAACGCCGAAGAAGCGTGTCGCCATCGCAGCCATCGTAGCTGTCGCATTGTACCGCATCGAGAGAAGAGTCTCGCATCGAGGAGGAAGCGTGTCGCCATCGCAGCCATCGTAGTTGTAGCATTGCACCGCATCCAGAAAAGCGCCTCGCATCCACGGAGAAGCGTGCCGCCGTCGCAGCCGCTGTCGTCGCATCTCGCAGAAGGGGTGTCACCGCTGCAGCATCGCATCGAGCGGAAGCGTCTCGCAACGTCGGAGAAGAGTGCCGCTGCCAAGGCCGCTGTCGTCGCATCTCGTCAAGGGTGAAGCCGCTGTAGCTGACGCATCGAGTTGAGTCTTCTCGCAACATCGGAGAAGCGTAACGCATCTGGAAGATCCCGTCTTTATTTCTTTTGCACCAAGAACTTCAACGCATCTGCATCGCTGCAACACTTTCGTTGCGCTGCGTTTCGCATCTAAGGTACATTGACTTAAAGTGTCGCATTTAAGAACTTAAGAGAAACTAAGCAATCTTCTACCAACTAAGCAACCGTATTGTGTATTTTTAATCGTTTAATGGTCTTGTGATAATCCTATATAAAATAATCCTATATAAAGAATCTTTATTTTTAATATAAAAAACCTGTGTGGTGTCCATTTGTAGTGTTGTCACTTGGTTACTGTATGTGTTCACAAATGCTTAACCTCTAACGCTCTGAGATAAGCCTTGTCTGCTCGCGCCAAGCTACCTAGAAGGTGAGCAGGGGTTGTTTTTGTAGTGTAACCCCTTACCCTGACTAGAGGAAAGGTTCCTTGCTTGTCACAAGTACCTACCTGTGCCAACCAGAGAACCCGGATTCTAACATTGGTGGCAGCGGTGGGATTCTGGACTTGCATTTGTGACTCATGTACAGTGATTGGTGAACACTACTTAGTGAGTGCAGACCTTAAACGCAACCAATACTTGTTGGTAGATTTCTTTTTGGACTGTCTATTTTTGAGCATTGCCAAGCTTAACCATGGTAGAGAAAGCAGCATCCGTAGTCTCTGTGAATACTGAATGGGAATGGGAAGAAGAGAAACTGGACAGCTACCCGTTGAAACAGCTAAAGTTCTTCTGCAGGAAATTTAAAGTTTCTACAACTGGATGTAAAAACAAGGCAGAGTTCTACAAGGCGCTGAGGGCCTGGGTAGAAGCAAGGAATGCCATTGATGATGAGAATGCAGATGAGCAACTGGATGGGCCAGTGGGCTCAAGAGGAAGGAGAAGCCCTTCCTCTGCTGGTAGCAGTGTGTCTAGTAAGAGTATATCTCCAGAGGAGCTGGCAGATAGAAGAGAGAGTAGGATGCACGAAATGGAAATGGCAAAACTCAAATTGAATGGGCAGCTGGAGCTAGAGAGCAAAAAGCTGGCTCTGGAAGAGAGAAGAATACAAATGGAGCATGAAACAAAGTTGAGGGAATTAGATCTGAAAGCTAAGAGTTTAGAGTCTACTCCCTCTGGTGGCAGCACACCGTCAGTGCAGACAGAATCAAGGGTGTACATACCCAAGGATGTGGTTAAGGAATTCTTCAAGAATGATGACATAGGGCAGTGGTTTAAGGCCTATGAGGTAGCCATGTCTTCCCACCGGGTCCCTGAGAAAGATTGGGGAGCGGGGTTGTGGGGACGGTTGCTTAGTGAGGGGCGGGATACACTGCTGGATTTGCCTTCAGATGATTATAATTCCTATCCCCATATGAAGGCTGCTTTGATGTCTAGGTATGGGTTGACCCGTGAGTTGTATAGGCAAAGGTTCAGGGGTTGCACCAAGATTCCAAACAGTACGTATGTTGAATATGTGACTTTTTTTGCAGAGCACTGGATGGTTGGGTGAAGGGTAGCAAAGTTAATGATTTTCAAGGGCTTCTTGATTTAATGGCATGGGAGCACTTGTCTAGTAATTGTTTTCCTGAGCTACGCCAGCACCTGATTGATAGTAGGCTGACTAACCCTAGGAAGCTTGCTGAGGAGGCGGACCGCTGGGTCAGTACCAGGGTCCACAAGGGTCAAGTGGGAGATTCGGCCAAAGGTGGGCAGGGTCCCCAGCCGAAAAGTTGGGGGGACAAGGGTAAACAGAGGGAGTTCCAGAAGAGGCCCCAAAGTAGTCTCCAAGGGAACCAAGGGAAAGGTTCTCATCCTCCCCCACCACAGAAACCGACAGGGGCCCGACAGGTACTCCTGTTCAGAAGGGGCCCATCAGATGTTACAAGTGTGGTAACATGGGGCATTTTGCCTCTGATGTGAAATGTCCATTGTTTGGTAAACCAGCACCCACTGGTGCTCCATCCCGGCAGGTGACTAGTGTAGCCCTGGGGGAGGAGATGGGTGTCCAAGGTGGGTGGGGTCCCACAGAGATGTCCCTGGTCTCATTAGGAGACCGTGAAGTGGTCCCCAACCCCAGCTGCCTGAGAACACTAAAAAATAAAGGCAGTGGGTGACCATAAATGGCCATAGGGTTGAAGCTCTCAGAGACACAGGAGCCAGTGTGACGGCTGTCAAGCGCCACCTGGTGTCTCAGGAGCAGGTTGTCCCAGGAGCATTCTATCCGGTTGTTGCCGCCGACAACACCGAGAGTTACTGCCCAGTGGCTCAGGTTCCCTTTCAGTGGGGGGGGGGGTCTCTGGTACTCTTCAGGTAGCTGTGAGGCCCGCCATGCCTGTAGACTGTGTCAGGGAACGACTTGGAGAGCTCACCTTGGGCTAAGTTGGAGCGGAGTGCTCACCTGGAGATGTTGGGTATGCCGGAGTGGGCGTGTGTCACCACACGGTCCATGGCAGCCAGTAAAGGTGCTCAAGAGGTCTTGGAGCCTGAGAGGGAGGCCCAGGGACCGGCCTTAAAGAGAAGGAGCAGGAGGCGCGGGAAACCGGCCCCTGAAGTTCCCACGGTCCAGGAGGGAGCAGACCTTGAGGGGATGCCCTGGAACCTACAGGGGAACAGATAGCTGAACTGGGGGACCTGCCTGAGCTGACCCATTGGCAGCAAGAAGGAGGACCCTCCAGGGAAGAGTTCTGCAGGGAGCAGAAAGAATGCCCTTCTCTTGTGGGTACGCGGCATCAGGCTGCAGACCAGGCCAACGGTGATCAGTCCGGAACACATTTCATTTACTGGGAGAACAACCTCCTGTATTCTGAGCCTAAGGTTGCTGAGCCTGGGTCAGCCTGTGTGTTGGTGGTACCCCAGCGCTTCAGAGCCTTCCTACTGGGGCTGGCTCACGATGTACCCTTAGCAGGACATTTGGGGCAGGACAAGACCTTTGAAAGGCTTGTCACCCACTTCTTTTAGCCCCAAATGCGCAGTAGTTCAGATACTCACTGCAGAACATGCCAAACTTGCCAGGCAAGTGGGAAGAGTGGAAGGAAGCAGAAGGCGCCACTCCAACCGTTCCCTGTGGTCGGTACCCCATTACAGGGAGTGGGGATTGACATTGTAGGGCCACTGGACCTCAAGACAGCGATGGGCAATAGGTTCATCCTGGTCCTGGTGGACCACGCCATCCAGTACCCGGAAGCCATCCCTCTGAGGACAGTGACGTCCCCCGTGGTGGGACGTGCGCTGATGGGAATTTTCTCCCAAGTGGGATTCCCTCTAGAGGTGGTGTCTGACCGAGGTATCAATTTCATATCTAAATATATGAAATCCCTTTGGCAAGAGTGTGGTGTAACCTACAAGTTCACCACACCTTACCACCCCCAAGGAAACGGGTTGGTTGAGAGATTCAACCGAACCCTCAAAGGCATGATAATGGGCCTGGAAGGACCCATGAGGCGTAAGTGGGACGTCCTCTTACCATGCCTTCTCTTTGCTTACAGAGAGGTGCCACAGAAGTCTCTAGGGTTCAGTCCCTTTGAGCTTCTGTACGGACACCCAGTGCGAGGACCTCTAAGTCCGGTCAAGGAAGGCTGGGAGCAATCTCCCAGGAAACCTCCCCAGAATGTATATAGTTTCATGCTGGCCTTCAGAAACCAGACTAGGCGTTTCAGGGAACTTGCTGAGGCAAACCTGGAAGCCAGCCAGGAGGAGATGAAGCGGTGGTACGACCAGAATGCCACTCTGGTAGAGCTTCAGCCTGGACAGAAGGTATGAGTCTTGGCCCCAGTGGAGCCCTGTGCGCTCCAGGATAAGTGGACCGGTCCCTTTGAGGTAGTGGAGTGCAAGAGTCCGGTTACCTACTTGGTGGACCTGAAGTCTCCCAGGAATCCCTTAAGGGTCCTACATGTCAACCGCCTCAAGCCCCACTTAGAGAGGTCCCAAGTGGGCATGCTCTTAGCGACAGATGCTGGGATGGAGGAGGAGACCGAGCCTCTTCCTGACCTCCTGTCAGTCAAGGAGCAAGATGGGTCAGTGGATGGAGTCATCCTCTCTTCCACCCTTACCCCTGAGCAACAGAATGATTGTCGCCAGCTGCTGAGACAATTTTCTGACCTGTTTTCCCTGGTTCCCGGTGTCACTGATTGGTGCGTCCATGATGTGGACACTGGGGATAGTACACCTGTGAGGCACAAGGCCTACAGAGTGACTGACAGGGTAAGGGCCTGCATCAAGGAGGAGTTCTCCAAGATGTTTGCCCTTGGGGTAATTGAGTCCTCAAGCAGTCCTTGGGCCAGCCCAGTGGTCTTGGTCCCAAAGGCTGCAGCGCCGGGAGCCACACCCGAACTCCGGTTCTGTGTGGACTACAGAGGACTCAATTCGGTCACCAGGACTGACGCACACCCCATCCCCAGAGCTGATGAGCTCATAGATCGGCTAGGGGCTGCCAACTACCTCAGCACATTTGATCTAACGTCTGGGTATTGGCAGATCGCCTTGACCGATGGGGCCAAAGCGAGGTCAGCATTTTCCACCCCTGATGGGCATTACCAGTTCCGGGTTATGCCCTTTGGGATGAAAAATGCCCCTGCCACCTTCCAGAGATTGGTCAACCAGGTGTTGGTTGGGCTGGATTCGTTCAGTGCAGCCTACCTGGATGACATCGCAGTGTTCAGCTCCACGTGGGAGGAACACCTGCGCCACCTCTGGGAAGTGTTGATGGCGCTGCGGAGGGCAGGCCTCACGATCAAGGCGAGTAAGTGCCAGATCGGGCAGGGTTCAGTGGTGTACTTGGGGCACCAAGTTGGGAGTGGCCAGGTGGCACCCCTTCAACCCAAGATAGAAACCATTCTGAATTGGGAGTCGCCCAAAACCCAGACAGAGGTGAGAGCCTTCCTAGGTCTCACCGGGTACTACAGGAGGTTTGTCAAGGGGTATGGCAACATCGTTGCCCCCTTGACAGCGCTGACTTCAAGGAAGCAGCCCAGGAAGGTGATCTGGACTGACACCTGTCAGAAATCTTTTGAGGCCCTGAAAGCTGCTATGTGCACGGCGCCCGTGCTTTTGGCTCCCAACTTCTCCAAAGAGTTTATCGTTCAGACAGACGCTTCAGAGCATGGTGTGGGGGCTGTTCTTTCACAGATTAATGAAGAGGGCCTAGATCAACCTGTAGCCTTTATGAGCAGGAGGTTACTTCCACGGGAACAGAGATGGAGTGCTATTGAGTGTGAGGCATTTGTTGTGGTCTGGGAGCTGAAGAAGCTAAGACCCTACCTGTTTGGGTCTCACTTCCGGGTTCAGACAGACCACAGGCCCCTCAGATGGTTGATGCCTATGAGGGGTGAGAATCCAAAGCTGTTGAGGTGGTCCATTTCCCTACAGGGTATGGATTTTACGGTGGAACATCGCCCTGGTACAGATCACGCCAATGCTGACGGTCTGTCCAGATTTTTCCGCCTTAGTGATGAGGAACTCCCTGGGTTAGGGTAGTTCTCCCCACTTTTCAGCTGGAGGGGACACGTGTTAGACCTGGCACCTTGGCGTGAGTCTCCCTTCCACTTTTTTGTCGCTGTGCCTCATGTGTTTTGCTGGTGTTAGCTGCTCAGAGCACTGTGCCACTGCCAACCAGTGTCACAGTGCAAGTGCTCCCTATTTAAAATGTATATGTTGGTTCAATTCCATGATTGGTTTATTTGGTTTACTGTCAGACCCCAGTAAAGTGCACCAGGAGTGCCAGGGCTTGTAAATACAAATGCTGCTGGTGGGCTTGCAGCACTGGTTGTGCCACCCACAGAAGCGGCCGGGTAAAATGTATCTAAGGTCTGCCATTGCAGAACCTGCGTGCAGTCTGGTACTGTCATGCCGACTGGGTAAGTGCACACACTTACCAGTCCCTAAACCTTCCCTTAACTTCATATCAGTCACCCCTATGGTAGGCCCACGGGCAGGGTGCATTGTAAGCATAAGGTAGGACAAGCCCTGATGTGTGTGGCATGTCCTAATAGTGAATTACAGCCATTTTCGTTTTTCACTATTGTAAGGCTACCTGTTCTCCATAGGCCAGAATGGGCTGTTAGAATTGTTACATTCTATGATCCTAACAGACCCAGGGAACATGGTAGAAATTCGAGTTTAGTATGCCTGAACTCAGAATAATAAAATACATCTTTTATTAAAGTTTATTTTAATATTCTGTGTTTGCAAATACCACTTTTAGAAAGTTGGTATTTGCTTGCTTGACCATTTCAGCCCCCCTCTGCTATGATGTGTATCTGCCTGTCTGGTTGTGTGAGTAACAGGGCTGGGGAAACCCAGAGGGGCAGGGCTAGGTAGCCTGGTGGTGAATAGGAAGATTGGCAGTCAGATGGGTGGGAGGAGTACACCTGGGCTCTGAATAGGGTTGTGCTCTGCTACCACAATGCTGGCTCCACCTCCTGCGGAGCGGCTGATGGCACTGCCCTACACCCTGAATAGAAAGGCAGAGTCATGTCAACAGAGTGCTCAAGAACTGGTTTGGACTGGGCAAAGGCCCCTCAACCCCAGAGGAACAAAGGAATTAGGGGTATAAGTATTGGGACCCTGCTCCCAAGAAATTAGATCCTGCTGAAACAAGAAGAACCTCTGCCAGAGGAGAAGGAACTGGGAAAGCTGTAGGAGGAGTAACTGTCCCTGACCTGGGGGATTGGCCTGCAGTGGTTGCCTTGCTGCTGAAGGAGAGGAGAAAGACTACTAAAGACGTTGGTTCAACTTGTGCTTTGAAAAGATGCCCAAGGGCTTGAACTGATCTTGCACCCTGAACGAAGTCCCAGGACCAGTGGACTTCACCCCCAGCTCCCCAGAGTCTTTTAGGAGTGCCTGCTGCTGTTGTTGGGCCTTCTGAGGGACTGCGTGTCGCAAGGAGCTGGAAGTGCGATGCAAGGAAGAGAAGCGTGCCGCCGTCGGGGCTGTTGCCGTCGCATCTCACTGAGAGTGTCGCCGCTGCAGCATCGCATCGAGCGGAAGCGTCTCGCATCATTCCGGAAGTGTCTCGCAACGCCGAAGAAGCGTGTCGGCATCGCAGCCATCGTAGCTGTCGCATTGTACCGCATCGAGAGAAGAGTCTCGCATCGAGGAGGAAGCGTGTCGCTATTGCAGCCATCGTAGTTGTCGCATTGCGCCGCATTCAGAAAAGCGCCTCGCATCCACGGAGAAGCGTGCCGCTGTCGTCGCATCTCGCAGAAGGGGTGTCGCCGCTGCAGCATCGCATCGAGCGGAAGCGTCTCGCAACGTCGGAGAAGAGTGCCGCTGCCAAGGCCGCTGTCGTCGCATCTCGTCAAGGGTGACGCCGCTGTAGCTGTCGAGTCGAGTCTTCTCGCAACATCGGAGAAGCGTAACGCATCTGGAAGATCCCGTCTTTATTTCTTTTGCACCAAGAACTTCAACGCATCTGCATCGCTGCAACACTTTCGTTGCCCTGCGTGTCGCATCTAAGGTACATTGACTTAAAGTGTCGCATTTAAGAACTTAAGAGAAACTAAGCAATCTTCTACCAACTAAGCAACCGTATTGTGTATTTTTAATCGTTTAATGGTCTTGTGATAATCCTATATAAAGAATCCTTATTTTTTATGTAAATACCTGTGTGGTGTCCATTTGTAGTGTTGTCACTTGGTTACTGTATGTGTTCACAAATGCTTAACCTATAACGCTCTGAGATAAGCCTTGTCTGCTCGCGCCAAGCTACCTAGAGGGTGAGCAGGGGTTGTTTTTGTAGTGTAACCCCTTACCCTGACTAGAGGAAAGGTTCCTTGCTTGCCACAAGTACCTCCCTGTGCCAACCAGAGAACCCGGATTCTAACAGTGACCAGGTATTATGAGAGGAGGAATAACAAATGCCTTACTGGGTGTCGGGTGTTTGACTCGCCATATGTCTCCAATGTGGCCCTCTTTGATGAAATCCTGTAGCTGTCTGGCTGGCTTGGGGTGTGGCCACCTACTGACACTAGACTGGTGCATCCAGTACCACATTGAAATCGCCACCTCAAATGATTGCTTTGGGGCCCATGTTTTGTAGTTAGAGCCATAGGTCCCGGAACAATGCAGGGTCGTCTGTGTTTGGGCCTTATGTACACACCACTGTGGTGTGTTGTGCATGCAGTCACATTTGTAGTATGATGTATTGACCACATGGCTCTATAACTGAATGGAGCGGGCAGATCGAGGAACCACCTCTAATCAGAATTTCTACACCTCTGGTGTATGATGAATAGGAGGATACAAAGCAATACTCCCAAGCAATACTACACTCACCTAGCCCTTGATTTAGCAGATGGCTGTGGTGTAAGATGCATCTCTTGTAGGAGACACACACCTACCTTAAGGCTTTTAATGTAAGGAAGCACCTGTCTAATTTTCCTAGAGTTGTTAAGTCCCCGGATGTTCTTGGTCATAAATTGTCTCAGGTTGCCATGATAGGGAACTTGTGAGTGGAAGTGGTAGATCTCGTGTTTCCAGTGCAAGACTGGGGTCCCCAGGGCAAGCTGATGCTTGTGTGCTGATGATGTCCTAGTGCATTGTGCTGTGCTAAACAATCAAAACTCAGCTTCTCAACTTGGAATTGCCTTGAATTTAGGTAACAAACAACTAGCAGCACACACAGAACTCATTGTGTCTCTGGTACTAACCTGCTGATTAAGCAAACAGCATTTCTCCGAGGGTATCATGCCACTTTTTTGTGTTTGTTTAACTTTAGAAAATTGTCACTCTGTTGCCAACATTTTTCAGTGGACATTTACAAATGTTAGCCTCAAAACAGCCTTCTTCCCTCCTGGGGAGAGGTGTGAATGGTTCAGAGGAAAGGACATAAAAGAGGCCTGTCGCTAGAAGAGCTGTTACTTCTTCCTGGCAGCAAACCACACAGGGTGAGCGCCCATAAGGTGAGCTTCAAAGGGAGAGCTGCCTTTTGAGATCAAATGGCGGATACACACAAGACTGGCTGCTCTTTTGTAGGCAGTTTGGCATCGGAGACACAAAGGGAAAACCCGTTGCCAAACCAGTTTTCCTGAGGGTGTGTAGCTCTGAGGTAGCCACGGCTCTAGGGAGAGGGCTAGCAATTTCCACATACCGAGGGAGGGGTTCTGCCATCCAGGGAGTGGGCAGAATGTTGCATTCTGGGATAGCTAGATGCCACACATTGCTGGAAGTTTTCATCAGGTGGGGAGACCTGGCAGCCCATTGGCTAGCATTCATCATATCCCCTGAGGCAAGTGTGAGTATAAAAGTGGCACTCCTGACACCCAGAGCTGAGATCATGCCTGTTCTGGAGAGAGCACCCAAGAAGGACTGCCCTGCTGTTCCCTTGATCTGGCAAAGAGAGGCCTCACCAAAGACTGGACGACACTTGCTGCTCCTGGGCTAGCTGAGGGAGGACTGCGCCTGTAGTGTTCTGCTTGAGGAAAAGTCATCCCTGAGCCCCATGCAGAAGATGTGAGCTCCAAGAGTCAGTTGGCTGGCATTCTATTGCAGGGCCACAAAAGCAGAGGATGCTGCCTTGAAAGCATTGGTAGCCACAATTGCTTGTTCACCGCTAACCACCGAAGTGCAGCCCAGGTGACTGAACTGTGACACTCAAAAGTTGTACCTGAAGCTGCTGGACCTGGGAGAGTCATCAAAGTGCGATTTAGTCCTCCAAGACGGACACTAACCACAGTTAAAGGGAATCGCTGGTTTTGCTGTGACCAGAAACCAGTAGACCAATGGCAACTGGATTTTAGCTGGACCTCAAGTGGACTTTGAGGGACATTGACCTCTGTGGTCAACGTCGCCCCACCAGGTTCATGGAACATGAGGTGGCCCCAGGAAGACCTTGTCGTCTGGTTCAGCATCTTCAGCATCCTATATCCCTTGCATCAGGATCACTCCATTGACGTCTGTGGAACTTTGCCCATAGAGCCTGGAACTAGACGAAAGACTGCCTTGACTGCAAAGTAACTGTCCTGCTAAGCCTTACTGGCCCCTCTGGCTTTCGCCCTGTCGGAAGTGGTCACCCAAAGTGGATTGAAGCACCCCAAACACAACTTTATAAAAAGATTTTAAAGTAACCGCTAACTGCAATAGTTGCCAGTGCTTGTTTGCATTTTGAATGACAAGGTGTATGTTGGACTTGGCCCTTTATGGCTAAAGTTCCCTAAACCTTTTGCTTTCCCCATAGACATTTTTTAGGTCTCGGCCTGGCGAAAGCAGCTCATGCGCTGCTTTTATCATATGAGGGCTTCTTGGAATCGATACGATTCCAGAAGTCGTGTCGCGGCTCCGCCTCCAATTTTGATTGGTACGTGTCATTTTGCATCATGGATGATGCAAAACACAGTGTAATGATTGCACCGGAGGCAATCATTACACTGAGGGTTGCCACCCTGTCCGCTTTTGGGCCCGTCCACCGGGATTTGATCTTTGACTGGCGGCTTTACACACTGTCCTTACAAGACAATACGCACTCTTTTCTTTACATTTTCAGCGCCGTCGTCTTTGACTGCGCTTGTCTTTACATTGTCAGAGCCGTCGTCTTTGGCTGCGCTTGTTGTAGAGTGCTGTGTCACCTGACAGTCCCTTCTCAGCACTAGGTCACCAGGCCCAGGCTGAGTAAGTGGAAGTTGCGCCGAGCTGCATGCAGTGTTTTCCGATTGGTGGGAGTCCGTCCCTCGTGCAGGGGGTGAGTGTTGTTGATCCGGTCCTCACACAGGAGAGCACGTTTCGGACTAGTAAAAAGAACATTCATCAACGAAAGCCTTTGTGTGTCTGTTTGTGTAACATATTTTGTAAGCTTGCAGCTATGCTGCTGGGCTGTGGTTTCCTGCTTCTCTTGTACCACTTGGTGAGGAGAACTTCGGAAGAGGCGACTGAAAAGATTACTCCGGAGCCCTTGGTTTTAGTAGCTGCCCCTTCCCCTGCCAAGGAGCCGCCATCTGGGCCGGGAGAGCCCCCTCGGACCCCGACAGGGGGCGGGGGAGACCACCCTCTGACCTCAGTTGCCAAGTAAGTGAGAAACTTGTCTAAACAAACAAATGTTCTTCCATTTTTCCAAGTCAGAGCGTCTCTCTTGTGACCGCTGACAGCAAAGTCACTCTCCTTGTGTAACACCAGCCGTCTTTGTTCGATTGGGTGATGTCACCATAAATGGGGGGCACCAGTGCCACCACTATTTATTTCAGGGTCGATAGGTTAGTGACGTGAAGCGTGTACGAGTAATGGGTGGAAAGCTTTCACCCACCCTGTCCTACCCCAGGAAGAATGTTTGTGCGATGTCAGAATAGGATAGAAGCGTTTGAGTATGTGACGTCACAATGGGATTCTCCTGAGTCTTCACTACCCTATCTGGGTGCATTTGACGTCACAGTGAAACGCTCCAGTAAAGAATGTTTGATTGTGCGATGTCATAATAGACTCAAGGCTGTCCAAGCTTCCCTGGCCTATCAGAATGTTTGAGTATGTGACGTCACAATGGAATTTAATTACAAGACCGGAGGCTAACATTATGCATACATTCTTTTAATGCCACTCCTGAGCAGCTCCTTTAAAGAACACAAAATACAACAATGCAGAATTGGAGCCACTCAAAATCCAATAAATGCCTCCTGCTTAGAATGCTCATCCTCTTTTAAATGCTGCTCCTGAGCAGATAAGTTCTCTTTTATTTAAATTTCTAAAGCGTGATTTGTTGAGATGAAAGAGAGTGCTGAATAGCTTCTAATTTTCAGAAGCGGTATGGATTGAATGTTGTTGATGTGAATAATAATTTATTTTGGGAAGTATGTTTAGTTTTTAACTTTAGTTAAATGTAGGAAATGTTTAGTTGAAGAAAAGGATTTAGTTAGAATATTTGCGGATTATGAAAGGAATTTCGGCGTCTTTACTTTTTGTAAATGTGTCCGCATGCAGGATAAAGTAAATTTATTCTTTTAGAGGCGCGTGAGGTGTTAGCGATATTGTGCGCATGTTACCTTTGATCAACAGCGGTTGGCGCGAGGAGTCTTCCTTCTAGCGCGCGCTGTCTTGGTTTACCGTTGTGGGATAAACGGAATTAGAGTTATTACGCAAGAGCGTGTATGTGTCACGGTGTAGGCTTGACAGATTATTGGCCGCCGAAATCTCACGCGAGATCAGCGGCCATTTTGGATTGGGAAGCATTACATGAATTAGAATGAAGGATGCGTTATTTTGTTAGCGAGTGGTAATAAAAAAAATGTTTTAAAAGTTTTGTTATCGGAGGAGCGTCTGGAGTCAGCTGTTGGTTTTTTAGTGAGTTGGATTAGGCATTGGGTTTTCGTTTTTATTAGGGATTTAAAATGAATACAGAGGAGTCAACTGTTTCACAGAATGTGAATGTGGTTGAAGGGAGAGTCAGTGAAGAGAACCTCAGGAAGTTAATTCAGTCTGAGGTAAAGAGTTCTACGAGGGAAGTGATTCAGATTGTGATGGATAGGAAAAGGAAAGATAATAGGTCAAATGAAGATTTTTGGACTTGTTCAGATGATGAAGATGTCGTAAGGGAGAAGAAGGGATATAAAAAAGTTAAAAAGAGTAAACATCTGAATAAGGATGGGAAAGATGGATTAAACGCCATAAGAAAGAGTGGTACCCTTGGCGGTACAAAAGGGAAAGGTGTCCGTAGCGGCACAAAAGATGACTCAGATGATGAGTTTACAATGGACGTGGATGAAAGAGAAGAAGAAAAAGATGATAAGTTTATTGACAAATATTTATTAGATGTGGATTAAGATGATGATCTCAATGATGATATTAAAAATGACCAACCATTAACTTCAAAGGTTGTTTTAAAGGATCCATTAGGTGGAGAGATGTTTAATCCTTATGAGATAAGGCACCCAAGAAGTGCGGATTGGTGGCCGCATGAACATGTTGCCAAGTTCATTAAACATTGAATTAGAAAACCTCTGGATAGAGAGGTGAGGAGTGTTTTGAGAGCGGAATGCTCGAGACCGCAGATAGATTACACCAAATCTAGATCCTGATTTAATATTGCACCTTTTTAAATTGGGAAAGGATCCTAGGAAGGGTTTGGAAAGCTCTTTGAAGATTTATCAGGATCGGTTACTGGACGTTTTAGGTCCTTTAGGGAAGATGTTAGACATGAATGAAGAGGCTTATTTAAACGTAGAAAATGTGGATGTACAGTTATTGCGAGGTTGGAGTCAGAGAGCTATGGTTTTGTTAGGAAATGCAAACTCAGGATTGTTGGCAGAGAGACGAAAATCAGTTCTATTTAAGATAAGTCCAAAGTTAGGTGATTTGGCAAATAAGGAGCATTGTGAGGATGCAAAAGGATTATTGTTCGAAGATGGCTTTGTTAGAAGTTTAGGCAAACATGTAGCAACTTTTACTGAGCTTGATAGAGCACAGACTGCATGAAGAAGGTGTTTGGTGTTTTTGGAAGGGCCAGAAGACGGGGACCGTATGCCGGCCGAGGAATTCAAAGGTCACAATTCTATTCACAATACAACTATTCGAATAGAGGATCAGGAAGGGGTTTCCAAGGATTCTTGAACTTTTTCCCTCAAAGAGGAAGATATCAAAGATATAGAGGGGGGAAGAGGAAGAAGTCAGTCGAATCAAGGAACAAAGGGTGAGTATGCAGACAATTTCTGGTTCTTCCCTCAGAAAAGTAGGAGGTCGTTTGAGGTATTTTTTAGAGGCATGGAAAAGGATTACGCAGGATCCTTGGATTTTAAAAGTGGTTCAGGGGTTCGAAATAGATTTTGTAGAAGAACCTTTTCAAAGTATAGAACCAAAGGAGTTAGTGTTTTGCAAAGAAAAGATGGATATTGTAGATTTAGAGGTAAAAGAGATGTTGGAGAATGGAGCGATATGTATGATAAAAGACGATTTAAGAGTTTATGTGAGCACTCTTTTTTTGGTGGAAAAGAAAGAGAAAGGTTGGAGACCTGTGATAAATTTAAGGAGTCTGAACCATTCCTTGGTTTACATACATTTCAAAATGGAAGGAATTCACCTTCTGAGAGACATGTTGCAATCAGGGGATTGGTTGGTGAAATTGGATTTAAAGGATGCTTAGTTCACCGTTCCAATAAAGGAGTGCAGCCAGAAATATCTTCAGTTCAGATGGAAAGGTCAATTGTGCCAGTTCCTTTGTCTTCCTTTTGGTCTGTCATTGGCCCCATGGTGTTTTACCAAGTTAATGAGAGTAGTTGTGGCCTTTTTCAGGGAGAGAGGTTTCAGATTAATTGTTTATCTAGACGACATATTGTTGATGTCGCAGGATGCAGAGGAATTAAAAGGTCAGTTGGAATTTGTAGTGAACACGTTAGAGGATTTAGGTTTTTTGATAAACCAGAAGAAATCAGTTTTTGTGCCAGCTCAGAGTTTGGATTTTCTTGGTTTCACAATTGATACACAGGAGAAGGTTTTTAGGTTGTCAAGGAAGAAAGTACAGATGATAAAGAAGGAAGTGCTGAGGGCTCAGAAGAAAGAGAGCATGACTTTGAGAGATTTGGCAAGGATTCTTGGTTTGCTTTCTTCGTCAATTCAGGCGATTTTTCCAGGTCCCCTACATTATCGAGCATTACATAGAGGGAAAGCGAATGCCTTGAGAAAGGGATTGTGGTATGGGGACAAAATAAAGTAAGACGTGGAGGAAAAGGAAGAGCTGGAGTGGTGGATGCACAATTTGGAAGTTTGGAATGGAAGAGCAATTTTTGGTTGCCTTCCGGATGTTTCTCTGGAAACGGATGCGAGCATGTTAGGATGGGGGGCTCGTTTGAGTCTTCGGGAAACAGGTGGTGCTTGGTCAGAGGAGGAGAAAACAATGCACATAAATTCTTTAAAATTGACTGCAGCTGTGTACGCATTGAAGAGTTTTTGGGTGAATTTGCAAGGTCGGACTGTGTTACTGAAGATGGACAACATTTCGGCTGTAGCTTATATAAACTGTATGGGAGGTTGCAGGTCAAAGATTCTTTCGGATGTGGCAAAGGTGCTATGGATGTTTTGTCTGGAGAACAAGATAGCGTTGAGAGCCGTGTAGCTTCCAGGTGTAAAAAATGTGGTGGCGGATTGAAATTCAAGACATATGAGAGATTACAGCGATTGGATATTGGGAAAGGAATATTTCAGGAAAATTCAGAAAGTTTGGGGTCTGTTGGAGGTGGATCTGTTTGCGACGAGATTGACTCGGCAGTTGGATAAGTTTTACAGTTGGATGCCGGATCTGGATGCTCTGGCTATGGATGCTTTTCAGCAGAGTTGGTTGAATCTGAGGGGTTATGCGTTTCCCCCTTTTGCTATGATTCAGAGAGTATTATTGAAAGTGAGACGAGAAGGATGTCAAATAGTTCTGGTTACACCTTTTCGGATTACTCAGGCTTGGTTTCCGGCGGTGTTGAAATTGGTGTGCGATATTCCTCTTTTAATAAAGACAGAAGAGGATTTGTTGATAAACGAGCATGGAGAAGTTCATCCTCTGATTTTGAATGGGGGGTTGGACCTTCTTGTCTGGAAAGTGTAAGGGGATCCGGTTGCGTCGAGGGACTTTTGAATGAGGCTGCAGAGTTGCTTGAGGAATCTTGGGCTCCAGGGACACAGAGAAGGTATAAGGGAGTATGGAGAATTTGGATGTGTTGGTGCTTGGAGAGATGTTTGGATCCCGTGGAGGCCCCTGTTGTAGAGTTTGTAAATTTTCTTGTGGAGCATTTTAATAAAGGATTGAGTTATCTGACCATAAATTGTTATAGGGCAGCAGTTTTGGCTGGCCATGCTATGGTGGGAGGTAAGTCTATTGGAAGTAACGTTTTGGTTTGTAGAGTGTTGAAGAGTTTGAGATTGAAGAGACCTCCCAGGGCACGTTATGATGTTAGGTGGGATGTGAATTTGGTTTTAAAGTTGTTCTGTGAGTGGCCTTCAAATAGATATTTGAGTAATAAGAATATTTCTATTAAATTAGAAACTCTGTTATGTCTGATTTCTTGCAAAAGGGTATCTGATATGAAATGTTTAGAGTTAAATAATAGACATTTTATTCCAGATGGCGTATATTAAGGAAATTTAAAAAAAAACAAAGACTATCTCAACTTCTGTGTTCTATCCTAAGTATGAGGAGTGCAGAAAATTATGTGTGGTGGATTGTTTGAGAGAATATGAGTGTCGAGTTGCAGAAAAGAGAAGGGATGGTGAGCATCAACTATTGATTTCTTTTGTCAAACCATTTAGAGCAGTTAGTACTGCTACATTTCAAGATGGGTGAGATGTGTTATGAGTATGGCTGGTGTAGATATTGAAAAATTCAAAGCACATTCTATTAGAGGTGCTATGGCGAGTAAGTCCTGTTTGATTGGTGGAAGTCTGGAGAGTATTATGAAAGCTGCTGATTGGTCAATTGCAGATACATTTATGAGACATTACTTTAAGCCAGTAGAGCATATGTCTAATGTTGTGTTAAGAGGCTTTCAACATGCATAATGTTAGCCTCCGGTCTTGTAATGAAATGACGATTCTCAGATTAACATAAAAAGAGAATCAGGATTTCATTAAAGACACGGAGGCTAACATTATCCCTCCCTCCTCACCCAAATATGAGGTGAGTTGTGTAAAAAAAAAAAAGAGAGAGAAAGGTATAGATTAAAGAATATAATGTTTTCTATTTATAAGATAAAGGGTTTGAGATGTTTCATTATTTATAATATTTTCTAAAGCATGAGTATTTGTTTTATTACAGAATAACGTTCATTTGGGCAAGTTATTTTCAAGGATTGGATTTAATGGAATGAAGAAGAAAAAGAAGATCTCTTTTCAAAGGATTGCATTTAAAAGAGGATGAGCATTCTAAGCAGGAGACATTTATTGGATTTTGAGTGGTTCCAATTCTGGATTGTTGTATTTTGTGTTCTTTAAAAGAGCGACATTAAAAGAATGTATGCATAATGTTAGCCTCTGTGTCTTTAATGAAATCCTGATTCTCTTTTCATGTTCTCCTGCGTCTTCACTATCCTGTCTGGGTGCATTTAACGTCCAGTAAGAATGTTTGATTGTGCGATGTCATAATAGACTAGAGGCTGTCCAAGCCTTCCTGGCCTATCAGAATGTTTGAGTATGTGACGTCACAATGGAATTCTCCTGCGTCTTCACTATCCTTTCTGGGCGCATTTGACGTCACAGTGAAACGCTCCAGTAAGAATATTTGATTGTGCGATGGTATAATAGCCAAGAAGATCTAAAAGCCTTTCTATCCTATTAAAATGTTTGACTATGTGACGTCACAACTTGATCTCCTGGGTCTTAAGTATACTGTCTGAGTGTTTGTGACGTCACAGTGAAACACTCCTCTGCTTTCACTATCCTGACTGTGTTCACGTGACGTCACACAGAACGCCAATCCTCCCCCTCCCCCGTCTTCCTTATCCTGACTGAGTGCTTGATTATGCGATGTCATAATAGACTAGAGACCAAGCCTTCACAGCCTATCATAATGTTTGAGTGTGTGACGTCACAATGAGATCCTCCTACGTCTTCACTATGCTATCTGATTGCTTATGTGAAACGCTCCTGTGCCTTCGTTATCTTGGCTATGTTTATGTGACGTCACAATGAGGTGACGTCTCTTCACGACAGCTTGAGAGTGTGACGCCATAATGCAGGTGACTCGTTTGATTTCTCTTTTCCAGTCAGAATTTTTGAATGTCTGACTTCATGACGGAATGGGAGGCTTCACTGTTCACTTAAAAGGTTTAATTGTGTGAGCTAATAATGCGTGAGGCGGGAATGGGGATAACTTCCCCTTTCGTAGCCAATCAGAATGCTTGATACTGTGGCATCACAATAAATGGGTTGCCCCCCTGCCTTCACTGACCTAATACTGCGATTGATTGTGTGATGTCAGCAGCATCACTGTAGGTGTCATCAGTTGCAGAGAGTCCTTCTAGCTACCCCATTCCATGTGAGGTTCCTCTGACATGGAATCTGTAATAAATGTTTAAAATGTGCTTGTTTTCCTGCTGGTCCTAGAAAGAATTCAGTGTGTTGTGAAGCATCTTTGTGGTGCTGCGCACTTTCAGAGTCACACCGGCCCCTCTATCACACGCCTCTGCACAACGTGATGGTCTCAAGTGCTAATGAACCAAGTTCACACAATGCGGTCAAGTTACTGAGCCAGGATTATGACTGGTTTTATGGCTCCGGCCAAGCCTATAATTTAGCCAAAGAATACGTCTCAGACCTGTCACTAAAGAGGCCCGCGTGGATTTAACGGTAGGAAGCCAAAGGTGTGAGTCTTAAAAGAGAGCTGTGGTACGTGGAGAACGGAGCTGTGGTGCCTGTAGCAAAAAGAACAATTGATGCGGGAATGCAGCACAAATCGAACCTTCACCCCCAGTCAGAGATCTGGGTTAAATGCATCGTTCTTTTGCTCACCACTCCACCCCAGTTTGGACTCAGCCATATGCAAATCAGTCTTGACCCTGCTCCAATGGGAACAGTCCAGCTCGAACTGCCAGGTCCCTGGACCTGTGACAAGCACCCTGGGCCTGGTTTCGGGGTGACTTTCTTGAATCCAGTGGCATGGAGAGCACTGGACCCTTTGATTAAGTTAAAGCCATTTGCTTTGCTAATGGTATTGTATAGCAAAGCAAATGGCTTTAACTTAACGAAAGGCGAGACCTATTGCATTTTTAATGCTTGTTCTGACATGGTGTTGCCAACTTAGATGCTTTGAGCACTTTGCCACTGCTATTTAGTGTCAAATTGCAAGTGCTCCCTGTATAAAGTGTAATGGTAATTGGTTGTCCATGATTGGTATGTTTGCCTTACTAGTAAAGTCCCTTGTAAAGTGCACTATGTGTGCCAGGGCTGGTAATGCAAATGCTACTAGTGGGCCTGCAGCACTTAGTGTGCCACCCACACAAGTAGCCTTAAAGAGGGAACTCAGGCCTGCCATTGCAGTGCCTGCGGGCAGTTTGTTAAACTGCCATGTTGTTCTGACAAGTGCCAGACCTTACCATTCCCTTTCTATGCACATCAGACACCCCTATAGTAGGTTCAGGGTACCCCTGGGCAGGGTGCAGTGCATGTGAAAGGTAAGACATGTACTAAGGTGTGTACCATGTCCTGACAGTGAAATAATCTCCATTGCGTTTTTCACTGTTTAAAGGCCATCTTGCCCATATGACAGAATAGGGAGGCTGTGTAATATGTTTTACAGCCTATCTTCCCAAAGGCTTAGGATGGGGAGGTGACGTTTAGTGTGCCTGAACTCACAATCTAATAACACATCTTTTTATGAAGGTGGTTTTTGCATTGTTTGTTTAGAAGACACTCTTTTAGAAGTGTCTGGGTTTTTGTGCTCTAACAATTCTGTGTGTCTCTGCCTGGTTGTGGATTGACTGTCTGGATTTGAAAGTGATAGGATCTGGGGAATGTTTTGACCCAGGGGAGGAGGAGAGACAGCAACAGGCTGACCTGCATCTGGAGCGTAGGGGGAGGAGTAGCCCCTAGAGGTGAAGTGAAGAGGCCTGAGTTGCTGCCATAAAGCAATGGACCCATCTCCTTCTGAGTGATTGAGAATCCAGACCCCCACTATTCAAAGGGAAAAGGTGTCACTGGCAGGATGCACCCAGAACTGGTTTGAACAGGGGTCTGTGCCCCCTGAACACAAAGACTTCAAAGACATTTAGGGGTATAACTATGAGAGCTGAAGCCCCTGAAGTTTGGAGAGATGGCTTGATCAAGATTGAACACGACTGAAGCTACTTCGTGGTCAAGAGGAACCTTTGCCAAGGAAGAAACAACTGAAAAAACTGAAGTAAAGGACTGACCCTTGGTGCGTGTTCTGGGGCTGGCCTGCAGTTTGCTGTTTTAACCAAGGAGAGGCTGAAGGGACTTTGCTGTGTGCTGTGTCCCCCTGCTGGAAAGGACTTTGCTGTGCTGTGTCCTGAAGTAACTTATCCCCAAGGGCCCAAGGCTAGCTGGCTCCCTGTTGCGGAAACTCAGGAACATAAAAGTTTCCAGGAGAGTCTCAGTGACGCTGTGTGCGTGTGCTTTTTGCAGCCTGAGACCCTCGTAAGAAGTGCCCTTTGATTGTGGGCACCTGGAGTACAAGCGAGTCTCAGCGACGCTGTGTACATGTGCTTTGTGCAGCCTGAGCTCCTCGTGAAGATTGTCCTGTTACCGTGTGCACCGGAGTCCAAGTGAGTCTTAGCCATGCTGTGTGCGTGTGCTTTGTGCAGCCTGAGACCTTCGTGAGGATTGCCTTGTTATCGTACACCCGGAGTCCAAGTGAGTCTCAGCGACGCTGTGTGCGTGTGCTTTGTGCAGCCTGAGACCTTCGTGAGGATTGCCTTGTTATTGTGCACCCAGAGCTCAAGCGAGTCTCAGCGACTCTGTGTACGTGTGCTTCGTGCAGCCTGAAACCTTCATGAGGAGTGCCCTGTGAATGTGCACCCGAAGCTCAAGTGAGTCTCAGCGACGCTGTGTGCGTGTGCCCGGTGGCAGCCTGAGATCTTCGTAGCATCAGCGGCCCAGACCGACGGCCCAGGAGGAGCTGAGATGCTGGCCCGAGCCCGCCGTTGCCAGAGCGGGACCTCGAGCCAACCTCTTCGAGGGAGGATCCGAGTCCCACTGCCCAGAATTCACAAAGATATGCATCGGAGGCCCGATTCGCTGAAAGAGGAGAGTGAGGTCGCACCCCCCATGGTAACGTGTGTCGACGCCTGGGGTGGGGTGCGGACTCGGAGGGAGACGCTCTCAGCCTCTCTCTCAGTCCTGCAGCGCGTGCCTCTGCTTCAGCTCGTGTCGCGGCCTGTACGTGCCAAAGGAGTGGCAGTACCGGGGCCAGAGTGAGAAGCTGCACTTTTTGTTACACCAAACCTGTGTGGGGGCAATTGTTGACAGATACTGACTGTGAGTCACCACGAGTGGTAGAGGGACTGCCGAAAGCACCGTGATCATTGCGGTAGTGTATTACGCATTTCATTATTTCTGCATAACGAACTACCTGATTGCTGTATTACTCATTGCATTATTTCTGCATAACGAACTACCTGATTGGTGTATTACGCATTGCATTATTGCTGCATAACGAACTACCTGATTAGTGTATTACTCATTGCATTATTGCTACATAACGAACTACCTGATTAGTGTATTGCGCATTTCATTTTTGCTGCATAACGAACTACCTGATTAGTGTATTACGCATTGCATTATTGCTACATAACGAACTACATGATTAGTGTATTACGCATTGCATTATTTCTGCATAACGAAGTACCTGATTGTTGCGTTACGCATTGCATTATGTTTACATTGCAACGTGCCTGATTCTAGCATTACGCATTGCATTATTTTTACATTGCAAAGTGCCTGATTCCAGCATTACGAACTGCATTATTTTTATGTTGCAAAGTGCCTGATTCTAGCATTGAGAACTGTATAGCATTGCATTAGGACTGCAGTGGAACGTGTAGAAGTGCTCATTAATATTGCCAGAACTTACAAGGGCTGGCTGGCCTAACAACCGGCCAGGAGGAATATTACAAAAACTCATATGTTGGATTTATATCGTGTGGTCTTATCGTACATCTTTTTATATAAATTTATACTCGTTTTTATGAAACTCGTGTGGAGTCCATTTGTGGTGTCATCATTGGGTTGCAGCCAACCAGGGATCTCGGGTCTAACAGTGTAATTTACGATTTACTTAAAAATTCATACCTCCTGAACCCTCAGGTGGATTTTGTCAATTTTGGTGTCTACAAATTCATGAAAAAAGGACCTATTTTCATAAATTTGTGTTGCTTTTTTTTTTAATGCCGTGTTATTTTTTGATGAAATTGTTTTGATACTTCTAAATGCTTTGCACTTGTTCCTTTGTTAAAACCGGACTGCTCGAAGCCACAGCTACCCAGGTTTGAGCTAAGGTTTTACAAACAAAACTGCCTGGACCCATGACAAGTTTCTGAGTTTATTACATAGTGAGGTTGCACAAGCACTCCATATAATAAGTGCCATTTCCTCACAAGTGGAAATATAGAACAGGCCAGAGCCACAGGGTGAATGCATGCTGGTTCACCCATGGAGACGTGTCCACCAGCAATTCTCCATATGGCAGTAAACGCCATAGCAGTACCCCTCTGTAAACTCAAGAATAATATCATTCTATCTGGAATCTATCCACATAGTTGGAAACAAGCCATCATTAGGCCGCTTCTAAGAAAACCTAGCTTAGATCCAGGGGATTGTAAGAACTACTGTCCCATATCTTTGCTTCCAACTGCAGCTAAAATCTTGGAGCGGCATCTTATTGAGCAGTTCATGGAAACAGCAGAACAACAATCATGGTTCAATGATTCTCAGTTTGGATTCAGGAAGCATCATGGAACGGAAACTGCGTTAATATCGGCCACTGATTACACCAGGCGTTCTGTGGATGAAGGACAGGGGGTAGTGCTGATTCTCTTGGATCTGTCACAGTATTTTTCACAATTTCACCTATTCAGCTGCAGGACAGACTCCAGAGTCTTGGTATCTCACATCAATCACTAGCCCTCCTGTCCTTATTTCTAACAGGGAGATCCCAAAAGGTGAAATTACAATCTTTCCACTCAGACTCCTAAGTTCTACCCTGTGGAGTTCCGCAGGGATCGTCTCTGAGCCCTACACTTTTTAATCTGTATGTGGCACCCCTAGCAACTGTGATCCACTCATTTGGACTGGAGGTGGTGTCATCTGCAGATGACACACAGATCATGGTTACTATCCCTAAAGGTCCATGCTTTGAGAATACTTTCTCAGCTCATCTTATATTGAAATTAGTATGATTAGCTTTTTTAGGTAGTACATCTGAAAAATCAATACACTAAGTGACAGAATCTGAGCTTGAGAGAATGATAAAATAAGGATTCCCAACTTAGGGCCTGATTATGATGTTCGCGGTCGGAAGGTTGAACCGTGCATTGGGTCGTAGCCGATTCGTACAGCTCAATTACTATGTCGGATTCCAACAGCCTTTCCGACTCTGTCCAACACGAAAAGGCTGTCGGAAACTGACTTTGGGGGCCCCTAGCAGGCCCCCCTTCATCCTGAGTCCTCCGGTTTGGGGTCGAGGGGGTACCCAAGGAACCCTCCTGTAAAACAAAGTCCTCAAGGAAAGTCCAAAGAGATCTCTCCTCAAGCCACCTGCCCTCCTCAGCCAGGATGAGTGGTATATCATAATCCAAGAGTTTGTTGGTGACACCTCTTTGGTCACATCAACAAATGTCCATTGTTTCTGTTTCATTCTCCACATTGCAGACTGCAACATCTAGGCAAAATCCCACACTAGGCATGGGAACGCCATCTCCTTCTCACACTCAGGCCCCTAAAGAATAGTCCTTTTAGGGCACCTGTAAGTTTCCCATGTGCTCGTCATCAAGGTGTTTCTCAAACCATGTATCTATTGCTATTACAGAACTCTATCTACTTTAGACTAACAATACATGTGAATACCTGCAAGAAATCTTGAGTTACCAGAAGTAGCGACATAGTGATTCATGAAATGCAGCAAGTAAATAAAAAATACAGGCCTTTAGAGTCAAGCTAAGTTAAACATTCAACTCAGTGGTGCACATTTAATATACACGTGCATAAATTAACATAGACGAACATAAATTCATTTATACATTTTAGTTCATATTGCATAAATCATACTGCAAACAATTCAAACTAGTCAAACGTATGGCTGAGAACTACGTTTAAATGTACATACATGTAACATTAGTGTATACATGACATTTTGATTGTCATTGTAGCTTGCAGTAGTCTTTTACACATGTGAAGATGGTTGAGAACTAACAATTAGGTCACTAAAGGTTATGCAGACAATGTAGCACACATTTAGGAAAGTCAGGGTTCTTTATCAGTGAAAGTACATTAGCTTTAAATGGGAATAGTTCCAATATTAGTCAAACTTTATTAAAACATCTTACTCAGCATGGTTAAACATATTCTCATGAGTAAATTCTCGAATTCTACATTAAATTGTCTCTTTTAAAGAAGTCGAGTGTGACTTTTCTCATGAATCAATTAATTAAATAAGAAACGTGTGCAAGGTGCACGTTCATGTCACCTCTCTGTGAACACTTTCTTTTATTTTGTTTGTCATAATTCGTGCCGTGTAAAGAGTGGAGACCTTTATGCTGCACCAACTGTATAAATTTCTATCCAGTTCTGAAGTACAAGACCTCATCCGTCTAAAGGACTAGTGGTCAATCGGGCTTAGGGGTGAACTGTTTGATGAAGGAAAAATCTGGTCTACACCAAAAAAATCTAGCTAAAGGCTAGTTTTAAATACAATACAATGTGTTTCCTTGCTTTTGTTGAAGTTTAACATAAGTTAATGAACTCCGACACAAGTTATTTTTGTCATTTTGTTTGCATTTGGATAGCGCCAGCCACCACTGTTATAGCAATACCTGGCATCTGAATGGGGATCTAGGTGTACTCTGTGCAATTTTGTCTGAGAAATGTAGAAACTGATATGCAATGTGTGCTTATTTGGTCCGTATAAAAACTACCTGGCAATGTGGAAATTATTACGCCATAATATTAATACTAATTAGCCCAATCAAGTGCAAGAGGTTTGCATGGGGAAGTCCAACAGGTTTGCTAGGAGGTAACTTCATCTACTAGGCTTGTTCCAGATGACTACATATTCATTTGACTGTGGTTGGAAAACGACTCCTTCTGATCAGCCTACGGCCTGCTACCAACAACCAAGAACTGTACCTATACAATCACCCACTTGTGCCTCACGCTTTCTCTCTCCTTTCCCTCGTTAGAACTGCTCTCAAGTGTTAATGTCTTTTTAGCTTCTCTTTTGTAGGCTACGGCTGAAGGTAAGGTCAGGTGTTATTGTTTACATTTATGCAATGGTCCCTGATTGGCGCCATGCCAAAATCGTGGTATTCCTCAAGTCCGGCTGCCTACCAGAAGACCCCTCCTCCTACCGCCCTATTTCCCTCCGCACATGTATCCTGGACCTAATACACCCAGACCAGGCCGGCTTTATGCCACATCATTCTACCAGGCAGAATATCCGGCGAGTTCACAACGCCATCATGAAGGCCCCTGAACTGGGCCACCCACGTTTATCCTCTTGGCCGATATAGATAAGGCATTCGATTCCTTAAGTTGGACTTACTTATTTTGACTTCTACGATCCCTTAACTTTGGTCTGCGCTTTTTTGCATATGTTCAGTTATTATTCACAGATTTCTTGGCTTCTGTGCGGGTGGCTAGGTATAAGTCAGCTCCCTTTCCTATATGCCGCGGTACAAGACAGGGTTGCCCGCATCTCCATTGCAGTTCGCGCTAGCCATTGAGCCCCTTGCCACATGGGTGCGGCGGGACCCATTGGTCCGGGGGTTTGAATGGTCGCAGGAGCGGTCAGACAGAATCGCATTATATGCGGACAATGTTTTGTTCTTTATGACAGATCCTTGGTTTTCTGGGCCCCTAGTACTCCAGATATTCCGGGTGTTTGGGGAAACCTCGGGCCTCGGAGCTAACCTGTCGAAATCTGTGCTATTTCCCGTGTGTGGTGATCAGGGGCGGGGGTACCTGGGCCGAACAAATATCTCACGCTGCGGGCGGCTTCAAAGATTTGGGTGTCTTTATCTCGCCGTGCCCCACGACATTGTGGTCACATAATATCAATTCGCTGCTTTCATGTATACGTGAGGAGACCAAGATTTGCTCCCACCAACCGCTGTCCCTATATGGACGGTCGGCAATTTTTAAGATAGTCTCCCTGCCTCGACTGCTCTGTCGGTTGCAAAACATCCCATACAATATTCCATGTACATGGTTTGCCCAAGTAAATGCAATCCTGAACAAGTTCTTGTGAGGTGGTGGGGCCATTCACGTGGCATTGCATACCTGCACGCAGTCAACATATCGTGGTGGGATTGCAGGGGCCGATTTATACACTTACTATGCAGCTTCACACCCACTGACCATCAATGAGTGGTGGTACAGCCCGCACACAGACCCAGCATATGCAGTTGAGCATTTGGCGATGGAGGGTATGCCCCTCTTGAAACTTCTTTACAGCCGCATGAACCTTGACTTCTTGCCCCCCGCCAGTAGAACGGTCATTTAGCTCTGGCGATACATTGTTAAGAAAATGGACTGGGAGGGGTGCCTGACACAGACGACCCCACTGTGGCAGGGTACTTACCTGTGCCCCGTGGCCGAGCTTCCAGGCTTTCATGCATGGGACCTCCCCAGAATCTCTACCCTTGGGGACATCATGCAGGGTTCCACTCTAAAATCGTTTCAGCAACTAGAAAATGAATTTCAACTGCACCGTTCGCAGTTTTATAATTATTTGCAGTTGAGACATGCTTTGACTCCCTTGATCCGCTCACTGAGTGCGTTGCCCGAATTCCACCCCCTTGAGGGTCGCTTACTAATAGGGGACCTTACAGCCCATAAGATCCGACAGATCTATCAGATGTTAATCACACCTCACTACAAAAAACCCGGGGGCGTGGGAAGCGGACATGCCTGACATGACTGATGATGACTGGACGGAGGCTCTTGCGAGCCCCTTTGGAGCTGGTATATCCACACGACATCATCTCATTCATTTGAAACATCTCCACCGTGCTTACTATTCCCGCCTTTGGAAAATGGGTGTTATCCAGTCCCCGACGTGTCTTAGATGCGGGACAGCAGAGGGAACCTTTTTCCACACTGATTGGAGCTGTGGGGCGCTGCAGCCGTTTTGGGGGAAAATGTTGTCATGTCTGGGCTGGGTCCTGTCCTGGAGCCTCCCGCTTGACCCCAAGCTGTTCCTGCTGCTTAGCACAGAGGGGATTGGAGGGAATCACTACAAATAGCACCTCTGTTTTTGGACCGCACATTTGTCAAGCGTTTTTGGGCCTGCTGGTTCGCGGGTTAGTTTGTGGTGGAAAAGTACTTCGTACTATCTTATTTGAAATGTATCCATAATGTATACTTTGGGCTTCATCCGCTATGTACTACTTAATTCAATAAAATCTGTTTAATTTTTTTATTTTTATTTAATGCAATGGTTTTAATTTATCATTCAAATAAATATTATTATTATTCTCTGAAGTGGCTCAGAGACTGCACAGGTCTTATTCAAAGCACCAAATAAAGCTGGAAAACACTATGGGACTAACGCAGGAGCTAGCATAGAAACATATGTTTAATTGGTGCTTTGTGATTCTGGCATGGCAGTGTGTACTTACTTAACTAGGGCACTACAGCGAAAAGTATTCAAAGCAGCACACGAAAGTGTGAGGCGACATTTATGCTTTTGGGGATAGTTATAAATGTGGGCACTTACTGAAAATGACGATTTGGTATTTTGAGTTAGTGTATGTTTTAGAATAAACATTTAGAAAATGGTGTGTGGTTAATGAATGAGTATATTTGCGAAAATTTTAAAAGTTGAGATTTGGGCTCAAAAGGCATATACTTGCTGAAGATGACGTATTACTGTGTACAAAGGAATGCATGTGTTTTCAAGGAAGAAGATGTATTTGGAACAAATACTTTTATTTCTTTAAGGTCGAATACTAGTATTTGGGGACAAATCAACATATTTCTGATAGAAATCAGATGTATACTATAAAAAAAGTTGTTATTGGCCACAAGCAAGCAGATATTTATTTGAGGGCAAAATCAGTATATTTACTGCCAATGACAAGCTGATATTTAGACAGCCTTTCTGCACGTTTCCAAAAATGACAAGCTGACATCCGGGAACAAGTTAGTGAATTTATATGTTGAATTTTGAAAGCTGGTTCCTGGGGTCTAAAACCTGTGTATTTTGAGGAAGTGACAAGCTGAGGTTTGGATACTAAAAATAGAAATGGGAAAACAAGTGTATATTGAAAAAGTACACATTGACGTCTGGGAGTTGTTGCATTTCTTTACCAATAATAAAAAAAGATGTTTGGGAGAAAAAATACTTCAAGCAGATTCATGTTGAATTCAGGGCAGTTATTTCTGATATTACAATAGTATTTTATTGATGTAGAGGAAACTTTCCTGCTGCCACATCGTGTTTTTCGATTGCTCAGTCGGAGAGCTTTTTATAATCTATACTGATAGCTTGTTAAGAACTTAGGGCCTGATTACGATGATGGTGAGTCCGCCACTGACAGCCCGTTGGTGGCGGTCTCACCGCCATCATAACACAGTTTACCGTCAGCCATATTACAATGTCGGGCAGATGGCAGGCGGTCGGAAAGACCGACCGCCGCACATCCGATTGGCTCCTTGAGCCCACCGGTGCATCGGAGGGAGCCGCAATCCTTACAGTGGTGGCGGTGCCTGCCAGGCACATCCATAGGGATTATGATGTCTCTTCCCCCGGCCGTTTCAAGGTGGTTTACCCACCATGAAAGGCTGGCAGAAAGGGACATTGGGGGCCCGTAGTGGTTCCCCCTTTCCCCTTGGCCCACAGTTTTGAGGGGGTGCAACCAATGGTGCCCCCTACATATCTCTGCAACATGTGGCAAGCACCCCATGGTGCCTGCCCCGTAGTGCAGGGATGTGTAATGGTCATTTTTTGTACTGTGGCCTGTGCTGCAGACTGCAGCACCCACTGCAGTACAAAATATACACATTGGGACCGCCGTGGTGGCAGTCACATCCTAATTCAGCTGGCAGGACCGCCGACTTGTAGTCGGGCGGTCTCATTTCCGAATGGATGGTGGTCAGTCGTAAGTCTGACCGCCATACTAAGAGGCGCCATGTATCCCGATTTCTCTGCCGTGGGGGCCTGAGCTTATAAGACTAACTCAACCAAATATGCTTGGCTGTGCTTAAAACATGCAATTTGTCCAACTTTGGAATGCCTCGGTTCTGCAAGTCCTTAAATAGTGTGATGTGGGGGGATTTTTAGGTTTCGTCTGCACAGTGCTTGCTCTGTGCTTGTCAAATCACTTGTATTTAATATATCTTACAAGGAGACTCTTATCAGTTCCCATTGCCGAATTACTGTGTTAATTTGCTTTTATGTGGAGCTTTTTTTTTTTTTATTTCCACCTGGCTACAAGCATTTACGGTACTTCTACTAAAGCTGTTCACACTGTTTAAGCCCCATTCACCGTCAATATAAGATCTCTTCCCACGGAAAAGGCAGACAGCTTCTAACAGTATGCTGGAATGCTTGCTTTTTATTACTCAGTTGTGTAAAGCATATGCTTTAGCCTTAGAACGTTTGTGGCATTTCCTGTGCATGCCTCAGTACCTTTCTTTGCAGTTCGTAGGCATTATCGGATTCATTTTTTCAACTTAATCTATTTGGTCATCATGATCAAATTCAAAATGTTGTAATAAATATTGCTTGTTAAAAATAAACTTAAAATACAAGAGTTATGCTATATTTTAATACTAAACAGTGCAGTTATCTTGCAGACAACAGGGTCATAATTTGAATGGTGCAGCATGTGCAGTAAAACCAGGCCCAAAAAGTTGTCAGAACTCCTCTAAACACATAATATTGCTATATTTGACTACTAAACAGGCAGTCACAATTGCAGTTACCTTGCAGTTAAAAGGTACTTTATTTGAATGATGCTGCAGGTACAGTGGCACCAGGGCCGAAAGCTCTAGGCACCCCACTAAACACCTAATGTTGCTATATTTTAACACTAAACAGGCAGTCACAAGTGCAGTTACCTTGCAGACACCATTGTCATAATTTCAATGGTGGAGCAGGTGCAGTGGCACCACGCCCAAAAGTGGTCCGAACTCCTCGAAACACTGACTATGACTATATTTTACTACTATACAGGCAGTCACAATTGCAATTATCTTGCAGTTAAAAGGGGCTTGATTTGAATGGTGCCGCAGGTGCAGTGGCACCGGGGCCAGAAGCTCTAGGCACCCCACTAAACACCTAATGTTGCTATATTTTGACACTAAACAGGCAGTCACAAGTGCAGTTACCTTGCAGACAACAGTGTCATGATTTCAATGGTGGAGCAGGTGCAGTGGCACCAGGACCAAAAGTTGTCCGAACTCCTCGAAACACTGACTATGACTATATTTTACTACTATACAGGCAGACACAATTGCAATTATCTTGCAGTTAAAAGGGGCTTTATATGAATGATGCAACAGGTGCCGTGGCACCGGGGCCAGAAGCTCTAGTCACCCCACTAAGCGCAGAATATTGCTACATCTTACTGCTAAATAGAAAGTCACAAGTGCAGGCACTAGGGCCAATATTTCAATGGTGCTGCAGGAGCAGTGTCACCAGGGCAAAAAGGTGTTAGAATTCCTCTTAACAGCAAATATTTCTATATTTAACTACTAGATAGGCAGTCACAATTGCAGTTACCTTGCAGGCACGGGGTCATGATTTCAGTGGTACAGCAGGTGCAGTGACACCGGGAATATATGACGTTACAACGCATGCTTTTACAACACGGTTTTTACATCGCACAACTACCATTACATCACATTATATTAAAATGCGTGCCATTACAACACATTTTTGAAAACTACCTTTACAACGCATTCCATTACAATGCATACCTTTACAATGCATACAACACATAATACTTTTAGGGCAACAGTAGAGTAAGTGTTGGATAGTTTAGGGGTAAAATTACTATTCCCACTCCTGTGAGTGCAACAGTAGGGTAAGTGTTGGATAGTGTAGGGGTAAAAATTACTATTCCCACTCCAGTGAGTGCAACAGTAGGGAAAGTGTTGGATAGTTTAGGGGTAAAATTACTATTCCCACTCCTGTGAGTGCAACAGTAGGGTAAGTGTTGGATAGCGTAGGGGTAAAAATTACTATTCCCACTCCAGTGAGTGCAACAGTAGGGAAAGTGTTGGATAGTGTAGGGGTAAAAATTACTATTCCCATATACCCCAAAACCCATACCCACCCTAAAACTAAAAAGTCTCCATTACTTACCATATAATGCATAATGGCATGGGTTGTAATGGTATGTGTTGTAATGGCATGCGTAGTAGTGACATGCGTTGTAATGGCATGCGTTGTAATGGATGCGATGTGAAGGCGGTTGTAACAGTTGCATTGTAAAAGCAGAGCGATGTAATGACTGCGTTGTAATTGATGTTTCCCGACACCGGGGCCAGAAGTTGTCATAACTCCACTAAACACCGAATATTGCGATTATTTTACTACTAAATAGGCAGTTGGAAATGCAGTTATCTTGCAGGCAATTGGGGCATGATATGAATGGTGCAGCAGGTGCAGTGATACTCGGCTCAAAAGTTGTCAGAACTCCTCTAAACACAGGCCCCCATTAGGATGGCGGGCAGACTTTAGTCCGCCCGCCACCCTAGCGGTGCTGGGACCTGCCACAATGGGTGTGGTGGTCCCGCACCGCAGATTAGGATGTGACCGCCACCCTGGTGGTCGCATCCCGTGCATTTATCATTGTGGCGGGCGGTGTTGTAAGCAGCACCCGCCACAAAGACAAATGTGCATGTTGTGCATTGCCATGCACAACGTGCGGTGCCTGCCATCTTGTGCTTGGCAATGTACCCCCCAAGTGCAGCCCCCTACCCCCCAACACCCTGGGGGCCCACAAGAGGTCCCCAAAGCAATTCCCGCATGCTTTTCCATGGCGGCATCGTCGCCATGGAAAGGCATCCACCGCCAGACATCCTGATATGGATGGCGGTGTCTTCCAGACACCGCCACTATATGAGGCCCGAGTTCTGTCCGGCAGGCAATCAGAACGATTACCTGCCTGCGGAAATGCGGCGGACGGTCTTTCCGTCCGCCGCTGTAACCCCAGCTATTGTAATGTGGCAGGGGATGAATGGAAGGCGGGCGGGGAAAGATGTCGGGTGGATCGCCACTGCCGGTCGGGCGGTGGCGATCCGCCCGACATCATAATGGACCCCGTAATATTACTATTACCTCAATTAATTCTATTATTTCCCTCTTTCATTTCATTTTTCAGAATTTTGCTATTACTATACCACTAGTAACAGCACAATATATTGCATTTTTGTACATAAACCAGTCATAACACTTTAACAGACTTTCTGTGACTTATATTGTACAATTACTCATCAAGCTATAGCTTACAACAAAAAACAGCTTATTATTAATCACATAGATGAAACCTAATCAATTTACCAATGCTTGTTCACTTTCCCTTCCTCCTTTACCCAAGTATATTTATGGCTTTATTGCATGATGAATAATCTACTTAGATGGGAAAGTGAAAAGGAGTGAAAGGTAGGGAAACGGAGATACTTTAAACAAAAATTAAAAAAGATAGACTTTCATGTCAAAGTGCGTACCAAGATTAATTTAACTGCCTGGAAAACAAATTGCTTTTTAATTAATTTCTTTCGAAAACCAAGATGCACAATTTGGGCTCATAGAAGTGGTGAGACAAACGTTATGCCCATAAATCCTTGTGGTGAGGGGCGGACTTTCGCCACAGATTGAAGCTTTGGAATTTTTCAGGAGTGCCCATTCAAAACGGTTTTGTTTGGAAAGTTGTGTTTTGGAATGCAATATTTTTCAAAACAAATTGTGTTCTAGACTTCCTAGTGTGGTGGGCTTGCTTGTTCACTCTGTGTGCTACTGCGCACGTATTTGAATCCCGGTTTCAACATTATCCTGCCTTTATTGGTTGGGACTAATAGGGCCTCAGGGTGCTGAAGGAACGCCATAGGCATTAGGGTAATAAGCATGGGAGGACTCGAGTGCCAGTGTTGGATGTGGTGGCTTCATGTTTCTTTAGAAACGGAGATGCACATCAACGTGCTGCTTAGGTGGTAGTCATCATGATGCTGACTGAGTCAGAGTCTGGGTATCAGCGTACAGTATGGGTGAAGGACATGAGGGTGGAGTATAGGACTAGACATATAAGAGTGCTGAAGGGTGTGGTTGGCATCAGAGTGCTGAGTGGAATATAGGACATCTGAGTTCTGACTACAGGGGAATCTGAGTGCTGAAGTGATAAAGTGGTGCTGAGTCATGAAGGTTCTAATGAGGTCTGGAATGGTATGAGGTGACTTGAGAGGGCTGCAACAATCTTATGAACCTCTTCTGTCCCTCTCATGTGCCTGTTGGACATGTGTATTATAAATGCAAAACAACACAGAAAATTCGGGAGAGCATTTTGATGCTAGAGAGTGGGAGGCTTTAGCGGTTTGAAAGAGTGCATAGGCTTCAGGGTGCTGAAAGGAGTTGCAAGGTTATCCGGTTTAAGGAGATAAGCACACCCATCTATATGCTAGAGTACAGCATTAAGGTGCTAAAGACCAGTATTGCCGTGAAGCTCACTACAGTAGAAAAGTGGCATTGCCAAGGGGCCCGATGGGCTGCTTGGCTCGGTTACACTAAAATGCTGACTATTGCGTTTTGTGCCTCATCTGTCTGTCTGCATATGGACTTGCAGTGATATCACTTTAAGGACAGTGAGAAGGAGAAAATATGCAAACAGAGGCAAACAGGTTAGAGGGAGTGGCAAATAGAGCAGGCAGGAGAGAGAAAGATGAGAAGCCGAAAGTAAGGTGGGGAGGCACAGAAAGAGGGGGAGAAAGAAAAGGGGAAGGAAAGATAGAAGACAAAAGGCAGTGTGAAGCAAAGTAAGGAAGTGTGGCAGGTAGAACAAATTAAAGAAAGAAAAGGAAAAAAGGAAGGGTGAATTGAGGGGCTTAGAAGGAAATATACAAGGAAGAGTGAAAGGATTGAGGGATGGGTGATAGGATTGATGTATAGAAGGATGAAAAACTCTTGCAGGAAGGGTCGATCTTTGTTCCGGCAGCCTATTAGCAGTCAGCAGCATAGTTCAAAGTCAGGGTGATGTAATTTTCTGGCTAATCCCTTGCTGAAGACATTCGGGGCATCACTGTAGTCAAGGGGGTGGGCAGGAGGAAACTGAACAGCATAAGGGAGCATTGTGGAGGATGGGTGAGGCAGGCATAAGACCTATTAAGGGAATATGTGTGTCATTGTGCAGACTATAGGTACTGACATCAGTTTTCTGAAGAGGGGATAAGTGGGTTTTAGAGTACTGATGTTGGGTCGGAGTGACTGGATGTCGAAGTGGGACAGTCATATCTGCTGTGTGTGGCGGTGTTGAAGAAGGGAGAGGGAATCGCGATGGGTGAGTTTAGTGGATGTGGCGCCAAGATGTTCCACAGTAGCATTGCAGTGCTAATGATAGGTGGCAGGACATCAGCATGCTAAATGGCATCATGTGGTGAAGGTTATTGGAAGGTGTATTGCAGCACAGCAGGGCATTAAGGTACTGAAGATGGGAAGTTAGGAAGATTAATGTGTGTCACAAATGTCATATTTTTGCCACACAAGCTCTATATTGAATTTTTCAGGAGCTCCTTCTAGGATGCCTAAATAGCAGGTGGTGATACAGCTCCATCTACGGACAGCAGATACAAGGGAAACTGAAGACCAGAGAGGCATCCCTTAGCACAGTGCTGTTTGCTTTGAGTATTTAAGGAGGTTCCTAGGTCCACCTGTATGTGTGAGGTTTTCAATCCCACTCAAAGTGTGTCAGGAGATCCACAATGGCACCTGTCTGTCATCAGGCAGCCTGATGAAGTCCACCGGGTCCTATATTCACAGAAGAGTATACCAGCTGAAACTGGTCACCCCTGATTGCCTATAAAGGGCCACCAGCCATGGTATCTTGCACTCAGGTCTAAATAGCGACATCTCCTATTTCCCTCAGCCTGGGTATGTGTCTCTTCCTGAGATGGGATTCCCCTTTCATGGTTCGTTGTTCCTCCAAGTTGGCATTAATTGAGAATCTAACTCTCACGAGGAACGGGTGGAGAAAGGACTGGAGCTGTTTTATATCTTACCTCACCATCCGCACATGTTGGAAAGATAGGGAAATGTGTCAAGTAGCAAAGCGGGTTTAAAATAGGAGGGCCCTGTTAAAGGGAAGGAAACTGCCATCATCAGGCAGGAAGATGAATAAGATGAATAAGACGGGTGGAAGTTGTGGCTTTCTCTTTAGCACACAGTGTTCCTAAACATGTCCTTCTCATTCTGAAGACGGAAGAACTGTTTTAGATTAATACCATTTATGAAGCTCAAGCAGATTATGGGGTGGATTTGAAATAAATTCTACATCACTGTATGTGTTACTGTAAAAATCTTTAAGACTGCACTTGTGTGGTCTTTCTTGACATTTACAGGAGTCGCTTTTGATACATACATGATTGGGAATTTGTGTATTTAAGAGCAAATATAGCAGGAGCTGCGTTGCAGACAGGTGTTCAGAGGCCACGCTCCTTTTAACACCTCTCTGCAACACAGCTCTGTGGCGCTTACTGGAGGTACCTAGTGGGCTAGTTTGACCCTAGGGACCTTTAGGATTGACGGGAACTTAATCTCTCAACTTAGAACGGTGTCAGGGCGCGTTTACACAGTGGTGAAGCGAGGGGACGGGGCCTTACGTGATGTGTGCAAACACGCCCTGTGGCGCGTTTTAAGTTAGGGAAAAAATTCCACTTCAAACCTGAGGGACCATGGGTGCCAAGTAGCCCACCAGGTGCTTCCAGGAAGCGCCACTGCGCTGCGTTGCAGAGAGGTGGTGATGGCCGTGCCCCTTTTTACATCTCTGCTACGCAGCTCTGTGGCGCATACTGGATGTACTACGAATTCAGATTTACTCACCTGTTATCAGGAGAGACCTCAGTGCTGCATCTTTGAGCCCAGTACTGATCCTGAAAAGTAATTCTAATCATACTTACCAGTAACTTGAATTTCCTTTCATAGGCTAACATTGACTGGTTTCACTTGGAAATTCTTCTAAGTGTGGAGTTTTGGAACTTTAAAATATTCACCTAAAATCATCCGAAGAACGAATTCCGATTTACTCACCTGTTATCAGGAGAGAACCCAGTGCTGCATCTTTTAGCCCAGCACTGACCCTGAAAAGTAATTCTAACCGTACTTACCAGTAATTTGTATTTCCTTCCATAGGAATTCATTGTCTGGTTTTCAGCAGAAAAGTGTCTAAGTGTCTATTTTCCCAAACTAAAAATATTCCTTAAAAATCGCCAGTATGACTTAAACGCATTCTTTCAACTGTTTACTGGAGATGCACCAGTGCTGGATCCAGAATCCACCACTGAGTAAAAAAAGTGACGATAACACTACTTACCTGCTAAGTTAATTTCCTGTCATAGGGTAACATTGGTGATTCTATGTGAAAACATTTCTAAGTGTCAACTTTTAAAATACAATAATATTCCTTAAAAATCACTACTGAAACCAAAATGCTTTTACTCAACTGTTTACAGGAGATGTCCAAGTACTGAATCTGGGATCCAGTCCGGTGGTTAGAAAAGTAATCCATAAAGTAACTAATTGCATTTAACTAGAAATTCACATTGAGCTCAATGTTGCATTGTGTTTGAAATTGTGTTTGCCCATTGCAACAACTGTAACTACTGTACTTAAGTCTATTGCCTATTTGCAAAGTATTTAAACTTAATTAATTCATTCTGAGAAAGTATATTTTGTAATGTAATGTATAATGTAATTATAATGTAATTAAAAAAATTAAATATCTAAAAATAAATAGTTTAAAACATGTAGTAAATCAGTATCAAAAAAAATAAATATAACAATTAATACATTTAAAAATTGGCATTTACAAAACCTTTGAAATTCGCTGAATAACATAGGTTTCAGGCCTGATATAGTTAGGAATTAGCATTTAAAAAACCTTTGAAATTCACTGAAAAAACCATAGGTTTCAGGCCTGATATAGTAAGGAATTAGCATTTAAAAAACCTTAGAGATTCACTGAAAAAACCATAGGTTTTAGGGATGTTATAGTTAGCTGGCCATTTCACTCGTACAAAACCATTCAAATTCCTCCGATATAGTTAGTTGTACTAACTATATCTCGCGCGCCCGCAATCCACTGCTGATGATGGCATATTGTAATCCAAAATGATTTGTATTTGAATATCATAGGGCTAAGTAACCCCGTCTCCATTTGCAATTAGTCTTATCAGTTGCTGGTTTCATCAAACTTTCCAGATAACCTGTTTCTCTAAATCTTTTGAGCATATGTTGTTCTACAACAACATATACCTCTTAAGTGCTATTGTTGCTACGTGTTCTTAGGAGTTTCCCATAGGGCATGCTCCCCTTCCGATGTGCGGGATGTAGCTAGGAGCATTCTGGTGCCTGAGGTTGGTTTGCAGTATAGTTCTGTATTTAATTTGACTGCTTCTACTTACACCAATACATCCGAATATTCAATCTCTGTTTTACTAATCTTATAGATATACTGCAAATTAAGGTCATTCTGATTCAGTTCATTAATAAAATCATTATACGTGGTTTTGCTGCCATTCTCAATGACAAGCAACTCATCTATATGACACAATATACAATCTATTGTACAATCTGTTTTAATGGATGTGATTTTATTGTCAACAAAGTTTTTATTAACAGTTATTTATACTGCTCTATGTATTTATCTTGTGTTTTCTTTTATGACCTTATTCAGGTTGAACAAAGATTTATTTGATTGATTGAATTCAACTATATAGCGCAGCCATTGCAAAATAATGCCTGTATATTCTGCTAGTTCGGGAGAACATATTACTTGTTCCTCACGCTTTCCCTGGTACAGATTTGCATAACTTTGTGCGAAACAAGTGCCCATTTCAGTACCCCTGCATTTTCTGTATAGTGAGTCTTGGAATAAGGAAACTTTTCATCAGGCAAAATTCTAACATATGAAGTAGCATAATTGTGTGCTCAGACAAATGCAATAGTCAAGTCTTTTTTTAGAGTATATATGTTTGTATTTTTATATATTTAATTCATGCTTTAAATTGAAATTATTTTTATATGAATTTTATTTTTAAATGAAATTGCATATACATTTTTATTATATATATGTTCATTTTACTTTAAATATATTGTTAAAATTATTAATGTAATACTTTTTTTAAAATGTTTAATTGTGTTTATATTTTTTGACAGTGTAAATATTTAATTCATATTACTAATTATAAATAATTATATAAATTGTATTTTGTATTTTAATTTTCAAATAAATTACATATAATAGTGTATATGGCGGTCAGGCTGGGCAAGTAAATAAAAATATTCTGATTGCCACCATCTTCTGGGTCCGCTCTTCGTCATTTCCTGCCCGAGTGAGGCAGTGGTAAGCGGCGATTTGCACATATATATATATATATATATATATATATATGTATATATATATATATATATATATATATATATATATATATATATATATATATATATATTATCTACTGGCGGTCGCCAGTAGATAGTTATAGTTAGGACCGTGTTTCCATAGGAAATCCGCAACATTCTATTTGGAATAACTTTGGCGCTGGTTGACGAATCCTCGCGAAATTTTCAAAATAGGTGGGGCGCTCCGCTCCGCTCCTACCCTGAAAGTCTCGGGGGGATTCGTCAAGCGGGGGCTGAGAAAAAAGGGGGGTCCCAAAACACGTTTTCCCCATGCAATTTTCCATAGGGACCTTTAGTCCAAGGTACAGCCCGAACGGCTGAACAGAATTACTTGAAATTTGGCAGAGAGGTAGTCCTCAGCTCAGGGAAGTGCCTTTTGCAGGTCTGGTGTCAATCTGTTCAGTAGTTCCTGAGAAAATCAAAAGTAAAATCATATATATATGTGGGCGGAGCCTAACCACACATCTCATCCTGAGATCTGATTGGCTGTCAGCACTTCATCCAAGAAGTGTTAGCAGCCATCTTGGGACCAATATACATGATAGCACCTCATTAAAAAGCATTGCAGTTAATAGAAGGTTTTAAGACTTTAGTTACATTATAAATCATTTGTTGATGGTACCATACTCATTTTAGGAATTGTGGTATGTTTTAACCCCTTCCCCGCTCATGACGGAACCGCTCCGTCATGAGCCACGGTTGCCGTGTGCTCATGACGGAACGGTTCCGTCATGACACGACCGTTGGCGGCCGCTCCGCCCACGCGGCGCTGTTTCCCCGCCTGTGCGGGGGGACAACGCAACTGGGCGGAGTCATGACGGAACCGTTCTGTCATGAGCACAGCTCAACTGTGGCTCATGACGGAGCGGCTCCGTCATGAGCACCGGGCCACCGCGCTGCCCCCCCACACCCCCCAGCGCCGCGGCGGAATTCCCGCCGCGGCGAAGGGGTTAAGGTGATTTCACCATGTGAAAAAGCCTTCTGCTGGGATTTCATGATTGAGAGAAAAATATTTTCTCATGCTTTTCCCACAGAGGTTTGGAAGGTGATCTATAAGCTAAACTGAGAGCTTATTTTCTGTAAATTCACATTATCTTTCTCAGTCATGTGAGAATGAAGTCTGACATTCTCAGTAAAACATGTACATCCAACAAGGGCAGAGACTGTCAGTTGATTCCTTTGTGTTCTACTGCAGCTTCCCAGAGTGTTCCAAAGAACAACTAGAGCGCTAACAGTCCTACTTATGATAAACGTATGGCACACCTGAAGCCATCTTGCTTGGATTAAAGTGGTAACTCTTAAAACATTTAATTTAAAAAGGAACAAAATGAGGGGGTTCATTTTTCCATAACAAGTATGATTAGTGCTGCAGAAAGAAAAACTAGGGCACATTTTGACTTCTGAAATCCTCTTTTATTTCATTAAAAAATTCTGACATGCAGACTTAAACATGCACTTTCAATACCAGCAGCAGTTTTCCCTGGTGAGCAGTAGCTTTACTACAGTGATCTAATGAGCAAAAAGAGTGCTAACATTCTGAATTTATGGCAAATGTGTGACACATCTGAATGCCTTCTTGATGGAATCAAAGTAAAAAACTGAAAGTATTTTCTACTGAGGAGACTGCAGTAAATGAGGAAATTAGGAAACTTCATAACAAATAAGTCTCCCAGGATGGCCACCAGAGACAAAAGAACCCAAATGTAGCCCAAATATCACCCAGATGTAGCCCAAGTATAGCCCAATGACAGAATGTCCCAGAGTGTTCTTAAAAACAACTAGAGCGCTTACTGTCTTCATTATGACAAAAGTATGGCACACCTGAAGCCATCTTGATTGGAATAAACTGGTAACACTTAAAACATTTAATTTAAAAAGGAACACAATGAGGGGGTTCATTTTGCCATAGAAATTATGATTAATGCTGAAGAAAGAAAATGAGGGCACATTTTGAGTGACTTCTCAAATCCTCTTCTATTTCATTAAAAAATTCTGACATGCAGACTGAAACATGCACTTTTAATACCAGGAGCAGACTTCCATGGTGAACAGTAGTTTTACTACAGTGATCTAATGAGCAACTAGAGTGCTAACTTTCAGAATTTATGGCAAATGTGTGACATATCTGAATACCTTCATGATGGAATCAAAGTAAAAAACTGAAAGCATTTCCTACTGAGGAGACTGCAGTACATGAGGAAATTAGGAAACTTCATAACAAATAAATCTCCCAAGATGGCCACCGGAGACAAAAGAGCCAAATGTAGCCCAAAATCACCCAGATGTAGCCCAAATATAGCCCAATGACAGAAGTGTGCAAAACACTTATTATTTTGTGTTTTTGCAGTGTTATATAGTGCAGACTTGTCAGGTATTGGAGTGCTTTACATGAGCATTGGTTACATCACACAAGAACAAATTCATTTTGGTTGTAGACATGGGGAGACTAAGTGATTTGACCAGAATCACAGAATGTCGAGCTGAAGCAGAAACTCCAACCTGGTTCCCCAGTTGCAAAGTCTGCAGTTCTGGAAGTAACACCACATCCTCTCCCCTAAGTGCAATATTTAATCAAGTGGTCAACTGGATAAAAAAACATTAAGATAACAAATAATTTAAAAGTGCTTTGTCGCTATTTGAAAACTCAGAAAATATGTCCTTATTTTAGTCTTTTAGAGCACTAACCATAATTTTGATGCCAATAAGACCCTCTCATATATGTAATTTCTAAAGGAAATGCTCTAGGTATTACAGTTTTGATTACATCAAGATGACGTCAGGCGTTCCACACTTTTGTAATAAATATAGAATGTTAGCAATCTAGTTGTTCATTAGGATACTGTTGAGAGGCAGAGGCCAGGGGCACGGACTCTGAAAATTGAAGGCAGGTAGGAGGGTGCAAAGGCAACAATTTAACCACACTGAGCAGGCAGGAAGGGCCGTGGCAGCACAACAGACTATGGAGGGCAGTGGAAAGGGGGGCAGGGGCAACAAACCAACAATACAGGACTTGCAAGAGAGGCTGTGGCAATGTAATAGACCATTGTGGGCAGAAGGAAGAGGCAATGGTAGTACAACCATACATGCCAACAGACCCGATTCAGCTAGGAAACGTCCAATGTTTTTAATCTCAAATGGGCTTTATTTGATCTGTCTCTTGTCTACAATCTCCTCTTTTTCAATGTAACTCAAAGGGGAAAATCAATACCCCATTTTTTTTTCAAAATTTCCCTCTTACCAAGTTCAAAATGTTCGCAAGTATGGTACATTGGATCATGGAAGGATATGGGGTAGGGACATGGACTTGGATAACAGAGGACAGGAGGGACATGGAGAGGTGCACCAAACTGACCCTGCAGGGCAGGCATCAGGGTTTGCAGCAGCACAATACACCACACAGGGCATGCGGGACGGGAGTGCAGCACAACAATCCATAGAAAGCAAGAGGGAGGGGACAGGACCATGCACATGGACAACAGAGAACAGAGGGGCAAGAGGCAATGGTAGCTAGCTGACCTTAATGGACAGACAGGAGAGAAAGCTGCAGCATAACAGACCATAAAGGGCAGGAGGGACGGATCAGGGGCATTACAATGGAACAGACAAGCCAGGAGGGAGGGAGTAGGGGTCTGCACATGTAAACAGAGGGCTGGGGGCAAGGGGGCAGGGCAGGAGCAGCAAGATAGCCATGGAGGGCAGGCAGGATGGGCACTAGAAGCAAGACACACCATGAAGAGCAACAGTGAGACTGTGATGGCATACACACAGACCATGGAGGGAAGGTGGGAGGGGGTCAGGGGCAGCTAACTGACCACACAGGGAAGGTGGGAGGGGCCATGGCAGCACAGAAGACCATGCATGGCAAGTGGGAGGGTTAGTGGCAGCACAAAGGCTATGATGGGCAAGAAGGAGGGTGCAGGGGCATGCACAAAGGACGATGGAGGATAGAAGGGAGGGTCAGGACCTGTGCACAGACAGGAAAGTTCAGGGGAAGGGGCCTCACAACAGACCACACGGGGCCGGCAGGAGGAGCAGTTGCAGCACAACAGACCAGGGAGGGCAGAAGGGTGTGGCAGTACAATGGACCATGTAGGACAGGAGGAAGAGGATAGGGGCATGGAATGTGGACAGGCAGGTTGGAGGTGGCAGGGACAGGTTACAGTCATCTGACAATGCTAGGCAGGTGGGAGGGGAGTGGCAGCTCAACAGAACACTCAGAGTAGATAGGAGTGGCAGGTCCATGGAACATGGTGGGCAAAAAGGATGGAGCAGGGGCATGCACAAAGACATCGGAGGGCAGGGGGAAGGAGAATAGGGGCAGCAAGCTAAGCACAGAGTTTAAGCAGGAGGTCAATGATGGGGCATAGAATTGGGCAATGGAGGGCAGGAGGAGGGGACTGGTACATCATACTAAATTGAGGGCAGTGGCAGCACATCAGACCATGCATGGCAGGAGGGAGGAGGCTAGTCCATGGATTCACACAACAGAAGATAGGGAGGAGGGGGATGGGGCAGCAAGCTAACTGTTCAGAGAAGGCGGGTATTAGGAACTTTATTGTTTTTAAAACGTGTGTCTGTGCAAACTACTTAAAATATGAACAAGAATGCAGCATAATCTCACTTTTATTCAGGAAGAAGAGGACTTTTGTGACTGTGACTCCGGGCTCACTTGGCAGAAACACCCCCTGACCCTCCACCCCCATCACAAAATGTAATGCCCGTGAAAAGGGTAGGTGAACACAGTTGTATAGAACATAGTCCTGAGAGCACGATTGAAAATGAAAACTAGATATAGTGTATGGTATAAACTATGTACCAAAAAGTGTGATATAAGATGAACCGGGCGTGAAATATAATATGCAATACATTGTGTGCAATGACAGATTCATTGGAGAGCGCGAGATAGCACAGGCACTAGCGCATGCTATGCGATATGCGCCTTGGAGTGTAATATGCACAGGGCAGTGTTGTGTAACCTAACTAGTCTCTAAAGTTGTAATATAAAATATGTGCTGGGGAGTGTAACGTTGCATATGCACTGTGACAAAGATATGGATCCCAGATTGTAATATGTATGGCATAGCACTGTGCGTTATAACATAGGCATCGAGGAAGGCACGTTAGATGGGGCAATATAACCCGTGCGAAGACAAGTGTGGCATGACATATTCACGGGGTGGTGTTACAGTGCACATGGGCTAGAGAGTGTCATAGCATATGCACTAGCTGGTGGAATACAACACAGAGGTGTGTGGCTTTTGGCAGGCAATGGTGGGTGTAACACAGCATTGGGCTCTGCCAGGAGCGCGCTGTGACTCTCAAGTGATGTTCGTCCCCTTTCCAGAGAGTAAAATAAAAAGTATTACACATCCGGCAGTGGATGTGTTTTATTAACCGTGAGGGGGGTTCCTTACATAGTTTTGGTCGAATTTTTGTCGAATCCCCTTTGAATGGCTTGGTGTGCATGTGTATTATATGTGCCCGTCAATAGCTACCCATGTTTGTATAAATAAACGACAAGGGTGTCTACCGGGATTAGGCACGGTAGGGCATCAGACATGTCAGAGCTTCACTAGTGGTGTAAATACATTCCACGTGGATTCATTGTATGCATAGTCGCCTTTTAATGAATATCACTCAAATCGTCATGGTGATAGGTACGTACGGTTTGTCCAGCATGTCCTAGGTGTGTCTATAAATATATATTTTTTAAAAATAATAAAAAACAGTGGCCGGCCCTGGGGAGTGGGGTCAAAAAAATATAATTAGGAGACAGGCCCTGGGGGATGGGGTCATCAGGGCCAATAAATTAGAATAAGAAGGGGAACCACACAGCCCCCCTTCTTAAAAAATTAAAATAAATAAAAGACTGGCATCGTGCCGGAGGCCACGCCCCCTCCTTGCAGCACTCTGCAAACGCGCCCCCTGGCAAGTTGTAAGTTGGGGAATTAATTCCTCTTCAATACTGAGGGTCCCTGAGGGCCAACTAGCCCAACAGGCATCTCCAGTATGCGCCAGGGAGCTGCGCTGCAGACAGGTGTTCTGAGGCCAAGCCCCTTTTTACACCTCTCTGCAACGCAGCTCTGTGGCGCTTACTGGAGGTACCTAGTGGTCTAGTTTGACCCTAGGGACCCTTAGGATTCAAGGGGACTTAATCTCTCAACTTAGAACAGCCACAGGGCGCGTTTACACAGTGGTGAAGGGAGGGGACGGGGCCTGAGGTGACGTGTGCAAACACGCACTATGGCACGTTTTAAATTGGGGATATAATTTCCCTTCAATACTGAGGGCCCCTGGGGGCTAACTAGCCCACCAAGTGCTTCCAGTAAGCGCCTCTGAGCTGCATTGCAGAGAGGTGGTCCAGGCTGTTCCACTTTTTACACCTCTCTGCAACGCAGCTCTGTGGCACTTACTGGAGGTACCTAGTGGGCTAGTTGGACCCTAGGGACCCTCAGGATTCAAATGAACTTAATCTCCCAACTAAAAACGGACACAGGGGGTGTTTACACAGTGGTGAAGGGAGGGGACGGGGCCTGAGTTAACGTATGCAAAAACGCCCTGTGGCCTGTTTTAAGAGGTAGTTTTAATCCCCCTGCCCTGTTATATACTAGGGGCTTACAGAGGAGGTCATGCTAATCACAGGGGGACCCCAACGCATAATGTTCCCTAGTGTATGTAGGTGTTTTCACTGTATTCTAAGTGTCTTTTAACATAGCACTGGCTCTAGGACTGGTTAGTCAGACTCAGTTACCACCAGTATCCGTCTGAAAAAGTTGAGGGTACAGGATGATTTTGCAACAAGGATTCTTTCTGCTCTTCTTTTTGTTCTTTCTGCACGTTATCCTTCTTCCTGCACTTTTCTTCGTCTTTGAGGACTTCTGTTGCTTCTTTCTGCACTTCTTTTTTTTCTTTCTGTGCATTTTTTCTTCTTTCTTCACATATCCTATCTCTGTAGGCATAGTTAGAAATTAGCATTTAAAAAACCTTTGAAATTCACAGAAAAAACCATAGGTTTCAGGTACGTTATAGTTAGGAAGTAGCATTTAAAAAACCTCAGAAATTCACTGAAAAAACCATAGGTTTCAGGGGTGTTATAATTAGCTGGACTTTTCACTTGTACAAAACCATTGAAATTCCCCCGTTATAGTTAGTTCAGCTAACTATAACTCGCGTGCCCACAATGCACTGCTGATGACGTCACATATTACATCACTCACGACATGGTCAGTGACATCACTCATGACATCACTGATGACATCTCAAATGACATCACTGATGACATCACTGATGACATGACTGATGACATCATCCTTGTGATAGAGTGGCAGACCTCCTCTCACCCTAATATAACCTTTGATACACACATTCAAAAATAGAGACTAAAATTTTCAAAACAATGGACATACCAATACCAGTTACAACAACCTCTTCAGTAATTCTAAGATCCACATACACATCCACTCATTCACCAACAGTCCTATACAGTCACTCATACATGTACTCACTCATCATATGTACTCATACACCTATACATCCTCTCACACAATGCCACTCATCCATAGAGTTACTCACACACATAGTCACTCATGCTAATAAAGAATCAAACATACATTTACTTGCATATACAGTTATACACACACCACCACACTTACTTCTACGGAAACTTACACATACTTAGTCTTTTAAACAATCACTTCTAGAAACACATACTTATTCATGCAGGAACTCTTTCAATCTCTCACTCTCACATATACTCACTTTTATACACCAATAGTCACATATACTAGTTTAAAACATATGTAGTTACTCATAAAGACACTATTGAGACAGTCATTCACTCACTAACACACCCATACACACACTCATCCACCCATACAGTCCTGCACACATACAAACAGTGAGTCACTCATTCATGCACCTATGCACTACGTAATACCCCCCACCGAACCATGCAGACACTCAGACTGATACTCAAAAAACCAACTAATAACCTATATAGACACCCATGTAGCTACTCACCAACCCATGCAGCCACTTATACACAAAGTGAGAGACTGATACAGATATTTACATATTTAAACATTACTCAGTAAGCCATGTATTCACTATGATACACTTAATCAGTCAGTTACACAATCAATTTTTCAAAAACAAATCATCCATTTAGACACTTATATACCCATTTATTCTTCCATCGACCTTGAGATATACATATATAAAACATATTTAATTTTCAGAAAAACAGACATTCACTGGATGATGTCATTAGTGATGTCATTTGAGATGTCATCAGTGATGTCAAGAGTGATGTCACTGACCATGTCATGAGTGATGTAATATGTGCCGTCATCAGCAGTGCATTGCGGGCTGAACTGACTGTAACGGGGGAATTTCAATGGTTTTGTACAAGTGAAAAGTCCAGCTAACTATAACACCCCTGAAACCTATGGTTTTTTCAGTGAATATATATATATATATATATATATATATATATATATATATATATATATATATATATATATATATATATATATTATCTGCTGGCGGTCGCCAGTAGATAGTTATAGTTAGGACCGTGTTTCCATAGGAAATCTCAAAATTCTATTTTGAATAACTTTGGCGCCGGTTGACGAATCTTCGCGAAATTTTCAAAACTAATGGGGCGCTCAGCTCAGCTCCTACCCTGAAAGTCTTGGGGGGATTTGTCAAGCGGGGGCCGAGAAAAAAGGGGGGTCCCAAAACACATTTTCCCCATGCATTTTCCCATAGGACCTTTAGTCGAAGGTACAGCCCGAACGGCTGAACAGAATTACTTGAAATTTGGCAGAGAGGTAGTCCTCAGGTCAGGGATGTGCATTTTGCATATAAGGAGTCAATCTGTTCAGTAGCTCCAGAGAAAATTGCAGTAAAAAGCACATATATATCTATAGCCGCGCATCGTGTGCGCACCCTAACGTGCGCGAGCGTAATTCTGATTGGTTGTTACATGTCAGTCAACGTTCGAATCGGTCGAAATCAGGAAGTGTCGGCCGCCATTTTGTTTGTTTTCAGTGCGAGAGTGGAAAAGGAAGGTGGCGAACGTGAAAAGGGGGCAGGGTAGAGAGTTCCTGACCCCCTAGCCTTGGTCAGGGGGTCCCTGAAGGACCCCGAAGGCAGAAAAAGACATTTCCATTTTTTTTTTCTTAAATCGCGGGGGTGCGCGCACCGTGCGCGCACGGTGAAAAACCGTTAAAAAAATTACAAAAAAATTTTAGTACGTAGTTTATTGAAAAATAAATATATAAAAAAAATAATAATACATACATAACTTAGCATTTAAAAAACCATACAAATTCACTCAAAAAACCATAGGTTTCACACACGTTATAGTTAGGAATTAGCATTTAAAAAACCTTGCAAATTCACTTAAAAAACCATACGTTTCACACATGTTATAGTTAGGTGGATATTTCACTCGTAAAAAACCAATGAAATTCCCCCTTTATAGTTAGTTGAGATAACTATAACTCGCGCGACCGCAACTCTATCACAAGGATGATGTCATCAGTGATGTCATGAGTGATGCCACTGACCATGTCATGAATGATGTAATATGTGACGTCATGAGCAGAGGATTGCGGGCGCGCGAGTTATAGTTATCTCAACTAACTATAACGGGGAAATTTCATTGGTTTTTTACGAGTTAAATATCCACCTAACTATAACATGTGTGAAACCTATGGTTTTTTTAAGTGAATATATATATATATCACCAACATCCGTAGTTGAGCTTCGAAGCATTCACAGACACGGACCAGGTAAATAGTGCAAAAGATTTATTTCGTGCGGTATGTCGCCATAACGTTTCGGCTCGTCCAAGCCTTGTTCACATGACAATGAGAATGAGTTAGACCACAGTATTTAAAGTGACAGTGCAAATTATTCAAGGTTCAAAGTTCAAACATGTGATTGAATTACAGATAGAGGTAGAGAAAATACTGCAGCGTAGGATTGAAATCATGTGTTAAGATTGCATTTTCAAATACATTATAATTATCACACATATTAAAATTGTTTCATTTGTCAGATAATTTACAATTAATTTCAATGAAATACAATTGTGCAAATCAGCAAGTAGTGCAAATCTGTATATAAGTCGAATAGAACATAATATTTATATTCAATGATGGGTGTTCCCCCATTTAGCGTGAATATTAGAAGTCCGCAATTCCCAGTCATTGTAACTCAAATTGCCACTAATGATGTAAGTTACCAAATCATCATTAGAATTCACATTTATGTAGCAATCCTCATGTTGTGCAAAGATCGCTTTGATACTGGACCACCCAATTGTGAACAGAGCGGTCTGTTGTTAAGTACCTTTGTTGAATCTTATTTTGTGTGTAATCATTGGTTAAATACCATATGTACAAATTATGCCTAGTCTCTTTTATACAATCATGGGTTAAATCCCATATGTGCAAATCATGCCAAAACACACTGCTCGCATGTTTACTTTCTGTGGATATGTGCAATTGGATTAAGACATTTTAATCCGAATTATCTGTGTATTAAATACTACGATTAATTAAATGCACATATTCATATTATCTGTTCCTAGCAAGATTGTGTTTCTACCCCCCAATTTTTTTTTTTTATATTCTGTAATTTGTAGATCTTTCCTCACATATTATAGTCTGTTTAAAAAACGGGAACCTGGGGGGCGTGGTCTCGCTGCTGATGGAGTGAGACACACGCCATCGGAGCTCCGGGCCGCCGCCGGTTAAATCAGCATCTGAAAGCGGCACAACGCCCACGGGGGCACCCCACCTGGGGGTGAACAACAGGCAGAGGAGAGCGGGCAGTTATTTGGAGGCTCGGGATCCTGTAATCGAGCGGCAGCGGTGAATACTGTGGCGGAGGAGAGGTCCCGACCGGGGAGTGCGCGCCCGCCATCTTGCGCGTACGGACCTAGCGCGCTCCAGAGAAGACGAGCCCCATCTGCACGGGGTAGGGGCCGCTGGTAAAGAGACATCGGAGCGGTGTAACAGACTGACCGTATCGACGTCCTGACCCTCCTGCTCTGCTGGCTGACGGCGGAGGAGACCGGGCTGCGGAGGCAGGGAAGACCGCGACCGCCATTTTGCGACCTTCGTCCGGAGGTGCTCGGAGCGGGCTCTGGCCCTGGTCCGCGATCCCTGCCTGGAGACCAACACAGCCGGGGTGGCAACCGGAACTGCTGAGGTACCGGGCTTGGGGCATGTTGACATTGATATTTGGGGAGTACCTTGCCGGGGGGCGCATCACCCTGCTTCCGACGCCTTGCCGCTGCCACCATTGACTCTGACCCTGCAGGGGCCCGGTTTGTTCCCAGGCAGCGGCGTCCTGCGGCTCCCGGGTTCTCCTGTTCAGCACTCCACTGCTTTTGGGAGGCTTGGTCGATGGCCCCCACTGACAAGCCCTAGCCCACCGGCCAACGCCGACCCCTTGCTATCACCCTGCCTCCAAGCTGAGTGGGCTAATGCTCGCATGCACTCCCGGGCCGCGACTGGGCCATCGGATCCTCTCCCAGGGGGCAGAACGGAAAGCGCACCTTGGCACCTGGCACTCCTGGCCTGCACTCCGGCCTGGGTGTGAGCCTGAATGTTCTTTGCCCCCGCTGTATCTAGCGACCCGGTTGCCACCTCTGTTGCCCTGGCGGGAACCATCAAAGCACGGCTGGGCACTTGAGCTATTATTTGACCCGGCAGACGGCTTTGGACCCCGCGCAGCGGAGTGTAGGAATGCCAGTGGCCGCAGCCGGGCTAGATCGGGGTCACTGATCACTTGGGATTGCTCAGGGGCTTCGGAGAGTTGCTGGCGCGAAGGACACCCCTTCCATGATCTACACTCTCCAGGAGGGCCCCCTACGCCACGTGATAACCTGGACCTGGGTGTGTGGCTGTAGCCTGGCGGGCGCGGGCGGCGCAGGGAGCTGAGAGACGCCGGCTACCACCTCGATTAAACACGTGGGGGAGGCCTGACCCACGCAGTGACTGGACGGGGGAGGCGATTGAGAGAGAAACGCACTCGGGGGGTGATCGGCCCCAGCGACCTGCTGCCTGTGTCCTTCTGCTTGCACCCCCAGACCTGGAGGTGGTGGACTAGCGCTGGATTGGGTGAGGCCCGTTGCCGCGCCTTGGCTTGGGAGCCTGCTGGTGGCCCGCATTGCAGGCGCGACGGCCATTCCTCATGCTGGGAGTCGCCTCTGGAGTTGCATCGCGGCCCTCGACGCACGGCGGGGGTCCTGGACGGCGTGGGAGCTTGAACCTGGAGTTGGCGGTGGATCCCGTGGAGGGGTGCAGTTTAGCGGCCACTTCGCTTCGTGGTGCTGTGCCTGGAGAGCCTTCTACATTGCGGCGGCCTGTGCCACGGCCCTGTCGTCTGCGCTCATCCTTGCGCCCCCGTGTTTCCGAGACTGGAAGGTCGGAGCTGGGCGTCCACCATACGACTGCGGGGCGTTGAGCTGCTAGGGGCTGCTACTCCCATACGCTGAGAGGCCGATCCCAGGGGCGGCCACATCATGACCCGCAGGAAGCCAGGGAAGGAGCCGCCGGCGACCCCCAAAGACGCCTCTGTCAAGGACTTGTGGAACAAGCCTAACACAACATCGCAGAGCGCGGAGCCATCGGGGGCAGGTGTCTCGGCGGCCCCCGTCACGCAATCCTTCATGGCGGCGTTCATGCAAGAACTTAAGTCAGAAATTGGGTCCCTCCGCACAGAAGTCCAGGCATGCGTGAAGGACCTTCGGAAGGATGTGGGGGAGTTGGGAGGCCGAGTAGATGACTTAGAAAAGACCCTGGATGCGCGTACAGAAGACCAAGAGCACCTATGGCAAAGACTGGCGACCTTGGAAGAGCAACATGTTGAGCTCCAGATCAAACAGGAGGATTTGGAAAATAGGGGGCGCCGGAACAACATACGCATCCGGGGGGTGCCGCCTGGAGCAGAAGGGGCAGATATCATGTCCTTCGTGGCGGACTTACTCCATGACATCCGAGGGTATGAAGATACTTCGCCGCCCACCTTGGACCGCGCCCATAGGGTTTCAGGGCCGATGGGGAGGCCGGGTCTTATCCCTGACATCTTGACACGGGTTCATTTCTTTGTGGAAAAGGAAGCCATTCTGAAGGCGGCCAGAGGCAAATCCGAACTCCTCTGCGGGGGGAAGCCCATCCAACTATTTCAAGACTTGGCCTCCACCACTCTCCGGCGCCGTCGGGACTTCAAACCCATCACGGACAAATTGAGGGAGCTCAACATCCGCTACCAATGGGCCCATCCCTTCGCCCTCATGTTTCAGTGGGAGTCCAAGCGGCGGGTGCTGCGCTCATACCGGAAAGCGGCTCAATTACTGCAGATTCCCGATTCACCACCGGCCAGCCCTTCGCGGCGTCCCGCCAAACTCAGAGTCCCGTTGAGGCCACAATGGTCCACAGTGCGACACCCTCGACACCCATCGTCGCCGGAGGGCAGCAGGGCCTCCCGGGACAAGCAGGACATTATTGAACATATAAAATCCCTGGAGGGCTCCTCCTCGCCGCTGGGCTCACAGGCCTCTGCCCTTAAATGAACACTGCCATTGCGGAACATCCCACCTGATTGTGGCTTTACAACTGAGACGACTGGAGGTGCGGCCGGCTGTGGGCTGCATTTCTCCCCCATTACTCGACGCCTTGGACGCCTCATTCGGAGGCGCACCAACGTCTCTTCTACGGGGCGCTGCCTCCCCGGCTTGGGCGGCGGCCCAGGAAGGACTCTCGACGCCATAGCTTAGTGGTTCAGCGATGGCGCACCCCCACTCCTATTTCTGGGAGAGTGACATCTCCGAGACAGCCTGTGCCGTGGTGCCTGGCTACCCTCTTGACTGGAATAGGCTCTTCCGGCCCTGTTGGCCGACTACAGGTTTTCATTGTTGTATTTGTTTCTATTTGTTCCCCTCAGTGCCCCCTTTCATCCATTCCCCTTGGCGGGGGGGACATGCGTATGGGTGGGATGATCATGCGGGAGGTGCCCTATTAGGGATTTTACGACAATGAATACCACCTCTCCCAGGAAGATTCGTTCTCTTAATGTGAAAGGGCTCAACTCTCCCAATAAGCGACGCCTAATCCGGCGCTACCTGCTCCTACAGAATCCCGATATCATCCTCCTCCAAGAGACACACCTCCTCAAGTCGGATGTGGGCCGGATGGCGCACCCGCGCTTCCCCCTTCAGATCTGGTCCTCGGCTCCCTCGAAGACGGCGGGAGTAGCGATACTGTGCAGGGCGGGGATATCCCGGGGGGACGCCAAAGTACTTAGAGATGCTGAGGGACGGTTTCTGCGGGTGGAGGTCCGGCGGGGAACCCGCGCTCTGACACTGTGTAATTTGTATGCCCCCAATCAGGGTCAGGATCTCTTCTTGCGTAGGATAATCAGGGAACACCTTGAGCCAGTGTCCACTGACCTCATAGTCGGAGGGGACTTCAATTTGGTGTGGGACGCGGAGCTCGATCGCTGTGGGGGCGCTTTCCACGGGGTGGGAGCCATGTCTGCGGCAGTGAAACGCTCCCTAACCGCCTTAAACTTAGTAGATGTCTGGAGGTATCACTCCCCGGGGCTGCGAGACTACACCTTTTACTCCCATGTCCACCGGACTTACTCCCGCATTGACCTCCTCCTCGTATCGCACTCTTTGCTCAAGAACTCCGTCTCGGTGTCCCACTCCACCATCTCGGTCTCAGATCACGCCCATGTTGAGCTGCTTCTACGGGAGGGTCCCCTCCACCCACTACAGCCGCGCCGCTGGCGATTCCCGGATCACGTTCTTCGTGACCCAGTAGACAGGGAGGAAATCCAGACAGCCATTCTGGCATACTTCGAAGACAATGACTTGCCGGGGACCCCTCTCCCCCTTCTTTGGGACGCCTTCAAGGCCACTATACAGGGGGACTCTCACAGCCTTGGCTCTCGAGCGCGAGAGGCCCAGCTCTACGAGACAAAACTTACGAGGGAGCTGCAGGTGCTTGAGCAGATGGACAAGGAGCGCCCGCTGGCGACGCACAAGCGCCGCTTGGCCGTCCTTCGGGGGCAGCTCCGCGCGCACAGGGTCAACAAGGCTGAGCGCGCTCTGCTTGCACTCAAGCAGCGCTACTACGCGGGGGGCGACAAGGTAGGCACTGTTCTGGCGCGACGCTTGCGGACGCGGGCAGCTACGGCGCATATCGCAAAACTACAGAAGGCGGACGGGTCCTGGGCCGTTGCGGAACCGGCGAAGCTCCAAACGTTTCGCGACTACTATGCGGCCCTCTATACTGGCGACTCCCCTGCGGCGGAGCTGGTTGCGGAGGCCTTGGACTCTTGCCACTGGGACCCGTTGAGCGAGCATCAATCCGGGCTCCTGGAGGACTCTATTACTCCGGCAGAACTGGCTGGCGCCCTGCGCGACCTCCCGCTTGGCAAAACGCCAGGCCCGGACGGGCGCCCGGTGTCGTTCTTCCGCGCCTTTTTGCCGCAATTGCAGCCGTACCTTCTGCGCCTCTTTAATTCCTTCGCGGAGTCGGTAGGGCCCTCGGCAGACATGGCAATGGCCGACATAACCCTCATCCCGAAACCCGGGAAGGACCATACGCTGTGCTCCTCTTACCGGCCCATCGCCCTGTTGAACACCGATTTAAAACTCTACACCAAAATCCTGGCTAAGCGACTTAGCCCTCACCTACCTAATCTCATTGAGCCCGATCAGGTGGGGTTTATCCATCAACGCCAGAGCGCGGATAATGTACGGCGTATTGCGCATATCGTTGGGAAGGCTAAGCACTGGAGGATCCCGGCCTGCCTGTTGTCACTCGACGCTGAAAAAGTGATCGACCGGGTGGACTGGACTTTTCTCCGAGCAGTGCTGCGGAAAGTGGGCCTGGGCCCTAAGATGGTGGTGCGCATTATTGCCCCGTATATTTCGCCGGTCGCCAGGGTACGAGTCAACGGCCAGCTCACGCAACCCTTCCCCATCTGTAGAGGCACCCGGCAGGGCTGTCCTCTGTCGCCCCTGCTGTTCGCCCTGGTGGTGGAGCCCCTGGCCATTATGATTCGGCGGTCCCCTGATATCTGCGGTTTACCTCTGCGCGGAGTGCAGCACAAGATCGCTCTCTTTGCAGACGATCGCCTGCTCACCCTTTCCGAGCCCCTACGCTCACTGCCGGCGGTGCACTCGCTACTCCGAACCTACGAACGCGCCTCCGGGCTCATAATTAATCATGCCAAGTCCTGGGCCCTCAATATTTCGATCCCGGCCGGAGAGCTTCCGGCGATCCAAGCTTCGGCCCCATACCAGTGGGCGGACGCGTCAGTGCGATACCTGGGTCTTAACTTGACTTCAGACCTGGCCACCTGGTCGCAAGCCAATTGGCAGGAATACAAACTCTCTGTCCTAGCTGACCTACGGGCGTGGAGGGCCTTGCCGCTCTCTTGGCTGGGCCGACTCAACACAGTGAAGATGTCGATATTGCCAAAGGTCCTCTATCTGTTTCAAACACTGCCAACTCCGATTCCGGAGCATCAAATACAGGGGCTCCAACGCGAGCTCAACGCATTTGTTTGGGGGGGAAAGAAACCGCGGTTTTCGAATAGAATTTTGAGCCTCCCTCGGGATAGGGGTGGCCTGGCCTGCCCTAACCTTCTCGAATACTACTGGGCGTCGCATCTCCGCTGTGTCCTGGAGTGGGGGGCGTGGGAGAGTGAGAAGGTGTGGTTCCACATGGATAGGGCAGTCACCTGTCGCCCGCTATGGGACCATGCTTGGCTTCCCCGAGCGGCTCGTCATCGTAGCGCTTACATGGCCGTCCCTACCAAAACGGTCCTGGAGATCTGGGATAAAGTGGCGGTGAGCAGGGGCCTGACCACCTTTCCATCCCCGCACACCCCGATTGCGCGAAATCCGCAATTCCCGCCGGCATGTCGACCACCTCACTTCGCGAACTGGACGGAGTCGGGATGCAGAACGATACGGGACCTGTTTCTCGGTGACTCTCTCAAAACCTTTGCTCAGTGCAAGCAGGAGTTCGGGCTCCTAGACGGTGACAAATACCAGTAAATACAACTGCGTCACTGGATACAGGGCTCGTCCCTGACGCCGGCGGCCACGCGACCCTACACGCAGTTCGAACAGCTAGCGCGCGACTTCGGCAACTACAAGGGGCTAATATCTCGCATATATAAGGTGCTGCAGCACTCGCACCGGCTGGACCTCCACCCATACCAATTGAGATGGCAACCCTCTACTGGCTCAGGCGTTACCCCTGCCCAATGGGCCCGGCTCTGGGGCGACATCCCCAAAATCCTGTGTAGCATTCCCCAACAGGAATCGGCTTACAAAGTAATGACCCAATGGTACTACACCCCCACCAGACTTCACAAAATGTTTCCCAACTCATCACCCCTGTGCTGGCGATGCACCCAGGCGCAGGGAGACTTCATACATATTTGGTGGACATGCCCGCTTCTGAAAATCTTTTGGAAAGAGGTCCTCAGCCATGTAAAAAAGGTACTCGGGTACCCCCTTCCGGAGGATCAGCTGGTGGTCCTTCTGGGCATTAGACCAGCAACCCTGAGAGCCATGACTGGCCGCGATCGGCACCTTAGTCTCCACATGCTGGGCGCTGCAAAACAAACGGTAGCCCTTTACTGGAAGAAACCGGAGTCGCCCTCCGTAAACGTGTGGTTTACTCGTCTGTGGCATGTGGTGGCGATGGAGTCTCTCACGGCGCGTCTGCAGCTCCGAGACGCCAAATATAAGAAGCTCTGGAAGCCTTTGGTTGATCACCTGGGGCGGCTAGAACATGCTCGTCTGCAGCCGCCACGGCTTCGAGCCCTGAAGCTCTTTGATGACGTGCTGGATCCCACGGACCCGGGGGGGTTCTGGAAACCTGCGGGGGGTGTATAATATAAGTCCCTAGCGACTGTGTGCCTGGAAGGGAGAGGACCCTGCTGTTAGCAGACTAAAACCCGTAGCCCCCCACCTGACGATGACAATAGAGCGCTCACCCCTTCCTCCCCGCCACGAATATTGCCTCTTACACTGGTTCTCCCCTTCCCTTTTCCCTTGTTCTGTCCCCCTGGTTGATTGGTCGCCGCATTGGCAATCTTTGATGCAGGGACTGGGGCGGTATTTCTGCCCTGGCATGGCTGTTGGATATTGGGGGTAGAGTGCTCAATCCCTAGTTGCTCTGACAGTGGAAGGTCTGTCGTAAGCCGAATTGCATTATACCCTGTACATCATTGATGAAAGTTACTAGACTTATACAGCGCATCTCCTGTGCGATATTCGCTATAATAAGTTATGACTGTTGCATTGCACGAGTGGGGCGCCATTGCAGTCTTGCCCTAACGCTACCTGCCCAGCTGGCTCGTGACAATTGTGATATACTATTAGCCAGGAGTTTCCTGCCCCCTATGAACTGTTTATGCAGGGTTGCTGGGCGGGAGGATTACTGAGGACCCGACGCCGCTAAGGCGGGAGACTCTGTGAGTAAATGTCTCTATGGGGACTGGTTTCTGGGCTATAGGTGATGTTACTTGTGCTCCTTTATGTGCCTTTGCTCCTGACAATGAGTAGTCACCCGCTGCCGGCCGTTATGGTTGTAGGCGAATAAGCTGTGTATGGACTTTTGCACGACCATTAAAATCAATAAAAGTTGGTTAAAAAAAAAAAAACGGGAACCTTTGTGTTACGTGTTGTAAAATATATATATATATCGTTTTCTCGTTCCTGGAATGTGGGACCAACTATCCCGGCTATACTTAGTTAATTCTACTTGAAATAGCAATAGCTTGTGCTAATAAATAATTTGAGAAATTTCAAAGCATGAATGTAGTCATACTATCAGGGTGGAGAGCCACTTAACTCGAGGAATGCTCACTTAGATCAATGACAGAAGTAATGCATACATGTTAAAAATAGATGTATGGTCCAATCCTGGAATCCATATAATTTTCTAGAAAGTGGTAAAGACTTATACTAGTCAATATAAGAGACAAAAAATATGTGTCCAGCTAGTATATGTCTCATATAAAAAGCATAAATATACTCCTCCAAATCTACTGTATATGGATAAAAGAATAAATATGTAAAAAAGTTAAAAGACCCCCATAGGGATCTACTATCAAAAAATAAATAATCACCACCTTAATTCAAGATGAACATGTGTGCAAATCTTCTGTAATATTAAGGCCTCCTGGGTGCATCGAGTCCAGTTGCAAAATATATTTGGTTTCTAATTTGCGTAACTTGGACTCTCGGTCACCTCCTCTTCTGCTGGCATTCACTGCATCTATAACATAAAACTTGAGGCCCTGGTTGTCACTGTTGTGATGTTCTTTAAAATGCCTTGCTACAGGGTAAGTTTTATCTTGATTTACTATTGCCCGGAGATGTTGCAATATACGCTTGTGCACTGCGTGTTTAGTGCTTCCCACATATCTTAATCCGCAGGGACACTGTAAAACGTATATTGCAAATTCAGTCTTACATGTAAGTACCTTGCTGATTTGATGTTCCTTATAGCTAAATGCATCCTTATATTTTTTCATGTTTATGCCATGTGTACATGATTTACATGTTTTGCATTTGAAAAAACCCCAATTGGTTTGTAACCATGAGGTTTTTTCAATAGTTTCCGGGTTAGTATCAACCAGTCTGTCCCTCATCAATGGGGCCTTGCTAAAAGTTAAAGATGCTTTGCGAGGTAGAGTGGGACCAATCATTGGATTGCTCAAGACAATGGGCCAGTTACTATTGATGATTTTGTATAACTCTGAATGCTGTTTACTATATCCAGTAATTATTCTAAACGGATTGGCAGGGGAACTAGTTGGATCAGGATTTGTCGGCTCTATGGTCTTATTAGAGAGATCAGCCGGTTTGTAAACATCAAGAAGTTTCTGTCTGTTAATTTTCATTGACTTCGCAACAGATGTGTCCATAGTATATTCCGAATATCCCCGTTCTAAAAATATGCGTTTACTAGCCTGTTGGGCTACTCTCAACTCATGTTCATTGCTACAGACCCTTCTGAGGCGTAGCATTTCCCCATAAGGGATGCTGGATATGAGGTGTGCTGGATGAGCACTGCCTGCATGGAGAATCGTATTTCCTGCAGTACTCTTCCTAAACAGTCTTGATTCAATTTTGTTATCAGCTATATAAATCTCTGTATCCAGGAATGTGACAGAGGATTGACTCATAGTAGCTGTAAAATTTAAATTGAGCTCATTGTTACTGATTTCAATGACGAATGCCTCTGCCTGCTCTTTAGTTCCCCTCCACACAATGAATAAGTCGTCAATAAAGCATAACCACATTATTACATTGTCATCAAAGGTTCTCTTGTGTTTCACTTTGAGGACCAGTTCTTCCCAAGCGCCCATATGCAAACAGGCATAGCTTGGAGAGAAACTGGCCCCCATTGCTACACCCTGTAGCTGTCGATAAAGCAAGTTATTGTACATGAATATGTTATTCTGAAGACAGTGACTCAGCATTTGGATTAACATGTCATTGTGGTCATTAAATTGATCCGACCTACGAGATAAAAAATACTGTATTGCTGCTAGCCCATCTGTGTGCCTTATGCTCGTATATAGCGAAACTACATCAAGGGCGAGCATCCAGTAACCCTCCACCCAGGTGATCTGCTGAATCTTCAATAGGAAGTCCCCTGTGTCCTGTACAAAGGAGTCCAGCGTTTTAACATGGCCTTGAAGGAAATAGTCAATGTAGACTGAAGATTTTTCCATTGGGCCTCCCCTGGCAGATATAATTGGTCTGCCGGGCGGCTTCTCCTTGTTTTTATGGACTTTGGGAATGAAATAAATCATTGGGGTTATGGGGTTGACGCTCCTAAGAAATTTGAATTCATCTTCTGAGAGTAAGCGTTTACTTTTCCATTTGACTAGTTTTTGATGATATTCATTGAGTGAACTTTTCATGGTTGCCTGGTTGATGCGCTCATAGCATTGTCTATCATTTAATTGGTAGTAAGCTTCTTTATCATAATCGTTTCTTGTCATTAGAACAATATTACCTCCTTTGTCACTACTTCTGATGATGACTCCCTTGTCTTTACTTAATTTGGACACCAAAGCCTCATATTGCTGGGTTTATCTATCATATTTGATTTTCTGATTGCAAATTTGTTTCTGTAATTTCTTCAATTGTACTGTCACATTTTCGTGAAAGATATCAATTGTATCACGGGGCATAAGTGGATTGAAGGTAGACGGTGGTTTAAATGAAGTATATGGCACTTCATGATTAGAAGATTGCACATTCGTCCTCTCATGATTTTCAAAACCTGAAAGGGGACAGTGGTCCGCTCCTTCCGTTACCCATAATTCGAAAATCTCATTAGAAAGCGATGAACCACTTGACACTACTTCGTCCATCATATTTGAATTGTGGGATATAGAGTTTTTGTTCGTTTTCATCATGTGGAACTTACGTAGTTTGAGCTTTCTCACTGCTTTATATACATCCAGTCTGGTAGTAGTGTAGTCGAAATTCCTATGAGGTGCAAAGGAATGGCCCAATTTGAGTATATTTTCCTCATGAGCTCAAGCTGGGTCAGATTGACAATAGTAGAGCTGTTGCTTATTGTTGATTCTTGGGTCTAATGCTTCAATGTCACGGAGCTCTGATTCTGACCCACTACTCACTGCTGAGCTCAAGTCTGATGTTGTCGTATCCAATTGGTCTTTATTTCTATTGGGTACTTTGACTTTGCTGCATGTCTTTGTCGTCGGGCCTCTTAAAGCATCGTACTTTTTTGAAAATGTAAAAATTTGGCCTAACTCGTAGTCATTCCGATTCACACATGTTATAGTTAGGTGGATATTTCACTCGTAAAAAAACAATGAAATTCCCCCGTTATAGTTAGTTGAGATAACTATAACTCGCGCGACCGCAACTCTATCACAAGGATGATGTCATGAGTGATGTCATGAGTGATGCCACTGACCATGTCATGAATGATGTAATATGTGACGTCATGAGCAGAGGATTGCGGGCCCGCGAGTTATAGTTATCTCAACTAACTATAACGGGGGAATTTCATTGGTTTTTTACGAGTGAAATATCCACCTAACTATAACATGTGTGAAACCTATGGTTTTTTAAGTGAATATATATATATATATATATATCTCAAAGAAACTTTTGTCCAAGCGCTTGAGCTGCACACGCATCAAGGAATTAGGCTAAGCAAAACTGGAAATAACAGAAATCCGGCATCCGCCTAACGCGTTTTGAACAACTTCGTTCTTGATCACAAGTTGCCAGCTTAGTTACTCCACAAATTAATTCCAAACCATCACACCATTAATGACAGTCTCTTTATTGGTCCTCTCACGACCACGTGTGATTTTACAGCATATGGGTGGCAGGCGGGATGTGTTGTAGGGCGGATGGCCACCGCCATGCGAGCGGTGGCGATCTGCCCTACATCCTAATAGACCACTAAGTGCCCAGTTACAGACTTGTGGTGGCGCAGCGGTGGTGGATCAGCCACCGCTGCACCGTCGGTCCAACTTCCCCATTACAACTTGGGCTGTTGGACCGCATAGTGGTGGCGCTCCGCCCTACATCCTAATCGACCACTAAGTGCCCAGTTACAGACTTGTGGTGGCGCAGCGGTGGTGGTCCAGCCACCGACGCACCGTCGGTCCAACTTCCCCATTATTACAAGGGCTGTTGGACCGCATGGTGGTGGCAATCCGCCCTACATCCTAATAGACCACTAAGTGCCCAGTTGCAGACTTGTGGTGGTGCAGCGGTGGTGGTCCACCCACCGACGCACCGTCGGTCCAACTTCCCCATTATAACTTGGGCTGTTGGACCGCCATGGGACACCGCCACCAGGAAACCGCAGTTCCCTGGCGGTGGAACAGCGATCCTGAGGCTGCAATATGCCTGGCAGGACCGCCGTGGTCCCGCCAAGCATATTATGACTTTCCTCTCTGCCACGGTTTTCATGGCGATTACACCGCCATGAAAACCGTGGCAGAGAGGAAACAAAGGGGGGCCTATAGAGCCCCCTCATGCCTCATGCCATGTGGATGCACACAGGGGGGCACAACATGTGCCCCCCTGTGTGCATGCACCCCAGATCCTGCACGGTATGGATGTTGCAGTCCATGCCATGCAGGATCCTTGTGCCGCATTCCCTTTTTGAAAGAGGCACCACCGCCGGACCACCACGCCGCCCGCCAACCAGGCCACTTTTAAGTTGTAATCTGGCGGCAGCGACTCTTAGCAGTGCAGGGGTGCGGCGGTGGCATACCACCCAGTCCCGCCAAAAGTCATAATCAGGCCATAGGTCTTAGCCTAACAAGGACTTGCCTTTGGGTGTGTTCAGGACATGCATGCTTCTGGATTTTACCCCTTTTGCTTCAGGATTGCAGGGATAATAGTCAGTGGCATTGTTTATTCTGTGAAGTGGTGTCAGAGCACTCATTCTGTGTGAGAGTGTAAGAGTGCTGATTTTCCAAGAAGATGTAGTGCCTTAGATCTGTAGGAAACTATAGGAGCACCAGTTATTTGGGATTGTGTTGGTACAATAGGATTGTTTGCATAATAGCCCTCAGCACCATCTTTTATATATGTTGCCCTGGCCCCCTTTGTAAAAATAGGAGACTGAATGAATGTCTAGGTGCATGCATGGCAAAAATTTGAAATGGTCTTTTAAGGGAGGTAGAGTGCTGACTTTGCCAGTGCAGTGGTGTATTGCTATTTATTTCATTTCTCTTTAAAAATGCAATATCATTTTTTTAAATCAATTGTTATATTTTGCTAATTACATCTCAGCTAGAGCATTTCGAGTGCTCATGTGCATTACATAGCACTAAATCAATGTCATCAGCTAAGATTTGGCACTCCAATAGACCAACCCAGTCCTGACATAACATTACCCCAGAGAGCCATCAGAAGATGTTAGCTACGCCATACCACACCCTTATGCATACCAACTTCATACACACTTATCCTCAACATACACCATCAGTAAACAACATATTGAAGATACAGATCTACACTTCACTTCCAAATACAACTATAACAAACCCACATGGCTTGATCATTTTCGAAATCTCAGGTGGCTCTAGAGTTGTCTTAAGTCCTTATTTGAAGGCCTTCAGTGTATAATCTTGGAAGCACTGACAAGGGAATGATGGTAAGCTGCTGGATCCAGGCATATAATCTGGGGTTGTGACTTTAGTACTACCTTGCAGCCACCACTGGATAGATCTGGCAACACTCTTATATCGCCTCTTTGCCCATATGGCAAATAATGCAAATGTGTGATCTGGTTGACGTCTAGATACTACTCCACCCTGACTCTTCTCAATAAACCTATAGTTTCTCCTTACATAATTCCACCCCTAGGATAGAATTTTGGTGGCTAGCCCATCGTACAATGTCTTAGGCTCGGGATACTAAAATTGTGTGAGACAATTATAAACATATTACTTAATCCAGGGAAAGAACCTACGCAATACTTGTCTTACTGCCCGTTGTTACTTTTAAATGTGAACAGTAAAACCATGGCAAGAATTGTAAACAGGTTTCTACCACTCTTGTAATTTTTAGTTCTGCATGATCAGTTAGAGTTCACCCCCAGACATTTATTGGTATACTTCATTGTGTCTACCTAAATCTTCCTGTGACACCCATTTTACTTGATGCTGTAAATGCATTCAACTCTTTGCAGTGGCCAACCTTGTTGGAGGTTCAGTGACACTGTATTAGTTAGCTATCTAATAATATTATGTGTTTACTTTACAGCCCCATGACACAAGTGAGTGTGAATGGTCTACTCTCCCTCATCTTTAGAGAGTGAGCAAGGCACTTGGCCGGGTTGCCCCCATCACCTTTAATCTTCCAATTAACTGTAGAAAAGTAAGCAAGTATGCTGAGGGAGTGCATTCTCATTGGGGTATATATATGCAGGAGTGTTTCATTCTTCTATCTTTTTACTCTGATTATATTGTACTCTATATACATGACCCTGACAGCAATGTGGCCCTGCTATTAGAGAAATAGTAAGATTTGGAGGTTTCTCTGATTTGTAGAATTGTTGGAATAAATCAGAGTTATTCCTGCTGACATGGATACATTATTGTGTGAATTCCCCATAAGGATCCATGTTAGGAAAGACTTGAAGGAGATGTTTCGTCTCAACTGTGGAGGAGTAATGGATAGGCTAGCAATGCAGGTTGAGAGGTGGATTGCCCTCCACACCTCTGTGATGGGGTATGTGGCAATTATAAAACTGGTAATATTGCCAAAGTTCCTATACCTCTTCAATAACTTGCTTAGCCCTCCAACACAAAAATTATTTTGTAGTCTTTGGAAATTGGCTATTCAAATTGATTTGGTGCATATCAAATGGGATATATTAATGGCCCTTATGGAGAATGGCTGCCTATCAGTGTCATTTCTCCTTGTCTATTATTCAGCTGCATGAGCACAAGTCCCCATGTTTGAACTGCATTCCCACCACAGTGGAAACACTTGGAGTTAGAGTGAAGATTAGAAGACCCTACTCTCTACAGACTACTCTATGCAAGAGACCTAAGGTTGTTAGACATGTGGCAGAATCAGTTGACACTATGTGCCATGTCTGACGGGATTTAGTGTCACCCCCACATGAGTTTGCACTATCTATGCTTCCCATCACTTCACCTACTAGACAACGCCAGCCTTCAACGCTTATGCAAGAAAGGAGCCTGACATCTGCTACACGCTCTTAGCCTCAACACAATAGGAGATATTTTTCTAAAAAACAACTTTATATCCCTGAGTACATTTAAAGCACATGGAGCCAACTTTCCTCTTCCTATCGTGCTATATTATAGGCTTAGACATGTAGCTAAAGATGCATGCTTATGTTTTGCCCAGGCCCCTGTAGAGTTGGAGCTTCTTATTAAGAGAAAAATACGAGTATGAAGAGGGTGATTTCCTATATATATTTTGAAACTAATAAACCTCAAAGCAGCAGACCATTGCCTGCAAAAAACAATTGGGAATTGGAGCCAAGTCACAAAATAACAGACGTATGATGGAAAAATTGTTGCTCTCAAGTGTGATTCCCTTTAATTATAGACATAGGCTCAGGCAAATTAAATTCCTTCATCGTTTATACATCACTTCGGCTCAAATAATCACATTCTCAACTTAGTGGCCTATCACTTGCAAGAAGTGCTCTGTTGAGGCAGTGGATTTTCTACATCTGGCTTGGCAATGACCCCTAGTACATTCGTTTTGGAAAGACATTACTGAGTCCATATAACAGTTACACCGCTAATGGCCCTACTAGGTTATACTTTGGAGATCTGTTCTCAAAATAGGAAGTTTCTGTCTATGGCACTGCTGCTCATCAATAGCCAAGTATCAATGCAGTAGAGGCGCTCTGAAACGTCGTTACACAAAGATTGGATACAATATTTAATTTTCTGTAATAAAATGATGGAAAACTGTACCTCTGTATCCTATCCAACATCTAGACCCTAGGATTTTGTGTCCCTCTCCACTCCTACTTGTTATCACAAGATGTAGGAACACCAGCAGTAATAGATTTATGTTAATAAGTTTGGCCCTCTTGTTTAGCAATATTAAGATGCTGTTATACTCAGAGACTAATATAATGTTTCTGTTGTTTGTAGGTGCTTTAAATGTTACTGATTATGTGAGCCACTTCTACAGGAAGGGATAATTGTATTACGAAATGCATGAATATGTGGAAAATTTAAGTCAAATAAAAAAAAAGGATTACACAACATGTATTTTATTGCAAATGTTGTGCGATTGTCAAACAATGCTGTAACAATCATACAGCTTGCTTTGTGGCTTCTGTCCTTTGTTAACCTACCCTCCACTCCTTTTCCGACTTGTACTAGTGTGGCCTACACATTGGCAGTTCAAGTCTTTCCCAGTGCTTCGGGATGCACTATAAGTTAACAACCATATACCTTTCTTAATCAACTATCAACGTCTGGCAATCAGTCTGAGATTGAAATGAGTCTTTCAGGGAGCTTAATGTGCCAATGGGTGATGAAGATGTGTTAGCATTCAAAACATTGGAACAGTTGGGCATGTGAAACTGGGAGAGGGATCTTGGATAGGAGAATTGGGAGACTGGGGCACAAGTGTTCTGACAATTGGTCTTCTCTTGAGCCTTCTCCGATGTCTCTTTGTGAGTTAGATCCTCCATACTAGTGTTGTTGTCTTTTTGGGAAAACAAGACTCAATGCTCTGCACTTTTAATTTGGAAGTACAAAGAACCATCATAGTGTGGCTGCCTGTCCATGTTGTGAGCATAGGTTACTTGACATTGGCAGTCAAATACAAAGGTTCAAATTGAGAGCAACGTTTGTGCAAACCTTTTTATGGAGCAAGTACCATGTCATACTAGCAGAGGTAATATAGCTTAGTGCTCCTCTGTAAATCAGCATATTACTTCAGGGCAACTATTTGTGTGGGGCCGTGTGCAGTACATTATCTTTCTCCAGCATTGTCCTCATAAAAAGCAGTTCAGAAGGAGATATGCCCATGGTAGTGTGGGTAAGTGTCCCTATTGTCTTGTGCAGGACATACAGGACTATTTACAAAGGTAAGTTACTCTTGTGAGTAATTTACATGTGTACATTTTCTCTTACACTTTTGGCTGTTAACAAAATCGGAGTGTAAAGTTAGTCAAAAGTCTAAACTTACATGGCTCCACCCCATGAAGACCTCCTGCTCAGCTGCGGAGTCTCCCTTGGTAAAGTATAGAGATGTTTTTTTAAAGTTTAATAAACGTTGAAAGAAGTATAAAAAATATTTTTATGATAAATATTAATGTACATTAAATGTATATATCTATTTTAAATATATAACCAAATAAAAAGCTACAGCATTATCAACTTAATTAAATATTCAATGAATGTAAATTTAATACATTAAAATAAAATTATTTTTCTGAAGTTTAAATTAAAAATAAACTTCCACCTAAAGAAAATAAAATATTACGCAGTTCAAATTATCAATAGTGATGTATAGAACTGATTAAAAGTAATTACATTGTGTTTTGATAATACAAAAAAAGGTTATTAAAATATGTAATGTCACATTAGGCGATTATAAGTGTGCAAACCCCTAAATGGTATCCTGGTGCTGAGAACTAACAGCTGCCCTACCCACAGCTAAAAGAACAAACCCGAAAAACAATCAAAAAGCGTCAGGCTACACCCATCAGGAATATTTTAAAATCAAATTAAAAATATGTACTATTTTTATAAATGATTTTAACAATAAATTATATTGATTTATATTTTAAATAGTTTAATTTAATCTAACATTATTTAATATGTTTTTTCAAGTCACTAACCTCATTATTTTTTATGACAGTGTGTTGCAATACAAGTGGGGGGCCATGTGTGGTACTAGACTTACAATGAGTCAAAAAACAAATTCCCTTTGAGATTTATTTAAAGCATACCATACTACAAACTCCCACACTCAAATTCACAATCATTCATCACAGAAAATGTTTAAAGCCCCCCAAAAAAATGTTTAGTACACAAATGTTTATTATATGTATCTCTATTTCATAAGTTAAAAAGATTCATAAACCTACAGTTAATAGCAAATCATTGCATATTGGTACATAAATTCTAAAACAGGTAATACAAGTAATACAATCTGCAAAGGCATATGATTCTAATTGTTACAACCACTATTAGTATCAATTTCACTAATTCCTAAATTTTAAATAAAAATGGCAGGACAACATAGGACCATAAAGCAACGCGTTTCGGTGGTATCGAAAGGGTCCAACCACCTTCTTCAGGCTCAACAATTGATGTCTCCCAGCAGGCTTATCTAATTTAAAAAAAATATATATAAAAAATATATTAAAGACTGACCACTTCAAAATATTGTAGTTATATAGTTACAAACAGTTACATATGTTCTTTCTAATTAAAAAGCATTTAAAACAAATATTTAATTTATAAAAAAAAATATCAAGTTAAAAAACATTTGTATCATAATAGATTTTTTGGCTCCAACCCAATAATAAAAAATGTATATTTACAACTTGCACGCCAAACCTCATATATCACTAATCCAATCATGAGAATACACGTGATTGCTCATTCAACCCAAGTCATGCTGTCTATATTCCACAACAAAATAGCAATGTGGTGATACCCACCAAAAGCTAGGATTATCGGGTATTGAAGTGAGGTGTCTGTTCCTCCACTCAACATTTTTTATGGCTCCTCTCACGACTTCGAGATGCAACAACTTCCATATATTCTTGATATCTCCCTCGACCTTCTACTAAAGGATGTCCTTGATTATAAACTATTCCATTCGTTTATTCTTAAACCTTTGCTGTAACCATAGCTACAGGCATATATGATACACACCTTCAATGTAAACCAAGGGCGATAGTTTATTTCATAGCGCTCATGTCATCTACAACACTTCAAATTCTTCAATATCGTGCTCCTGTCGTCTCTAATATCTGGACTGACTGGGAGTTGCCAGATGGTAATATTCTAAAACATGCAAAATGTATATTTGTATATTTGTATAAACCGGCACTAATCACATTGTCTTACTGCAGCCAATATATTTACATTGTTTAATTTACCTGTTTTATAAAAACATACAAGATTTAGGATAGTTTGCCTCAGGTTCGATATAACCAAGGTGCACAGTTTTCACAATAAAAGTCATTCAGTGCTGCTTGGGCTTGCTGCAGAGTTAAATGCCCGTAAGAATAACAGACAAAGGAATCTACTCTATTATTGTTGACACACAATTCCTGGCACAAAGTCGAAATTTGTTAATATTTAAGTGACAGAATTGCTAATTTTTCTGCGTCTTTTTCTCAATAAAGTTATACTTAACTTGCCTAGTATTTTGTAAATAATACGCGAGTGCGAGATGTTAAACGCCCATTTCCTGTCTTATGACTACCAGATGCGTAAAGAGGAAAACGCATTTATTACGTGATAAAAACTGTGCCCATATGCAGTAAAGAGAAGCAAGTATGTAAACTGTATTAAAAATTAAAAACTATACAATGCCCGAAATCACAATGCCAGCAGTTAATGAAGCACCGCGTCAAGACGTGAGAACTGCAACGCGCCTCATTTAAATTCTTGTTTGCCGAGACTAATCAGCCTCTTTGTAAGTTTTATAATGCCCGTAATCACAAAGCGGGGAATTCCTAAGAGCTACGCGTGAAAATGTAAGAGCTAAAATGCATCTTGTTTTCATTTCCTCCTTACCGGGACTAATCAGCCTCCTTGCATGCTCCGTCCTCGATCACTTACCGGCTATGTTCCTACGTCTCACTTAAAGTGCTTCTCCCATTCCGGGGAGCACGCCAAATGTGTCGAAATAAACACTGAAATAGGACTATATAAGCAATGGGGCTAGTATGCAAGTGTTCTATGGCTGCCATCTTAAAAAAGTCAGTGTTTGACCCGGATTGCCTTTATAAAGATATATGGCGTTTCATTTTATAAGTTAAATATTTATATTTGTCTGCTTATTATACTATTTTCACTTCTTCTTATTATTGTAAACTACATAAACCTTTTTATCCTAATTATCTCAGTGCCCACAGCCAAATCGATTATGTTTTGTGTGCTGCATTTTTTTTAACATATATAAAAAAACGTTATTGACTGGTCAATGTTTTCATTCTCGGGTCAGACAAACAGTTTGGCTGTATTTTGCGGAGGTGCTGAAATGCCAATTGTCCTTGGTATCTAAACCAGGCAAATATTCAAATAAACGGACAGAGCTAATTAATATGTAAGCTATTTTTATTAAACATATAATGAATACGTTTCAGCATACCATGAAATTTTTATGAGGGAACTTTTTCAGCTCATATATAATTAACATCTATTCTAGAATGTATATAACAGTAAATCAAGAAACTGGGCACTACTTGTTCAAACAAGTCTCTCCCATTCTTCCCTTGAGTTCAGCCCCTGTTTGATAGTATTCAAAATTGATATATACAATTTTTCCCGGGCTTTTCTCTTTTCCTCCATATTACCCCTCCCCTTCTGTTCATGTTCACTCTTTCCAGTATGAACCACCAAAAATCTGTTTCTTTGTGTTCACACTGTAGAAAATGTGTCACTAGTGGAGCATTAATTTTCTTGGTCTTAATTGCTGATTTATGTTCCGTTAGTCTCAATCTAAGTTCTCGTCCGGTTTCTCCTACATAGGCTAACCCACATGGGCAACGTCGCAAGTAAATACATTTTTTGCTACGACAGTTGTTCAGAGTATGGGCTACTATCGTTCTTCCATTTTGTGATATTTCTTTTGCCACAATACATTGAGCACACATTGTGCAGTTGCCACAACCAATATTACCTTTGGCAATAGAATTATCAATGGTTCTCTGCCTCATTATGGGTTCGTCCCTATATGTGTGAACCAGTTGGTTTATCAAATTATTGTTCTTTTTATAAGCAAACAAAGGTTTCTCTATTTTTATATCTTCCTCATCATTGACAATATTCCAATGTTTGTTAACCACATTTTTAATTTTGTTACTAATTCCACAAAATTGGCTCACAAAAAACAACTCTGGAGAGATCTTGTTTCTTTTTTGAGCTTTTTAGCATGGTATCTCGGTCGTAAAATCTGGCTCGTTTGAATGATTTGGATATCAATATTTTGGGGTATCCCCTATCCTTTAATTTTGATTTCAGTAAATCGGAATGTCTATAAAAATCATCAAGTGAGGTACAGTTTCTCCGCAACCGGAGAAACTGTCTAAAAGGGATATTATCCTTTTGTGATTTAGGATGAAAAGTTGTATAATGCAAAAGAGTATTTTTAGCCATCGGCTTGGTGTATACTGCCAGTTTATCTTCAGTTGCTTTAATTGTAACATCCAAGTAATCAACACTCACCTTGCTTTGATGTGCAGTAAATTTAAGATTAATATCTATAAGGTTCAACCAACTTAAGAAATCATTTAAAAGATCAGTGGGCCTATCCCAAATGAAAAAAACATCATCAATAAAACAATGCCATTCCAAAAATTTTTCAAAAAGTGGCGCTAACTCATTGTATGTATGATGCTTCTCAAATTCACCTACATAAAGGCATGCCAGAATTGGGGCACAGGTGTACCCCATGCTGGTCCCCTTCTTCTGACGATACCGTTGGTTTTTAAACAGGAATATGTTATTCAACAAAACCATATTGGTGCATTTTATAATAAAATCCTTATTTACTCCATCCATTTCTGTGTGATCTAAGATCTCACGAACAACCTCAACTGTTGCTTGCTGGGGTATATTGGTGTAAAGAGAGTCAATGCCTACGGTGACTAGACATTGAGTCTCCTTTCTGAAAGGTTTATTCTCCACTAAACTAATGATGTGGGAGGAGTCTCTTACATAGGACTTCAATTGGTTGACCAGTGGCTTTAGAAAAAAATCTATATATTTGCTAAGAGGTTCCAATAAAGAACCCAAGCAACTAACAATGGGCCGCATCGGTGGGTCCCGGCTGTCCTTATGAATCTTAGGCAATCCATATATTGCCGGATTCTTAGGGTTTTGGTTATTGAGAAATCTATATTCTCCTTCACTGATCCAGTTTTGGTCTATAGCCTCGTTCAATAAATCCAAACATTTCTTCTTTAAATGCATTAGTTCTCTTTCTTGGACCTTCTCATAATGATCTGTAATATCTAGTAGCTTCTGGACTCTATTTTCATATTCAATGGTGTCAAACACTATAACTCCCCCACCTTTATCGGGAGGGTTTGATAGTTATTGATAAATCTTCCTTTAGAGTACTGATGGCTATTCTTTGAGATTTATTTAAATTTTGTTCTTTCCAATATTCATCTTTAATAATACTCTGAATACCAATTTCCACTGCTTTTTCAAATATATCAATATTTTTACCCACCTGATCTATTGATGCGTTAAAAGTAGATTTTGGTTTGAGCCCAGTTATGCTATCAGGTTCCCTTGCTGGTCTATTTTCAAAAAATCTTTTCAATCTTATTTTCCTAAAAAACATTTTAAGATCCTTTTCTATTTGAAATTTATTTACTCTAGCAGTGGGGACAAAACTAAAACCTTTTCCTAGTATTTCTATCTCTGCTTTATTCAAGGTTCCAAGGACAAATTAATCACCGGTATCTTATCTAACACCAGTATCTCTGGTTCCTGGTTCGTAAGTATTCCTGTGGAGGTTGACTGCGTGCAGGTTGGGCTCTCGTTTCGTTCCCATTGGAGTGTCCTCTCCTGTTCTTTTGCTCTAAAAAAACCCTGTATTCATTGTTGGGACCTCTACCATTTTGCTCATCTCCGTGTGTATGTTCGTCTTCACTACTCGACCCCGAGGTGTCTGAGAACGTAACCTGCTATCTTCCACCTCATGTATATCTACGTCTCTTATATTGGTTCCGTTCCCGTCCTTGATCTGGTTTCTGATCATAGTAGTTCTTTTTTAAAAATGGGTAAACAAGCTCAGTACTAAATCTATTTATATCTTTCTTAAGCTTGTTAGTATTTTTATTTGTTAAGTATTCACAATAACCTTCAACATCCTTGTTGATCTCTTTAAGTTTAGACTTGGCCACTTCTAGACTTACTCCAGCTCTGAGCTGGAGTAATTGTTACTGTTTTGGGTCCCTTTTTGTCCAGTAATATCTATAGAAGTGTAGTTTGTGAATGGCCATGTGCTTACTTTATTGTGTATGGATTGATGTCCTTCCTAAATACCTCCCCGACCCTTCAGAAACCCCTCCTATCTCCTCCCTTAACTCCCCCCTTACTCATAAGTATCCCCCATGTTCCAATCCCTTCCCTGTGCCCCTCCCACATTTACTACTAAAACCTATAAAACCTATATCTAGATGTGTGTAGACTCCGCAGGTGGGGCGTAGATCTCCGCACATATAGGTATAGGAGAGGCAAAGGCGTAAACTTCACACCTAGGTTTGTGAATTGCATTTTGAAGTACGTTTTTTTAGTACTACAAAATTTGCTACAAAATGCAGTTTGTGAACAGGTCGCATAGTGTACTGGTTCATGAGTCATTTTGAGAATCTACATTATATGGTCAGGAAATCTAGACATTTATCCATGATCACTAGTAAAAACTGTCTATAAGTGATTGAATTACGGAACTCTACATTCCTTTTACTCAGTGACAATCAGGCAAAGGTGATGTTAAGAAGAGTTTGGAGGAGCTGTTCTTGAACTGAATTTGATGTATTTTACAACTACCCAGCATCTTCTTAACCGCAATGCCTCTGTTTTCAAATTGGTCAGTTTCTTGCCTCAATGAACTTTGCATTGTTGTGCCAGCTCACCGTCAGTGTGACGAACAGCTGTTAACTCTTTCATGTTGACTTATCTGGTATGCTCTGGATCTTCCCAGCATTGATTTTCCATTAAGTCTGTCTTGGTCAGCGGTGTCAGATATTTATATATGGTGTGTAGAGTGTTGCTTATCATTTCAGGACAGATCTGCGTAATAATATTTTGAATATACTCTTCTGCAGTCGAAGACCTGAGGAATTATGTACCAGTCAAAAGGGAGAGAAGACCTTGACAGGGTTTGAATCCTTCCAGAGTTTCTGAACAATGCAAAGGCAATAATCATGAAGGCAAATATCTCAACGTTTAATTTTGGGTGTGGTCTGTCCCTGAGAATGGCCAATTATAATGACAAAACCAGGTAGCTGGTGTCAGCAGTTAACACTTTTCCATTGGTAGATAAATTAAAATGTTCACATGTCCAAATTACTGATAAACCCTTTCTTGGCTAACGAGAATGCCAATTTTGGCTCAATTGAGCCCTTGTCTGAAACTTTGGGCTACCAACATTCATAGTTTGTTTGCAATTAAGGGTCAAATTATGCAATGGTCTCTACTTTATCAATTGAATGGCTATAAACTGGCCTGACAGTTTGAAGACCAATGAGTAAGTGCAGCTATCTTATCACTGCAAAAAACGTGATCAAAATATTTCAGTAATGGTTACTCAAAGTCACATTAATTTTGCTCCTATAGAACGTAAGGGTTACTCTAGCCAAAGTATCTCAGACTTCCACAAAGGTTTCATATTCCTGTTGAAATCAAGCACGTTTCTAATTATAATTTCTATATTCAAGCAGTTAAGTACATCATGTATCACGTTGGCAGCAGACAAAATGTCAAATGTTATGTATTTTGCATGGAATTAATCCTGTGTGGGTGGTAAATATGGTGAAATATATATACTTCTTCTCCAGCTCTTGGTGATGATATCCTTTAAAATTGATATCCTAAAATAAAACACTTGTGCCCCATTCATCTTATGTTTTGTGTCCGACATTTTTGGAGATTTGGTGCTCAGAGTATAAAATATGGTACTTGATTGTTGTGGTTTCAGTCACAGATTTAATCATATGTTTCAACCCGACTTGCTTGTTAGTGTTGAAGGATATCTCTTTAAGTCAAATATTGAAAGATGTCTGAGTTCGGAACACCTCACTGTACAAGACCACAAATTATATCAAATCTGTATGGGTGCCCAAACCCCTAGGTTCAACTGCCAGAAATAGTCAATAGTCCTTCATAACGAACACACACAGGGGAGGACTTCAAATTATAAAGTAGTACACATTTCTGCAATTCAAAAGTAATGTTGTCTTCTGAAATTCAGAAGTGATACTGTCTTTTCAAATGTCTGTGGTGTTATAGTAGCACCACCAAACTCTCTTTGAGTCCATCAAGTAAACTTCAACATGGTTGGTTAGAAAAGGTCAAGTATGTGTTTATTCTCCAATCTCCTCGACAAGAACTACATCATTTCATTCCAGCCAACGTGTTTCGTCCCCACAGGTGACTTCATCAGGGCTGTAAAGAGAATATTATACAATAAATATACAAATAGACACTGATACTAACAAAAAAACACACACTATAAATCCATTTTGTGGACCACACATACATATCAACACCATGTTCATATAAACTATCACAAATGTGTACTATACAGAAGATGACAAGCTCTATTATGAATATTCATATTTTTTCCTGATATCATGGGGCTGTTTCATCCCCATAATTCATTCAGTTCATAATTGTGCGCTTTAAGCACCATTAACAAAGTAGTCACCATATTTTACAATATTATCATCCCTTCAATTAATATTTCCAGGCGAACCAATAGTCTATTTAATCATAAACAAAACAAATCATTATAAAATATTAACAGTTATATTTCTAGATGGTGGTTTATAACATGTATTTCTAGAATTACTCCTTCACAAAGTCCTGTGTCAAATAACAGGTTCTGTATAACAAATCACCAAAACATATGTATTCCTTCCCAAATTACTACATAGAATCAAAAATATCCTATTGTTATATCCAACCCGCCCTCCAGTGTATTGTGCGTAGTAAGAAAGTTAGCAGACAACGTTTGTTAAGACCTCTTAAACACCTATATTGGGAATAGAAGCCTTACCTGTGGAATCAACCACAGAGGGACCGTTACTTTCCTTTCACTCAATGTGACTAAGCATATCTGCATACCGAATAGAATAGCTCAGTGTTAATTGATATATAATTCCAAAACATAATAGCTCCAAGTATCTCTGCGGCCCAAATTAAACTTCCAACTGGAATATTACTTATGAACCGGGCATATGAAAGTAGTCATGATATATATATATATTCAAACTATAAAACATTCAACCACCAAAAAACAGGAGCATAACATAAAAAATACGCTAACCCTTTAACTACCTGCAAGAAAATCGTGAAATCAATCCATTTGTTATTCTAACCGGCAGCAGTGCGACCTTTATGACATTGTCATTGCTTATTAAATGCCACATGCCAACACTGATTGGCTCTTCATCACAAGCTGTTTACCAATAACCTCATTTACAATAACGCCGCTATTTTTAAGTGGAAAGCATTCAGCACTCTTATTGATATCAAAACACTTGTTTTAAGAGATATCCCATCTACACTTAACCAAATTAAAATCATCTCCCACCGTGCTTCAGTTGAATAAAGGGAATTCTTCATGATGCCTTAAATCAACACCGTAACCTCTATTTGTTTACATTCTTCATTCCTGTGGACACCATCTTTGAGCATGGGTATATGTAGTGTAAAGATTACTTTGTCTATCACTAGTATGTGCGATTTAAATCCGTGCACCTCCTTGTGCCAAAGTTCAACTCACTATCTTCCCAATAGACAACACCCAAAAACATTTTTGAAATAACTGGTGTACTGGTGTATAAGACTTTTGACTCACTGAAGTTGGGATACCTCATGGCAGTATTGGCAAGGATGGGGTTTGGGCGGGAGTTCTGGACATGGGTCCAACTGCCCTACACTGAACCATGAGCGTGTGTCCGGGTCAATGGGGAGATGTCCCATGAGTATAGCATCGGCAGGAGTGTCGTCTCTCACCCCTGCTTGTTGCACTAGCGTTGGAGCCCCTAGCCAATTAGGTGAGAGTGGATGCTCAAATTTGGGGGCTACGATGGACTGGGAGGATGTGATCTCACTCTACGCTGATGATATTTTGCCCTACCTGTCTGACCCAGATCAGTCTATACCCCTTATCCTAGAAATCCTGACTACCTTCGGGGACTGCTCAGGCATCTGCATTAACTGGATGAAGCCAATGGCATTCCTGCTCGCGCCCGGGCAGCTCTAGGCGGCTTAGGAGTGGCCACTGCACTGGTTGCCGGAGGGCTTTATATATCTGGGTCTATATATAATTGTTGATCAAGCGAAATTCCACGGGCGTAACCTGGGGCAGATCCTCCAGGATTGCAAGACGCGCTGTTGCTCACTGCCAAATGCTCCCACTCTTACTAATGGGAAGAGCTCCTCTATTCAAAATGATTATCCTGCCCAAGATTCTTTAAAGGCTTCAAAATGTTCCACATGAGGTGCCAGAGTTGTTCTTTCAAGAGGTGTATGCAGTGACCAGACTTCTCTTGTGGGATAGGGGAGTTTCTCACATATAGTTTCTGTCAACCCGCCTCCCCTCAAGAATGGAGAAAATCAAACATTATCATTCCTACTTTTCATCATTTATTTATAATTGTTTTCATAATATTTCAATGTAATCAATTTACAGTATCATATTGGCCAATTATCTCACTAACCAATATTAAATATTCAAACTTAAATGCATACCTGCCAGCAACAATCATACCACAACTACTGCACTCAAACCATACTAAAAAAAGACAAATATCTCAATAGGTGAATACTTTCAAACCACGGCATGGCATGGACTCAAAATGGAAAATGATTGAACAACAACCATGGGGGCTATCATAATATACCAAAAAATAAAAGTGTAATTGAATAATGAGTATGCATGCAACCTATGATGTAACCCAACTAATGACCCATATGTTTTGAATGAATAATTACGCTTGATATAGGTGTCACATGTTCCTGTGTAAAGAAGAAAAAAGATCTGTCCTCTGTAAAAATTCTTTTTTGAAATGATTCACATATTGAGATATTTGTCTCATTTTAGTATGGTTTGAGTGCAGTAAATGCCCTATGATTGTTGCTGACAGGGTATGAATTTAAGTTTGAACTTTGAATATTGGTTGATTAAATAACCAACTAATATTGTGATACTGTAAATTCATTACTAATACGATGAAAATGTGTATAAATAAATGATGAAAAGTAGGAATGCTAATTTAGTATTTTCTACTTTTTTGAGGGGAGGCGGGTTGTCAGAAATTGTGTTTTTCCCCCCTGTTCCTTCTCTCCTTTAAATCAGGGGACCCCTTGTATTTTCTGGGGTTTCTCACATAGCCTTGTCGTCTCCCACTAGGGACCCCTATGAGGGTGGATCACCCTCCCAGACATGCAACTGTGCTATTGAGAAACCCAACTGTTGGTTGTGAATAAGTGAGCCTTTGACTCTCCTTCAGGTGTTTGAACCTGCACTTCAGGCAGATAGACACATATGGGACCGGGGGATGCCTACAGCACCTATATAGTATCAGTCGCACAAAGCCAGTGGCCAACCTCACACAGGTGCTGATTGGGATCTGGAGAAAGGGTACATGGAGGTTGGGATGAACAGGTAGACTGGCACTGGAGACGGCCGTGTGGGAATTCTGGATACTGGCTGATTTGCCAGAGGAACAGACGCCCTATGTGCCTGATAATGGCAGGCCCGTTTATCGATTTACTGCTTGCTGTTCAAGGGTGTTGTCACACTCCATCTGGTGAGTCTGTCGTGTAAAGTCAGGGTTAAGAGGTCCGGCAGGGGTGCAGTTTAGAATTAAGAGACGGCTGGGCCTTTGTCTAATTACACCACTGGCACCCTGACCCCAGTGATCTCACTCAAGGGACGACAGAGCTGGGCGGTTGTATGACCCATCTAATTTCTGATGTTGCGTACAGCTCGAGACAGTCAGTCAGCCTCTAAGCAGTTGAGTTTCCAAATCCCCAAAGCACCATCACTGAGGTCGTGGAGTCACATATCCACCCCTCCATTTGTTATTCTAACAGTGGGCCAAAGGGGCCTCTGATTCCTCCAGGGTCAAACATTTCAGTGCTCATGCTTGGCCCTTGGAGACAGGTATTGTTTTAATCAGGCCATAGAGATATATGTTAATAATTGTTTTTGCATTAGCGCTTCATTACTCAGTATGATGCTACAGCACTTTAAAAATTGGTATTTCAATGTCCAATGATACTTGGAAACTCAAGTGGTTAATGCACTTGCTGGAGAGTTCTTTGTGTGATCTATGGTCCCTATTTTGAACCCGGATAAAATAGTTTGTTGGGGGTAGGGCATAGGTGAGTGGGAGAAATAGAAATGTCATAATGGTGAAGATCAACAGCCTGTTAACTAGCTTCAGGATTAAATGTGTTGCCAAATTTAATTATTTGTCATTGTGTAGTGGTTAATAATGTCCTGTCCAGGTCGGAGGTTATTGTGTGTTTTTGTGTCAGGAGAGGCTGTTAGCAAATATCCTAGGTTGTCATTCTAGCATGGCTAGCAGAGAGTAATAAAATAAAGTTGAGGGGGGGAGGTTTGTGCGTGAGCCTAGCATGGCTGGATGTCAGGACTGATTGCATTAGCATAGCTCTGTTTGGCACTCAGTGGAGGACCAGTAGGTGTATGTAATGTTTAAAGAGCTCTTGTACAGCACATTTTGATGGAGTTGCTGCACTAAGGAGTGGTTGTATCAGCAATACAGCGTGTTTTAACTGGAGCACAGTCGGTCAAGGCACCCTTTCTGTGGTTGAGGTGTGTGTTACATCAATGAATAGCAGGTGTTAGTGCATGTCAGAGGGTCTTTCTATAGAGATTTATTTGTGTCAGTCGGGAAATACAGAGTATCTAAGAGAGAAAGAGTGTGTGTGAAAGGGTGTGTGTGTGAGAGAGTATCCTTTTGGATCCATAAAAGAACTGTAGAGTCGTTTGGCCTGTGACCTTCAAGTGAGAATTTTTCAAACTGGAACATACCTTCAAACACCCTTTAAAAAAACTCACAGTTCAGTGACCCAAGCCTAGAACACATCATAGTCCCCAAGTGGCATCATGTCATACCTTGTGTGCACAGATACTAGTATATATTGTGTAAATTTGGCATTGCAGTGTGCCGCTTTTGTAAGCCTGGTACTGTGGCTTGCCCTATGATATGCATTTCTTATACAACTTATGGCATGCGCTTGGGAAAGCGTGTGAGAAGGTTTGCTTTATCCAGCTTATGATCTATGTGCAAAGAAACGGTACCAAGAATGTTCCTTTGGTTGCTGAGTACCCTTCCCACCAGCCTGTCCAGCCCACCTATGTATTTTTGTAGTAGGCTGTACCATATTGCTTGTTGGGAATGCTCCCTCCAATATCGTTGCCTAAGCTACGCCCCTGATCTTTCATAGTCAACTTTTCTTTGAGGCTGAAAGCTTTCCTAAGTGTCAATGTCAAAAGTTGCTATTTCAAAGTTTATATCTTGAGTGTCAGGACCTGCACTGCAGTGGAGTAAAAGCCCTTTCTTGCATCCCTTGTCTCTGATGTCAAAGCGGCCAAACGTATAACAAAATGCCTCCTCCTACAAGCCCACCTGGAACCCAAGATCCTTGATTTACTGATCTCAAATTGTTTTGACACACCTACTGCCATGGTGCAAGATGATGTCAAAGGGGCAGCAAGATGAACAGGCAATAGGCTTAGTTTGATGTTGCTATTACTCGGAAACATATGTTCCTTCTTCGATAAAGCACATTTTCAGTATTCATTGGAGGATGACATTGTGGTCTACAATGTTTAGACACTTTACTACAGAACAGCTGACTCATATCTGAGCTGCTGTACGGATGCTTTCACAATTTCAGGTACCACCTCATCGCCAGTGTTCAATCTTGGTAACAATGGTGCAGGAATGCTGGTGAACCTCAATGGCCATATCATGATCCCGTTCTCTGCAGCGTGCCGATGCAGAAGGGGTCTGTGCTTTGCATTTTCTGTTTTTAGCACATAAATTAACTATAAACATCTCTGAGTTGGTGTGTGTGCTGCAGGCAGCAGAGGTCGAAAGCACAGGGCAGTAAGTGCATCTACTTGTTTCCGAGTTCTGCTGTCAGCAGCACATGCACTAACTCAGGGATTTTCCGAGTTAATGTAAGTGCTGTATTCTGTATATGGAAAAAAGAAACAGGAAGACATCCTCCTGCCTCGTTTTGGCACAAAGAATGGGCTCATGAGAAGGCTCCATGTGTTTTATTTAAATCTATGCACAGTTGGGCAACTAAATCTGAAGCAGTTATAGCGCTGTATTGTCACGTGTGTGCCACTTCGTATCCTGGCCCTGTCCCTTTACTTCGAACTCGCCCTCGCAGAGTGCGCATATCAGACGGTCAGTGTTTCTATCGCATTGAGGATGCACTGTTAGATGATGACTATACGCACAGAGATCAATCTAGCACTTACTTTGCAGGAATGTTTTTCGCGGCACTGATTTACCGTTCATTTGTGGAAATATGAATTTTTATGGTCAATTGTGTCCCCTATCTTAGACCCCAACGGCTCCATGTACATGCTATAAGTACATGTATGTTCCCTCCAGTTCCAGCTATGAAGACGCAAATACATGTGCGTCCAACGTCAACATGCCCTCTTTCAGATCCGCCATGAATGGGTCGAATATTCCATTCCTAAGTATGAAAGGCCACCGACTTTATGTGGTTCACTTTTCTAGTTTTGCAGTTAAGGCGAGTAGGCCCTGAATTCTGCCATCAAGCCTTTTTCTGTTTCTGCCTCTGAAATGCTCCAGCTTGGACCTGCATCCGTGTCCATGAACTTTGTCTTACTCCCTGCGCGGCTAACGGTGCCTGACGCGGCCTGTTGCCTGCCAAAAACTGTATTCAGCCTTCAAGTTATCTGCTCCGCTCCTCATCCAATGCATTCCTGTCTAGTAGTTTAGGTAAACATCCCTCCAGCTACCGAGCAAAAGGCTCGGCCTCGCTGTCTTTTTGCAAGTAATTCATAGCCCCTGTTACTATGAAAGATTCCTGCCCCCTCGCATCACATGTAGACACATAGACGCTTGTACACGCACTAACAGTCAGTATAGAATAAGATCTGTCCGAGAAGACCCTTCCTTCCAGATAATATAGTTCCTTAAACACAAGATATTAGATATGATTTAGGACTAGGTTGTCCTGACACCCCAGACTTCTGTCTCCACATGTAGGGCCAAATGTCAAGTTCCCTTCACCCTCTAGTTGTACGTCAATCATGCGTCATGCAGCTGCGCGCGCATCTCTGTCAAATATTTCTGCTGACACTGCAGGATTCTCTTATGGATCCACCCACTTGTGACATCATTTTTAATGACGTTTCTAGTATACGCCTATTTTTCATTACGTATGTGTATTCTTATCTGTATTATCAGCTGTTACGCCTCCTGCATCTGTCCTAATGCAATGCTTTCCATATAAATATTGTTACTTGTCAATAATGTATTGCTGATCCCTTCCTGAACCTTCGTGGTGATGGACTATGATTGCCTAGTTCGAACTATAATTCCTTTGTAAGGAATAAAGCCCTTTTCAGAACCTCTAATACCACGGATTCTGCCTCTTATTTTGACTGAGTTATTCTTACTAGACTTTACCGCATAAAAAATAGTACAGGTAATTTAAATATTTACCACATAAATTGGCGCCCGAACAGGGACACTTTCTCATCTCACGCGCCGGAGGTGCGTTGCAGGCCCGGTCTCCTGCCACAGCCGGACGGACAACAACGCGTACCCACAGGATTTCCTGTATCTCCCTCCGACCAAGCGGGGGTGACTGAGGCTGCGATCAACACCCAGACGAGGCGGTGAGAAGTGCGAAGTATCCCGACCAGAGCCTAGCTGAGAGAGCAAGATCCGAGGTATACAGAGGCCCACCAGGTTCCGAAGTTCCGAGTCGAGTCGAGTCCAGTCCGGTCCAGTTCAGTTCAGTTCCGAGGCCTTCCGTTCCGTGCTACCCGGTGAGTACCGTTGCTGGGGAGGCAGTTAGACGTGCACATTAATTTGTGCCGGTCCTGACGGGTTTGGGTACACAGATCCGGTCTGCACTGTTTTAGCAGTGTATCTGTACTGTTTAGCAGTATATCCAGTATGTTCATGTATATAAATCAGTATTATCTAGTATTAGTATTATGTCAGTAACTAGTTTTCTTCTAAATTATCATTGTCCGTTTAAAAAATTAAATGTTAAAATGTTAAATGTTTTACTGGGTCCAAAAATTGTGGTATGAATGAGTGTTCAATATTGTGTCTATCGTATTAATTGTGTTCAAGTCCAGTTCAAGTAAGAACCAAGTAACAAAGTTTAAAGATGCCGTTCTTTTCAAAATTAAGACAGATCAAAACTAGAAAAGGAGTACTCGAAGAAGCTGTTCCCATTCCACCTAGGGACACTCCAGGGTATTTTATGTATCATAAACATGGCCTAGATGCCGTATTATATCTTGACTTATGGGTGGACTACACCAAGGATCTAGCAGAAAGTCAGAAGTGGCCCGCAGCTGGGACATGGGATGCAGATTGCATCATGAGAGTAGAAGAAGAATTATGGAAAAAGAAAGCCAGACAGTCACAGAAAGATGCTATTGAGTTATGGCGTAAAGAATCGCATAGGCGTACAGAGAAAGCGCTCAGACTGGAAGAGAAAAGTAGGGAGAACTCAAATAGAGCCCGAGAAAATGTATTAGTTAAGGAAGGTATCCGAGTAAAAACAGAACAAGTAGACAGACAACGAAACACTCTTATGAATGGTATGTATCCTCTTTTGGCCGAAGGTTTACCTAAGGCCACCCCGGAAATACCGAAAGATTTGCCACCCCCATTACTCCCGATTAAAGCACATCCCAAGACCGCAAAAGATATTTTCCTTTCCTCCTATTTAGACGACGTAGCTCCCGAATATGTTAATGATCCACCACACACGCCACCCGTCGTTGGAGCTCAACACCGAGATCATCTGCCCCCACCTCCGCAACAACAAACTCCTCCGCACCATCCAACAGGTCCATCTGTTTCCACCGATTTTCCTGCATCCACAGTCTCTACCTTACACCCCACAAATCCTTTCATGCCTAGCACCTCAGAAGGTGCGACAGCAATTTTTGCCACACCACCATCAAGAAGCAAATCGTCTCTTAGAGATTTAGCAAACCAACGTACACCCCAAATAGCAACATCCGACATGTTTAAGGAACATCTTGTAGATTGTAGATATGATCCAGTGCCCGGTAAAAATGACAGAATGGTGCTATCATCACTACGTATACGACGAGCCTCAATATATTTAACGACGCTACCAGGAATGATTAAACATTTAGACAATATATATCGCTTTGTCCAAACAGGGCAAGGCCCTGAAAGTATTGACGAAGCCATGGAATACCAGAAAGCGGATATACAGAGACAACTGTTACGTTTCTTCATAAACTGCTTGATCAGAGACAGAGATAGGTCCGAGGTAGACCAGGATGAAATGCAAGTACTTACCCGATGGGGTCAGAATATATCCGAGGGAAAGCATGATAAACAGACATGCATAGTAGTTATGTGCCGAAAGATCCGCAAAGAAGTAGAACGAATACATAAAGCCAGATTAGAGGCAGACAAAACTGAATCAGAGGGAGAGGAGGAGGAAGAATCAGAAATGCCCACAGGACAATTAGAAACGATAGCTTATGTAGGTAGGGGAAGACCTTGTAACAATACCAGATACTTTAATGACCCGATACGCCCGATACGTCCAGAATGTAACAGACATTTTCAAGCCCCTATGTTAAATATGAAGTCCCCTGAACACTTATTCCAGGCTGCTGATAAATTACTCCGAGACCGAAGGGGGTATCATATGCTCGATTCTATGGATGAACAAGAATTAGCCAGGTCAGCAGTACAATGGGCTGACAGTTCTGAAAAATACAGTGATGATGCGTTGGCACACACGTTTTTGAATCTTACCCCAGACGAACAGCGTTTAGCTGGTATATACATGATACAACATCTCGTTATATTATATAGAAGCCAACACTCCGATCCCGGTCCCCTGCCTGATATACTGATAGAATTACTCACGAATAGATGGAGAGGTTCAGGTACTGATTTAATTAAGGAAATTCTAGAATATCGACACCAGTACATTGTCTTCGTATGCCCAGAGCATGTTTCAGTTCCCCCCAAGTTGGAAAGAAAAACGTATCACATAGACAGACAGAATCCCTTACGCGAAGTGCACCCAGTCAGAGGTGAGGACAATATTTTTAAACGCGTGTTTGTGTACGCGCCCATAACTAAAATTGAATTATTAGAGATGAAGAAAGTAGTACCTAGCCATGACAAAGACCCAGCAGGTTTCCACCGTGAGATAAAAGACATGTTACTCTTGGGAGAGTATACTTACCCGGACCTTATGAAAATATTAAAAGTCCTATTACCCGCCGGTATTTACGAGAAACTCAAAGAAAAGGAATGGGAGGTGGGAGACCAAAAGATAGATTGGACAGTATTAGAAAACGAAGAAAAGGCCCGAGCTGCAGGTTCAGGGCTTGGGGAAAGGACTACAGCATTACCAGGATTATTAGTGCAGGTACTACCACGTTTATTAACTACGAATAAGGAAGATTGGGGTGCAATCTCAGCCTGTAAACAAAAACAAGATGAAGACACTAGTGATTTCTATTCCCGATTTGAAAAATGTTTTGGTATTAATAGTGGCATAAAAGCAAGTAGTGAATCGTATGCACATCTGTTTGTGACAAAATTAGTTGAGAATTCCCTGCCCCAAGTCAAGAGTAGAGTACTGAAATTCGAGAGTACCTGGCAAGGAAACACACCGTCACAGATGTTACAAATGTTACAATATCATCACAATAGAATTAGGGAAGAACAAGAACATGAACAAAGACGTATGAAAGACACAAAAATGAAAATGCTTGTTGCTCAGTCAGTTCCAGTTGACGGTCATAAAAAGGGTATGACACAGTCCAATGATTCAGTAGGTCCTGTTAGAGGGACATGCAACTATTGTAAACAGCCAGGTCATTATATACACGATTGCGCAGTTCTGAAACATAATATCTCTACGGGTATAACGAAAGAGAGACCACGTCCGCCTAGACAGGATCAGATCCAACAACAAGTACCTCAGAATATACAGCCTATGCCAGCTGTACAACAGACCGCACCACAACCACAACAACAATTACAACAACAGCCACAGCCTATTGCTGCAACACAAAACACGACACAACAGATGTACCAGTATGCACAAAATGACTATCCAGAGTATCAGCGCTACACATGAAATAGCCTAGAGAGGGAAGTTGGCTTACCCCTTATTGAGGTTCCAGTAGACCAAGAGGGTCCTTATGTACAAAGTCAGTTATTAGGGAAAGATAGAAAGTTTCTACTCGATACAGGGGCAAGCAGAACCACTATCCGTCACAGCGAAGTCCCAGGGGTACCCCTCTCAGGCTCACAAAATATTTCCCTTGGTTTTTCAGGAAAGCCTACTGTTAACGAAGTATCGCAACCACCTGCATTTACAGTCGGTCCATTAACACGGACCACAGATCTATTACTTACGAAATCATGTCCAGAAAACTTGTTAGGTATAAAAACATTGAAGGCTCTAGGAGCTGTAATATGTTGTTCTCCGGAAGGAGTACGACTATTTTTGCGTGACTTTAAAGGTCACTACGTGTCTAGAGACATGGATCACCGGTTACAGAATCTACCTGCACATTTATGGGCACAAGGCCCCACTGATGTAGGTTGTATGCACATTACACCATATCGAGTCACACTCAAAACAGGAGTGGTACTACCACGAATGCGACAATACAAATTACCGCCAGATGCTGTTGTGGCTTTACTGCAAATCATTGACGAGCTCATCGCACAAGGAGTGGTTGTAGAAACCGACTCCAATATATGTAATTCCCCGATAATTCCGATTCTTAAACGAACCGATCCAAAAGCACCACCAGTATATCGATTAGTTATTGATCTGCGAGAATTAAATAAATGCATTGTACCACAATACCCCGTGGTCCCAGATATCTCTTCATTATTAACGGCCATAGATTCAGAAGCAACGTTCTTTACTGTAATTGATCTCAAGAACGCTTTCTTTAGCGTCCCAATCGATCCGGAAAGCCAATATTTGTTCGGATTCAGTTTAAATGGACGAAGTTTTAAATTCACACGCGCACCTCAAGGATTCACAGAAAGCCCCAGCATCTATAGCCAAGCACTGAAAAGAGAACTTGACAGTATTCACATGCCAGCTAACACTGCCCTGCTTCAATACGTCGATGATCTGCTGATCACCGCACGAAGCGAACCTGAATGTGAAAAAGCATCACTGACGGTTTTACATTTCTTAGCCGACAAGGGGCACAAAGTGTCCCCTTCGAAACTACAATTCTGTGTACAGCAAGTTGTGTACCTAGGGCACTTGCTGTCCAAATGGGGGAGACAGCTCACACCTGATCGCATCCAGTTAATTGTAAACATGCCACCACCCAAGACACAAAAGGAGGTACGGGCCTTCATAGGCCTCACTTCGTACTGTAGGCAGTGGATCCCCCAATATGCATTTTTAGCTAAACCACTCATTCAGTTAACAACACAGGAGGCAGCGACACCGACTGTCCTCCCTTGGACTCAGGAACATACACAAGCTTTTGAAAGCTTAAAGAAAGCTTTATGCCAAGCACCTGTTTTAGCAACGCCATGTTACAGCAAACGTTTTACACTTTTTGTTACAGAACGTGAAGGTACTGCTTTGTCAGTACTCACGCAGGAACAAGCAGGATCACACAAGCCATGTGCTTATTTTTCTAGTACATTAGATCCCGTAGCTCAGGCTCTTCCTGCGTGCCTGAAATCAGTCGCAGCAACAGCTTTAGCAATCAGACAAAGCGACGCCATAGTGTTAGGACATCAATTGACAGTGCAAGTACCACACGCAGTAGAGGTTCTCCTGAACCGGACCCAAACACAACACTTGACTATAGCAAGACTGACGGGTTACGAATTAACATTGTTCCAGCCACACATAGAAATCAGACGCTGTAGTACATTAAATCCTGCCACACTTTTGCCATTAAATGGAACAGACCCATTGGCACATGATTGTATTGAAGTCATTACTATTACAACGAAACCCAGACAAGACTTGACAGATATTCCATTATCAGACCCAGACCTGACATTATATGTAGATGGTTCATGCATGAGAACCAATGCAGGAGAATTAGTGGCCGCTTATGCAGTCACAACAGACACTGAAATTATTGAAACAAATTGTATCGATACCTTGTCAGCTCAAGCAGCAGAGCTCATCGCTCTGACACAAGCCTGTATTCAAGCCAAAAATAAGAAAGTCAACATATACACAGATTCACGTTATGCATTCGGAGTCGTCCATGACTTCGGCGTACTGTGGCGAGAGAGAGGTTATTTGACTTCTCACGGTGCCCACATCCAGCACGGTCCCCTTATTCAAACTCTGTTAGATGCAATACATCTGCCTACTTCAATATCTATCATGAAGTGTAAAGCCCATACAAAAGTAACTGACATTATTTCTCAGGGTAATGACCTAGCTGACAGAACAGCTAAACAGACTGCTCAGAATCAGACTCGTCCAATTGACACGACAAAGACAATAGTCCCGACACCAACACACTGCATGACAGTTAAGGATCCCGCCCTCGATGTAATTGACATACAGACACATGCTACACCAGAAGAAATAAAGAGATGGACTGAATTAGGAGGGATCCAAACGGATCAAGGATGGATGACGAAGGGAAAATCTATATGGTTTCTCCCCGACTCAATGGTTCAGGTCATCATTAACACAATACATAGTCCAGCACACCTAGGAGAGAAAGCTATGCTAGACAGTATTCAACACATTTGGTTTAATAAACACTTACGAGCAGCGGCTAAACAGAAAGTACGTACCTGTATGATTTGTTGTCAGTTCAATCCAGGAAAAGGCGTACCTGTAGACCAGGGTGGATTTCAACCCCCCGATCACCCTTTTGAAGTCCTCCAGATGGATTATATCCAGATGGAACGTTGTCGAGGATTCAAATATGTCCTCGTAGTTGTATGCGCTCTTTCCCGGTGGACAGAGGCGTATCCCGTCTCAGATTACACTGCCCCGACTACTGCCAAACAGTTAGTTCGAGAATTCTTCCCACGGTATGGTTTGCCCCGTATCGTGTACTCAGATAATGGCCAACCGTTCTCATCCGAGCTCATGAAACATGTTTCACTTCTGTTAGGCTACCAATGGAAATTCCACTGTGTCCGACATCCCGAGGCAGCAGGTCTCGTGGAACGACATAATCAAACTCTGAAAATTAGACTGTCAAAAATATGTAGAGAAAAAGGTGTCGACTGGATAGTAGCTTTACCAGTTGCGCTCTTTTACATGAGAATGGTAGCACACTCTCGAACAGGGCTATCCCCGTATGAGGTGATCTTCGGTAGACCACCAAATATGTGGGGGACGCCTATACCTCGTAAAATAACTGATGTTGATTGTAATATGCTGACAGATTACCTGGCTTCCTTGATGTCTGCACTACAATCTTGTCGTTCACAGGTAGCTGCAGCTTTTCCCGACAACACTGAGGTGAAGCCCCACGACGTGATTCCGGGGGACCTCGTGTTTGTGAGGAATTTTGACAGGAGGAGCCAGCTGGAGCCTCGGTGGCGGTCGCCGAAGCTCGTCATTTTGACCACAAGGACAGCCGTGAAGATTGAGGGACGTAAAGGGTTGTTGCACTCGAGCCACATCAAAAATTTTATGGACTACCGTCCGACGTGAACCCTCAGCCCTGCATTCCCTCACAGACTGATTCAAAACTACCCCTGGTTGAACAAACCAAGAGTGAAAACTATAAACTGAAACTAAGGTCTAGCAAGTCAGACAATTTGATTGTTTAAGTCCTCTCCAAGGTGAATCGGTTGAATTTGTCTCTGACATGTATCCTCTAGACCGAAATAGGGAGAAAAATGGACAGAAACAGCTCAGGACACATGCGTACTGTAAATCACTTCGTAGTCACTGCATAGTGACATTGTTAATTATGTTTTTTCTAAGTCTTCTGATTATTATCTCCGGTATATTATTACACATGTATTACCCTATCTCCAAGCGTGCTTCCAATGCTACTACCGAACACTCTTTTAGCGAATTACCCCCACATGAGTTGTCCTATAGATTTGCGCTGCGCAATAACACATTCATTAGTATGTTACATCATTCTCATCAGACCAGCAATGCTACAAATTGTTGGATATGTGGCCGACTCCCTCCCTATCAGAAATACAAGGGAGTTCTGCCCCTCTTTCCGTATCCGTTCACACACAATGGCTCCTGTGGAGCATGGTTTAGTTTGATTAATTCCCTAGATTCAAATACAGTAGTTTACCAAGACAATTGGGTATGGGGAAACCTGAACCTAGTTTTACTTAAAGTCTGCTACCCTAACAAGGAGGGACTTCCCAAAAGAACAGGAACTGATCTAGAAAATGAAGTATATGGATTAGGTAACTTTACACTTAATCTTATGATCCTGAATATTGAATCCGAAGCTACACCAATCTTGCCCGCTATGTCAGTATTTCCAGTTAGAGGCGAATTATGTGTAAGAAAGAATGGTTCAAAACACATGGGCCATAGTAAATGTACCACTGTAATAGAATTCAGTGATAAAGGCAAATCTACATTTAGAGCTTCCCGTCACTCCTACTTCATCTGTGGTCACACCGCATACATACTCCTACCCCTAGATTGGGATGGTACCTGTTACATTGCATTCCTTCTGCCACCTGTTTTCCTAGCCCCGCCTGATTATCATAGGAACACCCATTTAGTACACAATAGACAGCAGAGAGACCTCCCGATTGTCGACTACACTGAAACAGCATGGGAGAAATACACAGATTTCAATAAAGGTTTCTTTCCCTACATAGGTACAGTCACCAATAGTAAGCTGATACGTAGATTAACTAGAACCCTTGAAGCAGTAGTGAATGAAACTACTTCCGCTTTGGGCAACTTAACGGAGGAGCAGTCTGCGATGCGGATTGTTGTTCTCCAAAATCGTCTTGTCCTTGACGTCATTCTGGCCGATAGGGGCGGAGCTTGTAGGGTCATCGGATCAAGTTGCTGTGTTTTCATACCAGAAAACGCGCCGTCAGTATATAAAGCCATAACTCGACTTCATAAGATCGTAAGCCAGATACACCAGAATCCAGGCACCTGGACTTGGTCCGGTTGGTTCTGGAGCGTGTTGTCAGCCTGGGGATGGAGGATCCTATCCTTCCTAGGTATTGGCTTTCTCATACTATTCAGTTGCTGCTTGTGTCTACAATGTGGGCCAGCGATTTGTGGTCTGTGTGCCACATCGTGTATCCCGCCTTCAAATTTTCATTCAAGATCTCGGAAGAAGAAAGAAGAACAAATGATGCTATATGAACAGATTGATGGATTAATGAAGATGGATATTTCATAAGGGTCCGTAGGGGACAAGGAGGGAATGTGGAAATATGAATTTTTATGGTCAATTGTGTCCCCTATCTTAGACCCAACGGCTCCATGTACATGCTATAAGTACATGTATGTTCCCTCCAGTTCCAGCTATGAAGACGCAAATACATGTGCGTCCAACGTCAACATGCCCTCTTTCAGATCCGCCATGAATGGGTCGAATATTCCATTCCTAAGTATGAAAGGCCACCGACTTTATGTGGTTCACTTTTCTAGTTTTGCAGTTAAGGCGAGTAGGCCCTGAATTCTGCCATCAAGCCTTTTTCTGTTTCTGCCTCTGAAATGCTCCAGCTTGGACCTGCATCCGTGTCCATGAACTTTGTCTTACTCCCTGCGCGGCTAACGGTGCCTGACGCGGCCTGTTGCCTGCCAAAAACTGTATTCAGCCTTCAAGTTATCTGCTCCGCTCCTCATCCAATGCATTCCTGTCTAGTAGTTTAGGTAAACATCCCTCCAGCTACCGAGCAAAAGGCTCGGCCTCGCTGTCTTTTTGCAAGTAATTCATAGCCCCTGTTACTATGAAAGATTCCTGCCCCCTCGCATCACATGTAGACACATAGACGCTTGTACACGCACTAACAGTCAGTATAGAATAAGATCTGTCCGAGAAGACCCTTCCTTCCAGATAATATAGTTCCTTAAACACAAGATATTAGATATGATTTAGGACTAGGTTGTCCTGACACCCCAGACTTCTGTCTCCACATGTAGGGCCAAATGTCAAGTTCCCTTCACCCTCTAGTTGTACGTCAATCATGCGTCATGCAGCTGCGCGCGCATCTCTGTCAAATATTTCTGCTGACACTGCAGGATTCTCTTATGGATCCACCCACTTGTGACATCATTTTTAATGACGTTTCTAGTATACGCCTATTTTTCATTACGTATGTGTATTCTTATCTGTATTATCAGCTGTTACGCCTCCTGCATCTGTCCTAATGCAATGCTTTCCATATAAATATTGTTACTTGTCAATAATGTATTGCTGATCCCTTCCTGAACCTTCGTGGTCATGGAATATGATTGCCTAGTTCGAACTATAATTCCTTTGTAAGGAATAAAGCCCTTTTCAGAACCTCTAATACCACGGATTCTGCCTCTTATTTTGACTGAGTTATTCTTACTAGACTTTACCGCATAAAAAATAGTACAGGTAATTTAAATATTTACCACACATTAATGAAGTACTTGGCACCTCAGTATCACAGGAGTTAACTATACTAACTAGGTAGGTAAACAACATCCAAAAAATGTTCCAATGCAACCATCTCCAATCTAGAAATTTTACAGAAAAAGAACAAATTGATCAGCATTGAATCCCATGACTGAATATCTAGACAGTGTTTCTGTAGTTCACTTTGTCATTAGTTACAAGTGAATAACATTTCAGTCGTTTTTACACATGATGTGAATATGAATTGAGATGGAGTGATGTACCAACGACATGCGCATGTCATTGACTATCGTTGGGCACTGAAACTTCCCAACAATCAAATAGCCGTCTTCATTAAATTTTGCGACTTAGAAAAAATGCAACTTGAAGGCAATTTAATGGCTGATGTCAAGAGAGCATTCGAAAGTTTAGAAAAAACAACATCCAAATATAAAATAATCACGTTCATTTGAAAAATTGCCACGCTAGAAAAAGACATCTTTGCTATGAGAAAGAAAATACCTTTCTCTAACTACTGCCTGAGTTTAAAAACCTCAAGAACAATACACACACAAAGAGAAACAGAAGAAAACATTTGTCATTGTCTGTAAAACCTCTTATCATTCAGGCTCAGAACAAGACACCATAGCATACAAAAGTGCAAACCCTTGTAGAAAGATTTCGCAGCAGCGGAAGAGTACGCTACTGAAACAAATACAAACCTGAGGAAAGAAAAACGGGAAAACATTTTTACTGGTGGTTGTCCGCAATATTGTATATGCTTCACTGATGGCAACCGATGTCCGGAAGATTGTTAGCATAGTTATCTTACCCACATGCTAGGGTAGTGCCCTATAGTAGAGAGGTCCGTGACTGTTCTACAAAATTAAATAATACTAAAATGAGTACATTAAAATGAATAAGCTATATACAAATATTTAACAAGTGGGACAGGTTGTAAAGGTATAACAATGGAAAAGCTGGTGGGATCGGTCGGATTAACTATAGAATTTTATGTTCCATACAATGGTTTACTAACACCCATGTTGGCTGAAATGTATAGCAACGCTAGAAAGGAGCGTACCTACCTCCCTCTATGAGAGAGGCTGTGATGGTGGCACTCCCCACACAAGGGAGGGAAACTTCAGAACTGGCCGCATATAGGCCTTAGTTCATTTTGAACATGGATTTCGAGATTTCTGTTAAAATATTGGCTGCCAGACTCCTTTCCAGGGCCAGACTGGGAACCGAAGTCTTGGGGGTTGTAGGAAGGGGGATTGTCGGGATGGCTGCTTGCCCCAGTAGGCTGGAAACGCTTGTTTGCTGCTTTTGTTACTGAGGGACGATATTGCAGCACTACTGCAAAACCAGCACCCACCAGTTTAAAACCGGCCTGCCGAGAAAATGCCTGAAGCCCACTATGGCCAGTCTGGCCCTGCTCTTTCCTCATATGTCAAGTTTAATACAAGCTGATCAAACTGGATTTATCTCGGGAGGAATATGACTTTAAATATAAGGAGGCTATTGCAATTTCTTCATCACGCTGGCAAAATGCACTCAGAAGCAATAGTGCTTTCAACGGATATTCAAAAGGCCTTTTTTATTCCTTGCATTGGGAATATTTGCATGCAGTGGTAGATCGACAATAAACTGGGCATATATCTCTCACAAAAACACACAAGATGATGGACGGAATGTTGCACATTGGCAAAACATTCACCCCCAGTCACAGATCTGGGTTTAATCCATCGTTATTTTGCTCACCACGCCACCCCAGTTCAGACATGGCCATATGCAAATCCGTCTTGACCCTGTGCCTCATAGGAACAGTCCAGCCCGAACTGCCAAGCCATGTCTTCCCTGGGCTGGAATCAAGCATCCTAGGACCGGTTTCGGGGTTTCACCCCTCTTCTGCCAGGATAGCTTGACTCCAGTGGTGTAGTGAGCACGGGACCCACGTCTGGGCATACCCTTCCCACATAGGGCGAACAGCAAAACACACAAGATGATGGACAGAATGTTGCACATTGGCAAAACATTCACCCCCAGTTACAGATCTGGGTTTAATCCATCGTTATTTTGCTCACCACGCCACCCCAGTTCAGACATGGCCATATGCAAATCAGTCTTGACCCTGTGCCTCATAGGAACAGTCCAGCCCGAACTGCCAAGCCATGTCTTCCCTGGACTGGAATCAAGCACCCTAGGACCGGTTTCGGGGTTTCACCCCTCTTCAGCCAGGATAGCTTGACTCCAGTCGTGTAGTGAGCACGGGACCCACGTCTGGGCATACCCTTCCCACATAGGGCGAACAGCAAAACACACAAGCTGATGGACGGAATGTTGCACATTGGCAATACATTCACCCCCAGTCACAGATCTGGGTTTTATCCATCGTAATTTTGCTCACCACGCCACCCCAGTTCAGAAATGGTCATATGCAAATCAGTCTTGACACTGTGCCTCATAGGAACAGTCCAGCCCGAGCTGCCAAGCCATGTCTTCCCTGGACCGGAATCAAGCATCCTAGGACCGGTTTCGGGGTTTCACCCCTCTTCAGCCAGGATGGGTAGGGTGGGAAGGGTATGCCCAGACGTGGGTCCCTTGCTCTCCATGCCACTGGAATCAAGCTATCCTGGCTGAAGAGGGGTGAAACCCCGAAACTGGTCCTAGGATGCTTGTTTCCAGTCCAGGGAGGACCTAGCTTGGCAGTTCGGGCTGGACTGTTCCCATGAGAGGTGTATATACAAATGGTATAGAGGGATAGATCATATTTACTTTCTGCACAAGAGTTTATTAATTACCTCGGCAAAAAATCAATTTCTTCTGGCAAGATTAAATGATTATCATACAGGCACAAGTATCCATCGGTGAACATCCAAACACATAGTTTACCGCAATATAATCAATACATCAAATACAAAACGATTTCTATTTACACTACAACACATATATACAAACTCATATGCAAGGTAATTCAATCAAAAAATCCTTTCCCCTATTGGCTTATTCCATCAAACATGTGTGCACTTAACATTGCCTAGTGCTACATCAGAGGGTAGTCCTATCAGCAATACACGGATATAAGTATTTCATCTAAATTTGTAATGCCAATACAACTTATGTATTTATTCCACAATACGGTGGACTCCTCCTTTGTCAAAGTGTCGACGCGTTCGCGTTTCAGCCTCCACTTTCTTTATGGCTTCCTCAGGACGGGGATATAATCTGTGGGTTCTAATGAAACAACCTGGTCTCGTAATTTGCAAGGTCGGGCAGCTTATAATCCGGTCCCACTCATCAGTTAGGAACTCCTCAAAACTTGTGTCTTCTCGGGAGCCCTGGGTTTCTTCGACTCCTTCAAGAAATTTTCAGTTGGTTTGTTATTAGTCCTTTTCACCGACACTGTGCTCCTTCAACGTCCGTCATCTCAACGAGCTGGACTGTTCCCATGAGGCACAGGGTCAAGACTGATTTGCATATGGCTGGGTTCAAACTGGAACGGCATGGTGAGCAAAAAAACAATGGACTTAGGCCCAGATCTCTGTACTGGGGTGAATGTATGACATTGTTCTGCATTCTGTCCATGAACTGTTTTTTTGCATTTGTCATATATCTCTCACACCACTTTACCCACCACAATGTAAGTGCTGCGTCCCATAAACCAATAATCATACCTCCTGCATAGGATCTAAAAACTGACAAAACACTTCCAAATACACACCGTTCATATTGTAGAATGCTACCCATGTTGGCAAGCACTCCACATAGGGGTTTTAAGCACTACATACATGTTTCAGTGCAGTACAAAACAATACATCAACAGGCAGCACCCATCACAGGTTAAGCCATATCTGAAGGAATGCTTAGTTCTAAGGCATATGACTATTTTAATAAACTCACCATTGCTTCAATACTATATATACATTACCTACAATACACAAAAACTTCCTGGACAGCCCACCATTGTGGGATGTAACTCAGTATTTGAGCCACCTGGCAGATACAATAACTTTTTCCTAAAACCGCTAGTTAACCACACCAGATCGTATGTAAAACTTAGCACTGAATTAAAATAATTGAATACCTGCCCTTTGACCCAGAAAGTGAAATACTGTAGAACGTGAAACACTTAAAGTATTCTGCGGACAAAAGCTCTTGCTGCTATTGAAAGTAGTCTTAACACATGGCCCCTTCCAGGTCTCCACTGAGATGATCAAAGAATGTGTCAGAATTACCTTGACCCAGAAGTAATATTTTTATTCAAGGGGGACCTTATTCTGTAGGTCAAAGGAACTGCTTTTGACTTTGCTACACATCTCTATGTGAGTGAATCTCTATACGGACAATTGTAAACAAATAGTCATTTTTAGCGCAAATAATCCCTTTAGCAGCAATTTGAAATTGTTGCAATTCAACTTTGACAATGCGTTAGTCGTCTCCAAAGATGGCAGACAATTTGTTCAATGGCTAAATCGATATAGCCTTAGCATGCAATTCTCATCACAACCTAGTACCAACAAAGTCTGACATCTGCACTTAAGGATCATGACAGAAGTCAAAATAATAAATACCACTCTGTTTCACAAGCCCACCAACTGCAATTCGCTTAATCAATTCAGTAGCTTTAAACTCTGTGCACTAAGGAGCAGTCTATCCTTTGGACAGTTTTTAAAGTTGAGAAGGAATTGTAGGCAGAAAAACTATTATTTTAACAAAATCTCTTTGCCAACAACTGGTAGAAAGGGGTTAGCCACGATGCATAGTAATAAGAGCACATAAACGTGCATGCTTCTCCTCAAGAGAACCTCGGCCCACCCCTGACATCTGTGATCACGCTAACCTCAGATTGGTATACGTTTCCAACCCTTTGAGCAATTAAGTTAAATAATACTATGGAACTGGCATATTTTGCCAGCAACTAGGACACATGTTCAAAAACCTTGTTTTGCTTTTAAAAGGAACTGAAACATCAGGACGTAAGTGGTGCATGCACGCATGGTGCAACAGCACCCGTGCAATTTATCAACTACTTTCTGAGGACTCCCTGCAATCACTTGGCCACAGAGGAGGACACCGAAATTAGTACCACAAAAATCTTTAAACATGGTAACGTGACGCATACACTGCGACACTCTGCAATACATCAAATGTGGCACATGCCATGTAATATCCCCGTGATTTACTGTGCGTCTACCAAGCCTCACTGATAATCAGGCAACGCAATTCCAACCACACAGGTGGAATCAGATGTGGGGTAGAAAATGCCTCTTTGATTCAACACTACACAGCAAAGGTTTGCACTGCCCTTCATCTAAAAAGAATAATAATAGCGGAAGTAATATTACTAATCTAGGGTGGAAACTTGTGCTGACAACTATTGCTCAGAGAACATCGCTGAATGCACAATTTAGACGCTGTTTGCAATATAAAGGGTACACATTTTAAATGGCTAACCCTGTCTACATCCTTTGTCTGAAATAGCCTCTGGGTATTTTTTTCAGCTTACAATGCATAGATGTTTTGTTCTTTTGACTTTGCTAAAATTATATCCACCCACTAGCTAAATTCACTTTGAGAAACTGCATTCTGCTCTTCCACAAGAGCACATCCATGTACAAGGTAGATCCCTTCAGAGTCAGTGTTTTTGTTTTTACTTTTTTATTACTTTAATGTTCTCTTTTTGTTTGTAGCCTGATGTGATAGCAGGACGCTTTCTACTATCTCTTAATGTAGTTTTTGACGAGAAAACAGGGCACATATCAGCTGTATCAGTTCCTGTCTCCTGCTAATGGTGTAAATTCATTTTGGAGTAGCCTTTGATTATCTGATTGCCGCTGTTTCACAATATACCAGATTATTTCCATTTGAAACTGTTCTTAATGAAGTTGTCAACGGTTAGCACGTCCACAATAAAGTGTAACTATAAGTGCACTCCCATATGTCATGCCGGTATGTATTTTATTTGAGGAGAACATTTATATTTGTTAACCAAATTAGTCTGTATGTCCTTCATGTGTGGCTTTCTAATTCACTTTCAATGTATTTGTATGTCTTGCTTACATAGACATTTACTATCACATTACAAATTTAAGCTGTCTCATCTATCTATCTATCTATCTATCTATCTATCTATCTATCTATCTATCTATCTATCTATCTATCTATCTATCTATCTATCTATCTATCTATCTATCTATCTATCTATCTATCTATCTATCTATCTATCTATCTATCCAACACTATATATTTAAATAACCCTCTCTATATATCTGCCTTTCAAGACTCTCTATTTACCTATTTTTCCGACTTTCTCTATCTATCTGTGATAAAGATTTACAAAAATATTACAAAAAACCTTAAGCAACAGCAAGGGCCTTTATGCCAATGCCACACGAGTTAGCTTTTCTTAGGTCTGGTGTTAGCCAAGACCTTTCCTTTTGCTTTTGCAGACAATATGTGTATACCATAGTTACAAATAAAGTGTTTTCAGACAGACTTCATCCATTACTCTTGTGTTGTGTCATTCACATTTTCTTTCACCAACTCATGCACCAGGCAGGGCCGGACTGGCCGTAGCGGGCACCGGGCAATCCCCCGGTGCGCCGCACAGGTGGGGGCCGGTTTTGGGCCCCTGGGGGCCGTTTTTGTTACAGGGCCGTTCTTGCAGCTTAGCTGCAAAATCGTCCCTGTAACAAAATCGGCCGAAAACCGGCCCTGGCACAGAGCTCGGCGGCACCCGAGGGGGCCGGCCTAGCACTTTGCCAGTGCCGGTTGTGGTTCCCAGTCCGGCCCTGGCAACAGGGACCAGTGGGTCAACCCACTTCAGCCATTGGCTCACCTCACTGTGAGTTATGATATGCTGCCATTTCACAGTAAGCACATCCATACCCAATGTTGTCCCATTCAGAGCTAGGAACTACTACCGTAATGTGTACTTTTTTTTAGATCAAAATATATTTTTGCCTTTAGACAATTTTTGTTTAGGTTGTTGAGGGCTCAGCAGCTTCCCCTGTAATCTTTGCCCAAACTATGACAGACCAAGGAAAGAATTGCCAAAGCCAAAAGGCTGGCAGCCACCACCAGACTAATTGGCTTTGCCATTGTTTGTTTTAGTTGTTGCAGACCACAAATGTACCCCGACCTCTGTTGTCATCTGGTAAATGCAAAAATCTGCATGTTACAAAAACGTTGTAAGCAGTACACGACACCTGTAGATCTAGAGCAAATTTATGCTGCCTGCTTTTCTGGCACTGATTTATTTTTCCCTTTTCCATGGAATTTTTCTGAAATTGATTTTGACCGACATAAGTATCCAACCCACTACTCCAATACTCATTTGTTTTGAATTGAGTTTCAAGGCTTCGATTTAACATAGGTTGTCTCCCAAACGCCTTGTTTGTTGACTCATTAGTTCCCTGTGTGCATTCTCTCTGATTCATTGTTGACTTCTCGGTGCCTCGCTGGATTCATCACAACTGAGGTAGGACTGTGTACCTCTAGTTGTCCCTCAAACCTTTGTGTTCCTTTCTCGATCCTATTTTAAATGCAAGTTTTTTTGTCTTTTCTAGATAAAAAACAAATATCTTAATTTGGTTTGATTTAATACTAGTGCTATGACACCTGCTTTAGTTAATTCTTTCTATAAGGAATTCTTCCCTTCCTGTCCATCTCGTTAGCTAATGACAAATGTACTTGCTCTGGTTTGCTTACCTAATAGTATTGCTACATTTTTGGTTATAGACCGGTTAGGTTATATTTGCCTACTTGCAAGACTCCTGCAGGTCTATTTTGTGACCCTTTATGATAGTTATTATCTGCCTCTTGTTTTATATGGCCACCAACGGGTTAATGATAACCTTCTTTTACACATTGGTCACTGTGAGCAAAAATGTTTTGCGGAACGTCTCTCCAGATACACAACAAACAACTGCATGGTGAATGGCTTTTGAGTAATTCATTGTCCTTGTTTTGTACTATAAATTACTGTTTGACCATTCTCTTTTGATGTGCATGCAGTAGCAACAATCTTGTCGTATTGTTGCTGATTCATACCCCTGAGTGGTTCTATAGTTGATTGTTGGCCTATTCTTGTATCTCCCCCTGCTAAATAGATTGTTGACAGTTTCAAGTAGCTTCTGCTAAATGTCCTGAAGATGACCCCTGTCCAATCTAGATCTGTAGCTTTGAAACACCAATTGCCATATTCTAATGGATTCATGTGAATGAAAACTATTGTACAGGTGAACTGTCTGTCCTGCTTAAAATGATTGCTATATGCCTTCATATATTTTACTGATCACTCTGCACAAATTAATCGATTTCACTGTGCCGCTTGCACTATTTCTCTGTGTGATAACTATGTCTGTCACCATTCTTTTCTTCTTTAGATTTTAATTTATTCTTTATATTTTTTCAAATATTGTGCAACATTAACAGCTTTAACAAAAACAACATGGACCTCTCAATCGTCACACTTAGACATATTCATGATTGTTTAGCATTGCACTGCACAGGGTACATTACCGCCATGTTTTTGCCTCTTGTTCTGTGTTCGATCAATATTATCTATGGGTAGGGAGTGTTGTTTTTTTATGCACCTCCTAGGTCGTTTATCCAAAGAAGGGCCTCAGCACCCCCAATGCACCCAAACCTCGACAATTATTCACTTTGCTCTACCATCTCTCCTGTGTTTTGACATATGCTCCCAAACTCCTTATACTGATTATTTACAACAGGATTGTTTACACACTAATAACAATAGTACATATCCGTTGGTGCTTCCTTTTTTAGTATTCCTCACAGCAATTGTATTTCTGCACTTTAATAGTCTGGGCTTTTCCTTCCCACTGTAGATGCCAGTATTAGGGTTGATCTTTGGAACTTCTGTGTTTAAAAACAAATATATATATATATATATATATATATGAATTTTGCAATATATTTATTGAGCGTTATTTGCACATAACAAATTGTTGCATTTGCACAGTGATCTATATTATTGATTGTGAATATTGGCCAAATAACTATCTATGGCAATATTGTTGAATTTGTTTTAATGTGTTTATGAAAATAATAGACATTTTTAAAAACTTATTTATTTGCGAATTTGCACAAAAAAACAATATTTTGTACATTTGTGATGTTACATCGCATTAGCAAAACTATTTTCTTTATGTCTATTTGACTAATGATGAGCCCGTAGTCACATGTTATTTGCACTAGCACTTTAAATTGAAGGGTCACTCCTCATGGCATCATGTGATCAAGGCCTTTCTGAGGCCGAAACGCGTCATGGCAGTGCAGGGTTGAAGGAATACATTTTCTGCACTAAAATTTGTGTCCGTACCGTCCTTTATGCAAAATTGAGAACATTGATTTTGCGGCAGATTGCGTGTGTGTGTGTGTGTGTATATATATATATATATATATATATATATATATATATATATTTTACCTACTGGCGGTCGCCAGTAGGTAGTTATAGTTAGGACCTATTATCCATAGGAAAATCGTAACATTCTAATCCCAATAACTTTGGCTCCGGTTGACGACTCTGCGCAAGATATTCAAAACTAATGGCCCGTTCCGTTCAGCTCCTATCCTGAAAGTTTGGGGGTGATTCGTCAAGCAGGGGCCGAGAAAAAAGGGAGGTCCCAAAACGCGTTTTCCCCATGCTATTTCCCATAGGAACCTTTAGACACAGACAGCTACAGCCCGAACTGCTGTATGGAATTACACCAAATTTTGCAAAAAGGTAGCCCTTGGTTCAGAAAGCGCCCTTTTTTTTAAATGGTGTAAATCCGTTCAGTAGTTCCTGAGAAATTCAAAAAATAGAGGTCATATGATCAATTTCCCATAGGAAACTTTAGACACGGTTATAGCAAAAACTGCTGAACGGAATTACACCAAATTTGGCAAAAAGGTACTGCTTAGCTCAGAGGGGACCGCCACCCCCTGGGGCTTCTATCTTAAATGTGTGGGGGGCCCAGAGGCACCCCCAAGCCCCGGGGACCGCCACCCCTGGGGCATTTATAAAATATTGGCGGGGGCAAATGGCCCCCCCGCAGCCCCAGGAACTGCCACCCCCGGGGCTTGTTTTAAAAAAAAATTAACTACCTGTGTGGGGGGACCGCCTCCTCCCCGGGGCTCTAATTATTAACATTTGGGGGTCCATTACGGACCCCCAAGCCCCGGGGACCACCACCTCCCCGGGGCTTTGGCCCCCCTCCTGGAGCCCTGGGGACCGCCACCCTCCAGGGCCGGCTCCTGCAGTGTCCCGGGGTGCCTACCCTGGAACACTGCTGTTTGCTGCTCGCGGCTCCAGCCCTGTCATAGCAAACTGCTTTGGTTTTTGGAAGAGAGTGCTCTCTCTTCCAAAAACCAAAGCCGATTGCGTTTCCACATGGGGAGCTGCATCTTAGCAGCTCCCATGTGGAAAAGCAATGCCGGCACCCGCAGGACGCGGGGAGCCGGCCGGACCGTGGGGGGATTGGGGACTCCCCTACGGTCCCCAACGGATAGGGCCGGCCCCGGGGGATGGGGTCCCCGGGGCCATAAGAGACCCGGGAGGGGGCCACGCGGCCCCCCTCCTCAATAATAAAAAAGAAAAAAAAACAAAGGCTGGCCCCGGGGGATGGGGTCCCTGGGGCTATAAATGGCCTGAGGAGGGGGGCAACGCAGCCCCCCTCCAAATAAATATAAAAATAAAAACTGGCCATGCCCCGGGGGATGGGGTCCCCGGGGCGATTATGGCTACGGGAGGGGGGCCACGCGACCCCCTTCCAATTTAAAAAAGAAAAGAAAATAGGGGTCAGGCCCTGGGGAATGGGGTCCCCAGGGCCACTAAAATAGGAAAAGAAAGGGGGCCACACAGCCCCCCTTCTTAAAAATATATATTTTTTAAAAAGACCGGCATCGCGCCGGAGGCCCCGCCCCCTCCCTGCAGCACTCTGCAAACACGCTCCCTGGCAGTGATTTTAAACGGTACATCCAGAAGTTTTCCCTGGAGTCCAGTAGTTCTTCCTTAGAGACATGTTCCACGGGTAAAATCTTCAAATCTGATAGTGAATGAGCCACAAGGTTAAAATGATTGGCTTCAGGCTGGTCAATTTTCTTATTAATTATTGCTGATTCACTGCATCCAGATGGACTGAACATTACTGACAATACAACCTGATTACTGCATATCTCAAGAGCTCTCAGGACTGCATTTATTCCACATTCCAAATGGAATCTTCACTCATGATGCTTTTTGAAAATTCAGCTGTGTCATCTGTACAGCCACTGAGCAAACCATCTTGTACTACCTGAGGAAGGTCGGAAGCTGAAACGTTGTAGTGGAAATATATTTTTGTTCTTTGGTGAATCTATCTGTTTGAGTCACTTCTTTCTTGGATATTTTATTTCTTTGTGACTCATTGTATCCTTTGGGATCCAGATTTCTGCCCTGGCTGGCTGTTGTTTTCTTGTGATCCTTTATCTTCAAGTATATATATATATATATATTCACTGAAAAAAACATAGGTTTCAGGGGCGTGATAGTTAGCTGGACGTTTCACTCGTACAAAACCATTGAAATTCCCCTGTTATAGTTAGTTCAGCTAACTATAACTCGCGGGCCGCAATCCACTGCTGATGACGTCACATATTACATCACTCATGACATGGTCAGTGACATCACTCATGACATCACTGATGACATCTCAAATGACATCACTGATGACATCACTGATTACATCATCCAGTGAATGTGTGTTTTTCTGAAAATTACATATGTTTAATATATGTATATCTCAAGGTCGATGGAAGAATAAATGGGTATATAAGTGTCTAAATGGATGATTTGTTTTTGAAAAATTTATTGTATAACTGACTGATTAAGCGTATCTTAGTGAATGCATGGCTTAGTGAGTAATGTTTAAATATGTAAATATCTGTATCAGTCTCACTTTGTGTATAAGTGGCTGCATGGGTTGGTGAGTAGCTACATGAGTGTCTATATAGGTTATTAGTTGGTTTTTTGAGTATCAGTATGAGTGTCTGGGTGTCTGTATGGTTCGGTGGGGGGTATTACGTAGTGCATAGGTGCATGAATGAGTGACTCACTGTTTGTATGTGTTGAAGACAGCATGTGTGCAGGACTGTATGGGTGAATGAGTGTGTGAATGGGTGTGTTAGTGAGTGAATGACTGTCTCAATAGTGTCTTTATGAGTAACTACATATGTTTTAAACTAGTATATGTGACTATAAGTGAGTATATGTGAGAGTGAGAGATTGGAAGAGTTCCTGTATGAATAAGTATGTGTTTCTATAAGTGATTGTTTAAAAGACTAAGTATGTGTAAGTTTCTGTAGAAGTAAGTGTGGTGGTGTGTGTATAACTGTATATGCAAGTAAATGGATGTTTGATTCTTTATTAGCATGAGTGACTATGTGTGTGAGTAAATATGGATGATTGGCGTCGTGTAACAGGATGTATAGGTGTATAAGTACATATGATGAGTGAGTACATGTATGAGTGTCTGTATAGGACTGTTGGTGAATGAGTGAATGAGTGGATGTGTATGTGGATCTTAGACTTACTGAATAGGTTGTTGTAACTGGTATTGGTATGTCCATTGTTTTGAAAATGTTTGTTTCTATTTTTGAATGTGTGTATCAAAGGTTATATTAGGGGGAGAGGAGGTCTGCCACTCTATCACAAGGATGATGTCATCAGTGATGTCATTTGAGATGTCATCAGTGATGTCATGAGTGATGTCACTGACCATGTCATGAGTGATGTAATATGTGACATCATCAGCAGTGCATTGCAGGCGTGCGAGTTATAGTTAGCTGAACTAACTATAAAGGGGGAATTTCAATGATTTTGTACGAGTGAAAAGTCCAGCTAACTCTCAAGCCCCTGAAACCTATGTTTTTTTAAGTGAATTTTTAAGGTTTTTTAAATGCTAATTCCTAACTATAATGTGCCTGAAACCTATGGTTTTTTCAGTGAATTTCAAAGGTTTTTTAAATGCTAATTTCTAACTATGCCTACAGAGATAGGACATGTGAAGAAAGAAGAAAAAACGCACAGAAAGAAAAAAAAAGAAATGCAGAAAGAACCAACAGAAGTCCTCAAAGACGAAGAAAAGTGCAGGAAGAAGGATAACGTGCAGAAAGAACAAACAGAAGAGCAGAAAGAAGCCTTGTTGCAAAATCATCCTGTACCCTCAACTTTTTCAGACGGATACTGGTGGTAACTGAGTCTGACTAACCAGTCCTAGAGCCAGTGCTATGTTAAAAGACACTCGGAATACAGTGAAAACACCTACATACACTAGGGAACACTATGCGTTGGGGTCCCCCTGTGATTAGCATGACCTCCTCTGTAAGCCCGTAGTATATAATAGGGCAGGGGATTAAAACTACCGCTTAAAATTCTCCACAGGGCGTGTTTGCACACGTCACCTCAGGCCCCATCCCCTCCCTTCCCCACTGTGTAAACACGCCCTGTGGCCGTTTTAAGTTGGGAGATTAAGTCCCCTTGAATCCTGAGGGTCCCTAGGGGCAAAAAAGTCCACTAGGTACGTCCAGTAAGCGCCATTGCAGAGAGGTGTAAAAAGGGGCACGGCCTGCACCACCTCTCTGCAACGCAGAGCAGTGGCGCTTACTGGAAGCACCTGGTGGGCTAGTTGGCCCCCAGGGTCCCTCAGGATTGAAAGGGAATTATTTCCCCAACTTAAAACGCGCCACAGGGCGTGTTTGCACACGTCACCTCAGGCCCCGTCCCTTCCCTTCACCACTGTGTAAACGCGCCCTGTGGCCGTTCTAAGTTGAGAGATTAAGCCCCCTTGAATCCTAAGGGTCCCTAGGGTCAAACTAGCACACTAGGTACCTCCAGTAAGCGCCACAGAGCTGCGTTGCATAGAGGTGTAAAAAGGGGCGTGGCCTCAGAACACCTGTCTGCAACGCAGCTCCCTGGCGCATACTGGAGATACCTGTTGGGCTAGTTGGCCCTCAGGGACCTTCAGTATTGAAGGGGAATTAATTCCCCAATTTACAACTGGCCAGGGGGCGTGTTTGCAGAGTGCTGCAAGGAGGGGGCGTGGCCTCCGACGCGAGCCGGTCTTTTATTTTTTTTATTTTTTTAAGAAGGAGGGCTGTGTGGCCCCCCTTCTTTTTCTAATTTATTGGCCCTGGGGACCCCATCCCCCTGGGCCTGCACCCTAATTTTTTTGTTGAAAAAAATAATTTGGAAGGGGGCCGCGTGGCCCCCCTCCCAAGGCCTTAATCGGCCCCGGGGACCCCAACCCCCGGGTCATGGCCTTTTTAAAAAAAAATTCTTTAGGAGGGGGCTGCGTTGCCCCCCTCCTCAGACCACTTAAGGCCCCAGGGACCCCATCCCCCGGGGCCGGCCTTTGTTTTTTATTATTTTTAAAAATATATATATTTATAGAAACACCTAGGACATGCTGGACAAACCGTATGTACCAATCACCATGACGATTTGCGTGATATTCATTAAAAGGCGACTATGCATACAATGAATCCACGTGGAATGTATTTACACCGCTAATGAAGCTCTAACATGTCTGTCACCCTACCGTGCCTAATCCCGGCGCCTCCGACGGTGGGTACTCTCCAAGTAGACACCCTTGTCGTTTATTTATACAAACATGGGTAGCTATTGACGGGCACATTTAATACACACGCACACCAAGCCATTCAAAGGGGATTCGACAAAAATTCGACCAAACTATGCAAGAAACCCCCCTCACGGTTAATTAAACACACATCCACCGCCGGATGTGTAATACTTTTTATTCTACTCTCTGAAAAGGAGACAAACCTCACTTGAGAGTCACAGCGTGCTCCTGGCTGAGCCCAATGCTGTGTTACACCCACCAGTGCCCGCTGAATGCCACACACCTCTGTGTTTCATTCCACCAGCTAGTGCGTATGCTATGACACTCTCTAGCCCATATGCACTGTAACACCACCCTGGGAATATGTCATGCCACACTTGCGTTCGCACGGGTTATATTGCCCCATCTAACGTGCCTTCCTCGATGTCTATGTTTTAACGCACAGCGCTATGCCATACATATTACAATCTGGGATCCATATCTTTGTCACAGTGCATATGCAACGTTACACTCCCCAGCACATATTTTATATTACAACTTTAGAGACTAGTTAGGTTACACAACACTGCCCTGTGCATATTACACTCCAAGGCGCATATCGCATAGCATGCGCTAGTGCCTGTGCGATCTCGCACTCTCCAATGAATCTGTCATTGCGCACAATGTATTGCATATTATATTTCACTATTATACTATATCTATATACTATACCTAGTTTTCATTTTCAGTCGTGCTCTCAGGACTATGTTCTATATAACACTGAGTCCACCTACCCTTTTCACGGGCATTACATTTTGCGATGGGGGGTGGAAGGGTCAGGGGGTGTTTCTGCCAAGTGAGCCCGGAGTCACAGTCACAAACGTCCTCTTCTTCCTGAATAAAAGTGAGATTATGCTGCATAGTTCTTCATATTTTAAGTAGTTCGCACAGACACACATTTTAAAAACAATAAAGTTCCTAATTCCCACCTTCTCAGAACAGTCAGCTTGCTGCCCCATCCACCTCCTCCCTATCCTCTGTTGTCTGAATACATGGACTAGCCTCCTCCCTCCTGACATGCATGGTCTGATGTGCTGCCACTGCCCTCCATTTAGCATGATGTACCAATCCACTCCTCCTGCCCTCCATTGCCCAATTCTATGGCCCATCATTGACCTTCTGCTTATCCTCTGTGCTTAGCTTGCTGCCCCTATTCTCCTTCCCCCTGCTCTCCGATGTCTTTGTGCATGCCACTGCTCCATCCTTTTTGCCCACCATGTTCCATGGACCTGCCACTCCTATCTACTCTGAGTGTTCTGTTGAGCTGCCACTCCCCTCCCACCTGCCTAGCATTGTCAGATGACTGTAACCTGTCCCTGCCACCTCCACCCTGTCTGTCCGCATGCTATGCTCCTATCCCCTTCCTCCTGTCCTCCATGGTCCATTTTACTGCCACACCCTTCTGCCCTACCTGGTCTGTTGTGCTGCAACTGCTCCTCCGGCCTGCCCCGCGCGGTCTGTTGTGAGGCCCCTTCCCCTGAACTCTCTTGTCTGTGCCCAGGTCCTGACCCTCTCTTCTATCCTCCATGGTCCTTTGTGCATGCCCCTGCACCCTCCTTCTTGCACATCATAGCCATTGTGCTGCCACTAACCCTCCCGCTTGCCATGCATGGTCTTCTGTTCTGCCATGGCCCCTCCCACCTTCCCTGTGTGGTCAGCTAGCGGTCCCTAACCCCCTCCCACCTTCCCTCCATGATCTGTGTGTATGCCATCATAGTCTCACTGTTGCTCTCCATGGTGTGTCTTCTTTCTAGTGCCCATCCTGCCTGACCTCCGTGGTCATCTTGCTGCTTCTGCCCTGCCCCCTGTCCCCCAGCCCTCTGTTTCCATGTGCAGACCCCTATTCGCTCCCTCCTGGCTTGTCTGTTCCATTGTAATGCCCCTGATCCGTCCCTCCTGCCCTTTATGGTCTGTTATGCTGCAGCTTTCTCTCCTGTCTGTCCGTTATGGTCAGCTAGTTACCATTGCCTCTTTCCCGTCTGTTCTCTGTTGTCCATGTGCATGGTCCTGTCCCCTCCCTATTGCTTTCTATGGATTGTTGTGCTGCACTCCCGTCCCCCATGCCCTGTGTGGTGTATTGTGCCGCTGCAAACCCTGATGCCTGCCCTGTAGGGTCAGTTTGGTGCACCTCTCCATGTCCCTCCTGTCCTCTGTTATCTGAGTCCATGTCCCTACCCCAGTTTCTCCTGCCTACCATGAGCCAATGTACCATACTTGCGAACACTTTGAACTTGGTAAGAGGGAGATTTTGAAAAAAAACTGGGGTATTGATTTTCCCCTTTGAGTTACATTGAAAAAGAGGAGATTGTAGACATGAGACAGATCAAATAAAGCCCATTTGAGCTTTAAAACATTCCTGGCTGAAACGGGTCTGTTGGCATGTATGGTTGTACTACGACTGCCTCTTCCGTCTGCCCACAATGGTCTATTATATTGCCACAGCCTCTTTTGCCAGGCCTGTATTGCTGGTTGGTTGCCCATGCCCCCCTTTCCACTGCCCTCCATAGTCTGTTGTGCTGCCACTGCCCTTCCTGCCTGCCCAGTGTGGTCAAATTGTTTCCTCTGCACTCTCCTACCTGCCTTCAGTTTTCAGAGTCCGTGCCCCTGGCCTCTGCCTCTCAACAGTATCCCAATGAACAACTATATTGCTAACATTCTATATTTATTACAAAAGTGTGGAACGCCTGACGTCATCTTGATGTAATCAAAACTGTAATACCTAGAGAATTTCCTTTAGAAATTACATATATGAGAGGGTCTTATTTGCATCAAAATTATGGTTAGTGCTCTAAAAAACTAAAATGAGGACATATTTTCGGAGTTTTCAAATAGCGACAAAGAACTTTTAAATTATTTGTAATCTTTATGTTTTTTTATCCAGTTGACCACTTGATTAAATGTTGCACTTAGGGGAGAGGATGTGGTGTTACTTCCAGAGCTGCAGACTTTGCACCTGGGGAACCAGGTTGGAGTTTCTGCTTCAGCTCAACATTCTGTGATTCTGGTCAAATCACTTAATCTCCCCATGTCTACAACCAAAATGAATTTGATCTTGTGTGATGTAACCAATGCTCATGTAAAGCACTCCAATACCTGACAAGTCTGCACTATATAAAACTGCAAATACACAAAAAATAAGTTTTTTGCACACGTCTGTCATTGGGCTATACTTGGGCTACATCTGGGTGATTTTTGGGCTACATTTGGGCTCTTTTGTCTCTGGTGGCCATCTTGGAAGATTTATTTGTTATGAAGTTTCCTAATTTCCTCATTTACTGCAGTCTCCTCAGTAGGAAATACTTTCAGTTTTTTACTTTGGTTCCATCAAGAAGACATTCAGATGTGTCACACATTTGCCATAAATTCTGAATGTTAGCACTCTAGTTGCTCATTAGATCACTGTAGTGAAGCTACTGCTCACCAGGGAAGTCTGCTGCTGGTATTCAAAGTGCATGTTTCAGTCTGCATGTCAGAATTTTTTTATGAAATAGAAGAGGATTTGAGAAGTCACTCAAAATGTGCCCTAATTTTTCTTTCAGCAGCACTAATCATACTTTCTATGTCAAAATGAACCCCCTCATTTTGTTCCTTTTTAAATTAAATGTTTTAAGAGTTACCACTTTATGCCAACCAAGATGGCTTCAGGTGTGCTATACGTTTGTCATAAGTAGGACTGTTAGCGCTCTAGTTGTTCTTTAGAACACTCTGGGAAGCTGCAGTAGAACACAAAGGAATCAACTGACAGTCTCTGCCCTTGTTGGATGTACATGTTTTACTGAGAATGTCAGACTTCATTCTCACATGACTGAGAAAGATAATGTGAATTTACAGAAAATATGCTCTCAGTTTAGCTTATAGATCACCTTCCAAACCTCTGTCGGAAAAGCATGAAAAAATAGTTTTCTCTCAAACATGATTCATGATATCACAGCAGAAGGCTTTTTCACATGGTAAAATCACCTTAGAACACACCACAATTCCTAAAATGAGCATGGTACCATCAACAAATGATTTATAATGTAACTAAACTCTTTAAACCTTCTATTAACTGCAATGCTTTTTAATGAGGAGCTATCATGTATATTGGTCCCAAGATGGCTGCCAACTTTTCTTGGATGAAGTGCTGACAGCCAATCAGATCTCACGATGAGATGTGTGGTTATGCTCCGCCCAGATATATCTATCTTTTTAACTCTAATTTTCTCAGGAAGTACTGAACGGATTTACACCATGTAAGCAAAAGGCACGAGTCTGAACTGAGGACTACCTCTTTGCCAAATTTGGTGTACTTCCGTTCAGCAGTTCGGGCTGTAGCTGCGTCAACAGGTCCTATGGGAAAATGCGTGGGGAAAACGCGTTTTGGGACCCCCCTTTTTTCTCGGCCCCCGCTTGACGAATCTCCGTGAAATTTTCAGGATAGGAGCGGACCGGAGCTGGCCAAAAGTTCGGAAAATTTCGCGAAGATTCGTCAATCGGCGTCAACGTTATTCCAAATAGAATGTTGCGGATTTCCTATGGAACATAGGTCCTAACTATAACTACCTACTGGCGACTGCCAGTAGGTAATATATATATTCACTGAAAAAAACATAGTTTTCAGGGGCGTTATAGTTAGCTGGACATTTCCCTCGTACAAAACCCTAGAAATTCCCCAGTTATAGTTAGTTCAGCTAGCTATAACTCGCGCCCCCTGCAATGCACTGCTGATGATGTCACATATTACATCACTCATGGCATGGTCAGTGACATCACTGATGACATCACTAATGACATCACTGATGACATCATCCAGTGAGTATGTGTTTCTGTACAGTTTTAATATGTTTAATATATATAGGGGAAAGCCTGTTGAAGAGTGAGTGGGTTTACAAGTGTGTGAATGGATGATTTTCTAGGTGCATAACTGACTCTATAAGTGAGTCATTAAATGTATCTTACTGCAGACTAGTGACTAAACTGTGTGAATGTCTGTATGTGTCTGTGTGTTGGTGTATAAGTGGCTGCATGGTTTTGTGAATAGCTATATGAGTGTCTATATGGGTTATTGATTGGTTGTCTGAGTATCTGTATGGGTGCCTGAGTCTTTGTGTGGGTAGGGTGTGTGTGACTCTGTGCATAGATGTGTGAGTGGGTGATTCTATGGGTGCATGGTTTTAAGAGTGCAACTGTGATGGACTGTATGGTTGGGTGAGTGTATGTATGGGTGTCTTAGTGATTGAATGTATATCTCAGTTGTACATGTGTCAGTAACTACATATGTGAATCACAGTGTATATGTGTGTAAGAGTATATAACTATCTATATGTGAGAGTGTGTGATTGCGGGAGTGGCTGTATGGATGAGTGTGTGCTTGTATTAGTAATTGTATAAGAGCGTCAGAATTTGTTAGTATTTTTATGAGTAAGTGAACTTGAGTGTGTTTAACTGTATAGGTGAGTAAATTGGACTGTGTTTAATTATTTGCATGGCTGACTAGGTGTGTCAGTACCTCAATGGATGATGTCATGAGTGATGTCATTTGAGATGTCATGAGTGATGTCACTGACCATGTCATGAGTGATGTAATATGTGACGTCATCAGCAGTGCATTGCGGGGGCGCGAGTTATAGTTAGCTGAACTAACTATAACAGGGGAATTTCTAGGGTTTTGTATGAGGGATATGTCCAGCTAACTATAACGCCCCTGAAACCTATGGTTTTTTCAGTGAATTTCTAAGGTTTTTTAAATGCCAATTCCTAACTATAACGTGCATGAAACCTATGGTTTTTTCAGTGAACTTCAAAGGTTTTTTAAATGCTAATTCCTATCTATAACTTATCTCTAAAGATATCATGTTTAACGATTTTCATTGGATTTCTATATTTTTCAAATTCAGTCTGTCAATTTCATTAATTATGTTTTTTGGAAAATCTTTGTTATCACCATTTTTTAAACTTATTTTTTCAATTCTTTTAAAAATTAAAAAATATTATTTGTTTTATTGGGTTTTTCAAACATATTTTTTCATATTTGTAAAAATATTTTTTTAACTTTATGTTCAAAACTTTATTTTATATATTTTTTTCCACGTTTTTTGGATCCGTGCACCCTATGCGCACTGTTCTCGATCCCTACTCGATAGCATCCACGCATGGTATGCGTTGGGTACGTGTTTAGTGCGCGATCGCAATGCGATCGGTACGCGACTCCCAGCCTATACGCGACACGTTCGATGTACGTAACGCGACGTTTACGCGCTCCCGCGATGCATCATCTGCGTCTATGACGAGGTAGGTGCGCGGATCCCGTGAAATATTTAACATTTTAAAAAACATATATATGTATTTCATGTGAATATTAATTGAAGAGAAACTCTAAACTAGTCTTAAAAGTAATATATTTTTACATCTAATCCTATATTTTTTTTTAATTCAATTTCGCGGATGCGCGCTGGGTGCGTGATGCGTAAGCGCAGGATGCGCGGCTCCCATGTGACCTGCAAAAAAAGAGATTTGATTGGTTCATTACACTTCGTGTTGTAACTATTGAAAGACCCCACCCAATTCAATCATTATTCTTTCACCTTCTTTGGAGGAGCATCTCTTTGCAGAGAAGAAGATTTTTGGGACTAAGATTTCACTTAGCTCTAACTTTTTTCAACCAAAAATGGCTTCAGGGCAGCAGGCATCACCTGCATCTCCTCATACATCTGAGGATGAATTTTTGGAGGAGACACCACGCACACCACGTTTTTCATCTGTGGTGTGTAAATTTTTTACTTTTCCCGAGGGGCAAACGAAGACCAATGCCACCTTAGTCACGTGCAAGATTTGCAAAAGAGTGCTGTCGCGAGGGGCTCCTAACAAGAAATACTCGTGCGGCACGGCAAGTATGATGAAGCACCTGAGGACCCATCATCCGAACAATCTTGCACGAGAAGAATGCCGACGGATGAGTGACACTCCTGCTCCTGCGCCTTCCACCTCATCGCAGTCGAGCATTTCAAGAATGCATCCATCAGCCCAAAATTTGGACATCCGTCCTCAATTTCAATTTTTAAAAGTGCTCTGCACTAAGTGCAATGCGACTTTGTTCTACGGTGAGCAGTCGATCGATCTGATCTGCCGCCGCCAAGTAAGTCACAATTGCTACTTTTTTTTGTTTTGTCTTTTTGTTCCCTGAAGTTCATTGTTTGGTACCTCCTGTTTTTTTTTTGTTTTGTTTTTTTTTGCAGAAAAACCCAAAAAAATTAAAAATTGTTCAGAAAACCCCCCAAAAAATATAAAAGAAGAAAGAAGAAAAAATAAAGCTCTTCTAAGAACTAACTTTCCTGGTTTAAAAAAAGAGCTACATTTCTTTGTTAGTGTGTGAAAGTTTAGATGAATGTATGTGTAGTACGTAATTGACTGAATGAATGCATTAGTAGCGTATGGTGAATGTATAAGTGCAGAACTATGAGGAAGTGCTGCAGCATCACACAGTAACCTCTTTAACTGCAGTGTGCTGTAGTACTTCCGAAGCACAGGGATGCAACATATGTACATAAATATGTTGCAAATCTATGCTTCTCTCTGCACGGCTGCTTAAACTGCAGCCATGTGGTGACACAGGCACCCTTGCACCATAGTGCAAGGATATCTGTGTCATGTGCTGTTTGTTTTTCTGCAGGAAGACACACCTTCCTGCACAAAAACAGTGAAAAAAAGCATTTTTCTCCTTCAATGTATGCTGAATATTTCAGCATGCATTGAAGATATAAAAATGTGGAGAAATGAAAACAATTCCCCTTGTTGTGCTTTCCTACACCAATTTTAGAATGGTGCAGCATTCACACCCATATCGAGATTTATGATTTCTGATAAATCTAGACATGTGTCTTGTTCTATGAGTATTCAGTGCAATCATGCACAACAATACTTATAGAACACCCTTTCAACGCAAAGTGGTGTGCATAATGAGGTTGTATTTACATGGAGTATAAAAAGTGCACAGAGTGCCTTTTCCTCTCTTTGTAAATATGAAAGAGTGTCTTGCGCAATAACTATGGTACAAAAAGTGACATATTTCCGGTTTTAAAATTCCTTGCGAATGATAGAAGGTAAGCACAGAGTTTTGTCTGCAAAGATGTTCAAAGAAGAATGATTGAAATGATTGCGGTCCTTCAATAAGTACAATGGGAAATATTATGAACCCCTCAAATCTCTTTTTTTGCAGGTCACATGATATCTGATTATGGTCAGATTTCAAAACTACATAGGTATAAACAGAGTGTTTTTAGAAACGTGTTTCAACTTTGTAGCTTCTTGCAGACCTCCTCAGTCTGCATATTGAGACTTAGTTAAACTTACCTTCACAATAATAGGAATAAAAAATGGTATACATTGTTTTCAGATTTTCATTGCAATCTAAATTCATATAAATTGCTTATTTTAAAATTTGAATCTGTGAAAGAAAAGAAAAAAATAATTATAACATGTAATAATTTATTTTTTACAACACAGCATAATTTCCACAAAGTAATTTGTTTGCCTTTTTTGCTGTTCTCAGAATATATTGAATTTCACTAGAAATAGTGATTTCAATCGTACTCATCACTTAACAGCGGGCAAAGAAAAAACAATCAGAAAGATTGTTAAAAAAAAAAACAACATGCTATTCTCAGCTAAATACCACAAGATACAAATCACACATATTTAAAATTCTTATGGCTAACAAAATGTTATAAGTTTAACTTACAAAAACTGTAAATGTTGTCGCTTAAAAATATTCACCGAATCTAAGGATGAATTTTTGGAGGAGGCACCACGCCCACAACGTTTTTCTTCAGTGGTGTGGAAATGTTTTACTTTTCCCGAGGGGCAAACAAAGACCAATGCCACCTTGGTCACGTGCAAGATTTGCAAAAGAGTGCTGTTTTGAGGGGATCTTAACAAGAAATACTCGTGCGGCACAGCAAGTATTGTGGTAAATAAAATTCCTTTACCGGGACTTAATTTGATACAGAAACATAATAAAATAGCTCAGTAAAATGAGAGGCAGAATCCGTGGTATTAGAGGTTCGGAATGGGCTTTATTCCAATAATCGATTATAATCGGTTGCTCCAAGTTCCATCACCACGGGGGTTCAGGAAGTGAAGTACTTACTTTATTGACAAGAAGTAACTTTTATAGTACATACATTACAATGAAGCGAATGCAGTAGGCGTAACAATTGATAAGGAAAATGATGATTTACATGCGTAACCGAAAAATGGGTGTAATAAGGAGTAAAAAGGAACATAATTGGTTATGATGTCACATATAGGTGGATCTATAAGATAATACTTGGCATAGATGCGCGCGCAGCAGCATGACGTGTAATTGACGTGCAACTAGGGGGTGAAGGGGACTTGACATTTTAGCTCTACATGTGGAGACAAAAAGTCTGGGGGGTCAAGTCAACCTAATCCCAAATCATATCTAACATCCTATGTTTAAAGAACTATGTTATCCACAAAAGAAGGACTCTCGGACAGAATCTATTCTATACTGACTGTGCGTGCGTGTACAAGCGTCTAAGTGTCTACACTGAATGCGAGGGGGTAGGAATATTCCATGGTAACAGGGCTATGAATTACTTGCATGAGGGCAGAGAAGCCGAGCCTTTGCTCAGTAGCTGGAAGAATGTTTACTTAAGCTGCTAGACAGGAATGCATCGGCTAAGGAGTGAAGCAGATAATTCGAAGGTGAAATACAGTTCTTGGCAGAGAATAGGCTGATGTCAGGCTTCGTGAGCCGCGCAGAGAATGAGACAAAGTTCATGGTCACAGATGCAGGCTCAGACTCGAGTTTTCAGAGGCAGAAAGCAAGAGGAGTTTGATGACAGAATCAGGGCCTACTTGCCTGGACTGTAAAATGGCATAAGTGAACCATATAAAGCCGGTGGCCTTTCATATTTAGGAATGGAATATCCGGCCTATTCATGGCGGATCTGACAGAGGACATGTTGACGGTGGACGCACATGTATTTGCGTCTTCATAACTGGAACTGGAGGGAACATACATGTACTTGTGACATGCACATAGAACCGTTGGGGTCCAAGATAGGGGACATAACTGACCAGAAAAATCCATATTTCCACATTCCCTCCTTGTCCCCTACTTGCCCGTTAAGAGATATCAATCTTCATCAATCCATTGATCTGTTCATATAGCATCATTTGTTCTTCTTTCTTTTTCCGTGACGAATGAAATCTTGGTGGTGGAATACACGATGTGGCACACAGACCACAGATCGCTGGTCCACATTGTAGTCATAGACAGCAACTGAATAGTATGAGAAGGCCAATACCTAGGAAGGATAAAACTCTCCATCCCCAGGCTGATATCACATTCCAAAACCAACTGGACCAAGTCCAAGTGCCTGGGTTCTGGTGTATCTGGTTTACAATCTTATGAAGGCGAGTGATGGCTTTATATACAGATGGCGAATTTTCTGGTATGAATACGCAGCAGCTTGATCCGATGACCCTACAAGCTCCGCCCCTATCAGCCAGGATGACGTCAAGGACAAGACGATTTTGAAGCACAACAATCCGCATAGCAGACTGCTCTTCTGTTAAATTGCCTAAGGCGGAAATAGTCTCATTCACTACTGCTTCAAGGGTTCTAGTTAATCTACGTATCAGCTTACTATTAGTAACAGTACCTATATAGGGAAAGATGCCTTTATTAAAATCTACATACTTGTCCCATGCCGTCTCAGTGTAATCGACAATGGGGAGATCTCTCCGCTCTCTGTTGTGTACTAAATGAATATTTCTGTAATAATCAGGAGGAGCTAGGAAAACAGGTGGCAAAAGGAATGCAATGTAGCAGGTACCATCCCAATCTAGAGGTAGACGCATATATGCAGTCTGACCACATATAAAGTAGGAGTGGCGATAAGCTCTAAATGAAGATTTGCCTTGATCACTGAATTCTACTATAGTAGTGCATTTACTATGGCCCATATGTATGGAACCAACCTTTCTTACACACAATTCACCCTTTGCTGGGAATACTGACATGGTGGGTAAGACTAGTTCAACTTCGGATACGACATTTAGAATCATGAGATTAGGTGTAAAATTACCTAATCCGTATACTTCATTTTCTAGATCAGTTCCTGTTCTTTTGGGGCGACCCTCCTTGTCAGGGTAGCAGACCTTGAGTAAAACTAGGTTCAGGTTTCCCCATACCCAATGATCTTGGTAAACCGCTGTGTCTGAGTCTATGGAATTGATTAAACTAAACCATGCTCCACAGGAGCCATTATGTGTAAATGGATGTGGAAAGAAAGGCAGGACTCCTTCATAATTCTGATAGGGAGGGAGCCGGCCACACACCCAACAATTAGTAGCATTACTAGTCTGATGGGAATGATGTAACATACTAATGAAAGTGTTATTGCGCAGCGCAAGTCTATAAGACAATTCATGCGGAGGTAAGTCACTAAAAGAATGTTCAGCAGTAACATTATAAACATGTCTAGAAATAGGGTAATATATGTGCAACAATATACTTGTAGTAATTATTAAAAGACTCAAGAAAAACAAAATTAATAATGTCACTATGCAGTGGCTACGCAGTGATTTACAATACGCCTGTCGTTTCAACATTTTCCGGGTATTTTCTCTACTCAGGTCCAAGGGATACATGTCAGAGACAATTCAACCGCTTCACCTTGGAGAGGACTTAAACAATCAAATTGCTCGACTTGTTGGGCCTAAGCTTTAGTTTGTAGTGTTCAGAGTTATTCTGTTCAACAAAAGGAAGTTTTGAGTCAATGGGTGAAGACACACGAGGTGGGCTGTTTACATCTGCAGGAAGTCCATGAAATTTCTTGATATGACTTGAATGAATCCAGCCTTTCCTGCCCTCGATCTTCACGGCTGTTCTTGTGGTCAGCAGGACCAACTTGGGCGACTTCCACCTGGGCTCCAGCTGAGTCTTTCGGTCGAAATTCCTCACAAGTATGAGGTCCCCCGGAACTACGTCATGGGGTTTCACCTCAGTGTTGTCGGGAAAGGCTGCAGCAACCTGTGAACGACAAGATTGTAGTGCAGACATCAAGGAAGCCAAGTAATCTGTCAGCATATTACAGTCAATATCAGTTATTTTGCGTGGTATAGGCGTCCCCCACATATTTGGTGGTCTGCCGAAGATCACCTCATACGGGGATAGCCCTGTTCGAGAGTGTGCTACCATTCTCATGTAAAAGAGTGCAACTGGTAACGCTACTACCCAGTCGACACCTTTCTCTCTGCATATTTTGGACAATCTGATTTTCAGTATCTGGTTATGTCTTTCTACGAGACCTGCTGCCTCGGGGTGTCGGACACAGTGGAATTTCCACTGATATCCTAACAAAAGTGAAACGTGTTTCATTAATTCGGATGAGAACGGCTGGCCGTTATCTGAGTGAACAACACGTGGTAAACCGTATCGTGGGAAGAATTCTCGAACCAACTGTTTGGCAGTAGTCGGGGCAGTGTAATCTGAAACCGGGTATGCCTCTGTCCAACGGGACAGAGCGCAGACAACTACGAGAACATATTTGAATCCTCGACATCGTTCCATCTGGATATAGTCCATCTGGAGTACTTCAAAAGGATGATTAGGAGGATGAAATCCACCCTGTTCTACGGGAACGCTTTTTCCTGGGTTAAACTGACAACAGATCATACAGGTACGGACCTTTTGTTTGGCTGCTGCTCGTAAATGTTTATTGAACCAAATGTGTTGAATGCTGTCTAGCATAGCTTTTTCTCCTAGATGTGCTGGACTATGTATAGTGTTAATTATAACTTGGACCATTGAATCAGGAAGGAACCATACAGACTTTTCCTTCATCATCCATCCTTGGTCCGTTTGAAACCCTCCTAATTCAGTCCATTTCTTTATTTCGTCTGGTGTAGCATGTGTCTGTATGTCAATTACGTCAAGAGTAGGATCTTTAACTGTCATACAATGTGTCGGTGTCGGGACTATTGTCTTTATCATGTCGGGGGTTTGAGTTTGAGCAGTCTGTTTAGCTGTTCTGTCGGCTAGATCATTGCCTTGGGAAATGATATCAGTAACCTTCGTATGAGCCTTACATTTCATAATTGATATTGCAGTGGGTAGATGTATTGCATCTAATAAGGCATGAATGAGGGGTCCGTGCTGAATGTGGGCACCGTGGGAAGTTAAATAACCTCTCTCTCGCCACAGCACGCCGAAGTCATGTACAACTCCGAATGCATAACGTGAATCAGTGTATATGTTGACTTTTTTATTCGTGGCTTGAATACAGGCTTGTGTCAGAGCGATAAGCTCTGCGGCTTGAGCTGACAAAGTATTTATACGATTAGTTTCAATGACTTCAGTATCTGTTGTGACTGCGTAAGCGGCCACTGACTCTCCTGTACTTGTTCTCATACATGAACCATCTACATACAATGTCAGGTCTGGATCTGACAATGGGACATCGGTTAAGTCTTGTCTGGGTTTTGTCGTTATTGTAATAACTTCAATACAGTCATGGGCTAGTGGGTCTGTTCCGGTTACTGGCAGAAGTGTGGCAGGATTCAATGTGTTACAGCGTCTGATTTCGATATGTGGCTGAAACAATGTAAGTTCGTACCCTGTAAGTCGCGCTATAGTCAAGTGTTGTGTTTGCGTTCTATTTACAAGAACCTCTACTGCGTGTGGTACTTGAACTGTCAATGGATGTCCTAACACTATGGCATCGCTTTGTCTGATTGCTAAAGCTGTCGCTGCTACTGATTTCAGGCACGCAGGCAAAGCCTGAGCTACGGGATCTAATGTACTAGAAAAATAAACACATGGTTTGTGTGCTCCTGCTTGTTCCTGTGTGAGTACTGACAAGGCAGTACCTTCGCGTTCTGTAACAAAGAGTGTAAACTGTTTTCTGTAACATGGCGTTGCTAAAACAGGTGCTTGACATAAAGCTTTCTTTAGGCTTTCAAAAGCTTGTGTATGTTCCTGAGTCCAAGGGAGAACAGTCGATGTGGCTGCCTCCTGTGTGGTTAACTGAATGAGTGGTTTTGCTAGAAATGCATACTGAGGGATCCACTGCCTACAATATGAAGTGAGGCCTATGAAAGCCCGTACCTCCTTTTGTGTCTTGGGTATTGGCATGTTAGCTATTAACTGAATACGGTCGGGTGTAAGCTGCCTTCCCTCCTTGGACAGCGAGTGTCCAAGATAAACAACTCGCTGGACACAGAATTGCAGCTTAGAAGGGGACACCTTGTGCCCCTTTTCGGCTAGAAATTGTAAAACTGTCAGTGATGCTTTTTCACATTCCGGTTCGCTTCTCGCGGTGATCAGCAGATCATCGACATATTGGAGCAGAGCAGTGTTAACTGGCATGTGGATACTGTCAAGTTCTCGTTTTAGTGCTTGGCTATAGATGCTGGGGCTTTCTGTAAATCCTTGAGGTGCGCGTGAGAATTTAAAGCTACGCCCATTTAAACTAAATCCGAACAAATATTGGCTTTCCGGATCTATTGGGACGCTGAAAAAGGCATTCTTGAGATCAATTACAGTAAAGAATGTTGCTTCGGAATCAATAGCTGTCAGTAATGACGAGATATCTGGGACCACAGGAAATTGTGGCACAATGCATTTGTTTAACTCGCGCAGATCAATAACCAATCGATATACTGGCGGGGCCTTAGGATCTGTTCGTTTAAGAATCGGAATTATCGGTGAATTACATACATTGGAGTCTGTTTCTACAACTACTCCTTGGGCAATGAGCTCGTCAATGATTTGTAGTAAAGCCACTACAGCATCTGGTGGTAACTTGTATTGTCGCATTCGTGGTAGCACCACTCCTGCCTTTAATGTGACTCGATATGGTGTAATATTCATGCAACCAACATCAGTAGGGCCTTGTGCCCATAGATGTGTAGGTAAAGTCTGCAGTCGGGGATCCATGTCTCTAGACACATAGTGACCTTTAAAATCACGTAAAAACAACCTTACACCCTCCGGAGAACAACATATTATGGCTCCTAGAGCTTTCAGTGTTTTTATTCCTAACAAGTTTTCTGGACATGATTTAGTAAGTAATAAATCTGTAGTTCGGGTCAGAGGTCCTATCGTAAGTGGAAGAGGCTGTGATACTTCATTAACAATAGGTTTTCCTGAAAAACCAAGGGAAATATTCTGAGAGCCTGAGAGGGGTGCCCCTGGAACTTCACTACGTTTTATAGTTGTTCGACTTGCCCCTGTATCGAGTAAAAATTTTCTATCTTGGCCTAATAATTCACTATGTACATAAGGTCCTTCTTGATCTACAGGAATCTCGATAAGGGGTAAGTCAACTTCCCTCTCTAGGCTAGTTCATGCGTAACGCTGATACTCAGGATATTCATACTGTGCGGTCTGATACATTTGTCGTGTTGTTGTCTGTGTGGCAGCAACAGGCAACGGTGGTGCAGCTGGCACAAACTGTATTGGCTGTTGTGCGGCTGGCATGGCCTGTGCATGCTGCAGAGCTCCTTGTTCATTCTGATCTTGTCTGAGTGGTCGTGATCTTTCTTGTGTTTTACCTATGGCGATATTATGTTTTAAAACTGGACAATCGTGTACGTAATGACCTGGCTTTTTACAATAATTGCATGTCCCTTTTACAGGTCCTGCTGAATCGGAATGTGTCATACCCTTTTTATGTCCTTCAGCTGGGACTGTCTGGGAAACTAGCATTTTCATTTTCGTGTCTTTCATGCGTCTGTGTTCATGTTCTTGTTCCTCTCTAATTCTATTGTGATGGTACTGTAACATTTGTAACATTTGTGATGGAGTGTTACCTTGCCAGGTACTCTCGAATTTTAATACTCTATTCTTTACTGGGGGCAGGGCATTTTCTACTAATTTTGTTACAAACAGATGCGGGTATGATTCGCTACTTGCTTTTATGCCACTATTTATACCAAAACATTTTTCAAATCGGGCATAGTAATCACTAGTGTCTTCATCTTGCTTCTGTTTACAGGCTGAAATTGTACCCCAATCTTCCTTTTTCGTAGTTAATAAACGTGGCAGTACCTGTACTAATAAACCTGGTAATGCTTTAGTTTTATCCCCAAGTCCTGCTCCTGCAGTTCGGGCCTTTTCTTCCGCTTCTAACACTGACCATTCTATCTTTTGGTCTCCTACCTCCCACTCTTTTTCCTTGAGTTTCTCATAAATGCCAGCAGGCATCAATACCTTTAATATTGTCATAATGTCGGGATAGGTATACTCTCCCATGAGTAACATGTCTTTAATTTCTCGGTGAAAACCCGCTGGATCTTTGTCATGACTGGGTACCACTTTCTTCATTTGTAACAATTCTATTTTTGATATGGGCGTATATACAAATACGCGCTTAAACTCGTTGTCCTCGCCTTTTATTGGGTGCACTTCTCGTAAGGGATTCTGTCTATCCATGTGATACGTGGTTCTTTCCTTGACGGGCAATGAGACATGCTCTGCGCATACAAAAAGAATATACTGCTTTCTTGATTCTAGAATTTCTTTAATTAATTTAGTACCTGAACCTCTCCATTTATTCATAAGCAATTCAGTCAATATGTCAGGCAAGGGACCAGGGTCCGAATGCTGACTCCGATATAGTATAATGAGTTGTTGAATCATATAAATCCCAACTAACCTCTGTTCATCTGGGGTGAGATTCAAAAATGTGCGTACTACTGTATCATCACTATATTTTCCGGGACTGTCCACCCAATGGACAGCTGCCCTGGCTAAATCTTGTTCATCCATAGAATCGAGAAAATGATAACCCCTTCGTTCTCGGAGTAGCTTGTCGGCGGTTTGGAACGAATGCTCGTTAGACCTTATATTAATTATAGGTATTTGGAAATTCCTGTTATTATCTGGACATATCGGACGTATCGAGTCAGTATGACATCTATTACTATTACAAGATCTTCCTCTACCTACATAGGCTATGGTGTCCGACTGTCCCGCGGGCAGTCCTGACCCCTCTTCCTCGCTTTGTTCGAACTCGTCTGCCTCTAATCTCTCTTCGTGTAGGCGTTCTATTTCTTTACGGATCTTTCGGCACATGGCTATTATACAATTTTGCTTATCATGTCTCCCTTCTGATATATTCTGGCTCCATCTTGTAAGAATTTGCATTGCTTCCGGGTCTACCCCTGGTCGGTCTTGATTTCTGATCACACAGTTTATGAGGAAACGTAACAGTTCCCCCTGTATCTCTACTTTCTGGTATTCCATAGCTCTGTTAATACATTCTGGATCTCGCCCTGTTTGGACAAAATGATATATTTTATCTAGATGCGCAGTCATTCCTGGTAACTTCCCTAAATACACTGCGGCTCGTCTGATACGCAATGATGCCAGAGTCATTTCGTCCTCTTTACCGGGCACAGGGTCATATCTGCAATCTATAAGAAGTTCCTTAAGTGTACGGGCACTTATGAGTTTGGGTGTACGTGAATGTGCTGACTCTTGAAAAGTAAGTTTATTTATTCTGGGTGGTGTAGAAAAAATATTGGTAGCACCTCCCGTGGCCCCATCTGGGGTGTCAGGTGTGAAAGGATTCGTCGAACGTGACACAGCAACTACAGGTGTGGACACAGCTATAGAAGTAGCTGTAGGAACGGATGCAGAAACAGATGTGCTTGCCGGAACTTGTGACTCGATTTGTTGCTGTAGGGATACGGGTGCTGGATCTTGGCGTTGGACCTCCCTGGTATGCGATCTATGTGGGGCGGAATTAGCATACTCGGGAGCTGCGTCATCTAAATATGAGGAAAGAAAAACATCTTCTGCGGTTCTAGGATGCCCCTTAGGATGTACCTTGATTGGGAATAATGGAGGTGGCAAGTCTTTCGGTATCTCTGGAGTAGCCTTAGGTAATCCTTCGGCTAGAAGGGGGTACATACCATTCATAAGGGCATTTCTTTGCCTATCTACTTGTTCTGATTTCACTCGGATACCTTCCTCAATTAATAGATTTTCTCGAACTTTGTTTGAACTCTCTTTACTCTTCTCTTCCTGTCTACGTGCTTTTTCTGTACGTCTATGAGATTCTTTACGCCATAACTCAACGGCGTCTTTCTGTGACTGTCTGACTTTCCTTTTCCATAACTCTTCCTCGACTTTCATGATGCACTCTGCATCCCAGGTCCCCGCTGCGGGCCACCTCTGACTTTCTGGTAATCCCTTGGTGTAGTCTACCCATAAATCAAGAAATAATATAGCGTCTAAGCCATGTTTATGATACATGAAGTGCCCTGGAGTATCCCTAGGAGGAATAGGGACGGCTTCTTCGAGAACCCCTTTTCTAGTAGTGATCTGTCTTAATTTCGAAAAGAGCGGCATATTGACAACTGCAGGGACATTTTAAGGATTTTGGGGGCCCTGGGCCAAGCATATTTTGGGGGCCCCTGTTAGGAACAGTTTTGAATTCATGATCCAATTTCAGCTTTTTCATGCCCTCTTTGGTTGGGTCATTGAAAATGCACATGCGCACTCGTCCAAATTCTAATGATATTTACATGTAATATTCAGGGATAGTTATGTGCATGGGCGTAGGAAGTGTGGGGGATGCGGGGATATATCCCCCCCAGATTTTGGAGTGGGGGGGACACGGGGGACAAGGGTGTGGGGGACGAGGGGACAAAAGAATTTCCCCTCTCCCTTCTGTTATCACAGGGCCATTAGCACGCGAAAGCGCTACCTAATGGCCCTGCACTTGACCTGCCTGGAGTCAGAGGCCACCCGCCCTCTGCCTTTTGTTATACTGCAGGAAGGCTCAGCCCTTCTGGGAAGGGCAGAGAACGGAGAAAAAATAAACGCTGTCTCTTTTCCTTCATGGCAAGGACCGTGTCCACTACTCCTGACCTGCCTCTGGTGGCTGCCCTCCTCTCTTTATTCCTCCATCTCTTTCTGTCTCTGTCTCGCTCCTGCTTACGCGCTGATTTCAAGAGGCAACTCTTAAGGTACTCTCTCTTGCCTCTCCTTTTCTTTATTTGTTCCCCTGTGAAATTGATCCAAAAAAGGCTGAACACTTTGGCTGTAAATGTCCTCATTTTCTGACCGTTTTCTATTGAAAAGAAACACCTCGGAATGAAGAGAAAAAATAGTTAAATACCTAAATAAAGCAATACAGAGTGGACAGCAGACAGGCCAGACTGTTATTTAAACCCGCACACATTAGCGCCACTTTACAGAGTTTGCCAGTGAAAGCGCTACTTTCTTTTTATCTTCTTTCCTTGAACAACATTGTTTTCCCAGGGTGGGTAAGTGCGCCATTCCTAAAGGGACTGCAATACCTGGTTGATGGGTAGAGTGGAAACGTTTAATATGATCGTTTTCAACTTTTTAATTATTTTAGCTTATAAAATGCGGCTCTGTGTTTGGGGATGTGGTCTTTTTTAAACCAAACTGCATACATTTTGAAAGGATATAAGCAATGGACATTGAAAGGGGTCCCTTCCTGGTCCTGTAGCCATGTCTTGAACTTTTCAGGCAAAATCACTTACTGATTTCTGAATAATGAGTTTCAAACCGTTAAGGTAACCATGTATTTTCTGATTACAGTTCACATGCTTTGCTTATTCTTGCATTCCCTATGAGTGTTTGCTTTTTCCAGGGTGTTATTCATTTTTTTTCAGGCAGCATTTTACTGTTGTCTAGTGCATAATTTGAATTTAGTCTCAGCACAATTGAGTTGTGCTGAAGGCAGTGCGAGTTTCTCTCAGTGAGGCAGTATGTTGTTCAGTGTGGGAGAGAATGTGGCACTCTGGCCAGAGCTGCTGAATTTGGAACTGGAGAACCATGTTCAGACCTTCATGACCAGTTCACCATACCACACTCCTGACAGAGCTTATTCCGATGCTACACCTTAGAAGGCCCGATAGACCTTAGAAGCCCAGGTGTCTTAGCACCCGCAGGTGGACCTGTCCACCACAATCCATACTGCAGTTCACTTCCAGTCTTACGGGCAGGCATATGAAGAAGCTCATCCAAGCTCGACAGTGAATCTGTCACTGAGGTCACAAGACCCTTGAGGCCAGTCCATCTCACCCATTGGTACCTCCATTGGCCTTTTTCCAGCACTAGCAGTGCAACTTGCCAGGGGTTGGCAATGTAGGATTTGCATGCACACCAAACTTAGGGGGTGATTATAATGGCAGTGGGACCGCCACGTCACCCCGTCGGTGGCGGTCCCACCGCCATTGGTGACTGCATCACAGCCCGCAATATTACAATGGCGGGTGGTTACATGGCGGTCGGAAAGACCAACCACCACGCACCCGACGGGCTTCTTGAGCCCGCCGGTGTGGTGGAGGGGCTTGTGGTTCCTACAATGCTCGTGGTGCCTACCATGCACCGCAGCAAGGATTACGATGTCCCTTACCCGCCAGCTTATCAATGGCGGTTCACCTGCCATGGAAATGCTGGCGAAAGGGACATTGGGGGCCCGTAGCAGGCCCCTTTACCCCTGGCCCTCAGACATGAGTCCTGGGGGGCATCTATGATGCCCCACAACATATCACTGCACCATGTGGCAGGCACCGGTATATTTAACATGTTCCTTTTTTTTTTACTTTGCGGCGGATGATGCAGCCAGCAGCACCTGCTGCAATGTAAAAGATAGGCACTGCGAACACCGTAGTGGCAGTCACATTGTAATGCCTATCGTGGGGCCCCCACCTGGAAGGCCAGCGGTCCCATTCCCCGATTCGATGGCGGTGGTACTGAAGTCCGCCTGCCATCGTAGTCAGCCCCTAAGTTTGCATTTTATGAATATGATTCAGCGGGAAATAAATTGATGTTTGCAATTTAATTGACTTTGGTTGGCCTCTTATCTATGAGATTTCCCTGTTGAATGTGCCTTTACATTATACATTTTTGGTTGTATGAATTGATTGCATACTACACTCTCCTACAGGTATTAATTTGAGTGTCATTAGGAGTGTCTGGGACCAATTGTTTTCTTAGGAATTATTTTCTTTACTAACCTTTGCAAAGGGCCCTAAACTTCACAGCAACACAAGTCACATTTATTTTAGTAATTTGGGATCTGTTTGAGCTACAAAATTGTTTTGGAGGTAATCGTTAGATTATGCAGCAGATGATGTATTATGTGGCAAATATGATACAGCCATAGTTAAGTGGAAAACATTTTTCCACTTAATTTTGCCCCAACATTGTAGTTGATCAATTTGTAAGTTCCCCAAACCCAAAAGTCGAGTTTGGGCACAATTTGCATTTTAAAAGCAGCCCTATAACACAGGGCTACTTTTAAACTGACCTCAGGCTTCAGCAGTGCACACATGCAAGCTCAGAAAGGGCTGCTGGCCTCTAAACTGCCATGCCCTATTATATTCTAGGGACTTAAAAGTAGTTCTAATCCCCCTGCCCTATTATGTACTAGGGCCTTATAGGAGAGGTCATGCCAATCATAGGGGTACCCTAACCCATAGTGCACCCTAGTGTATGTAGGTGTTTTCACTGTATTTTTAAGTGCCTCTTTCAGAATAGCACTGGCTGTTTAGGCAGAGGCCAGGGTCAGTCAGTCAGGTACCACCAGTACCAGTCAGCAAAAAGTTGGGGAGTGCCCAGGGCGGCTTTGCAACACTAGAGAAACACAAACTCAGAATGTAAAACATAACACCATGGTTGGGGGGTTCTCTTCAATAATCAGAATTGATTTCTATACTAATGAACCCATTTTCCAACATTAGGATAGGGAAAGACTGGGGAAAAATCACAACGTTCTAATCTATACAGTGAAGTTTTTATGCAGCTCTTTGATGACGGTTAATAGCTCACTGTTCAATGTTAGGATTTTAACTTATAAACTTCAAATACCAAAAGAATATCTCAGACAAAAGCAGTAACTCACTGACCTATTGAATTAAAACTTTCACTAGACAAGCCTTCGATCTCTCTCAAAAAAAGAACATTAATCACCAAAGTTATCTTCACATTTTTATTGTTGCCTGAAAATTGCTGGAGACCAGGAATGCAGCAGCAGGTACTTTTCAAACCCTAATGCACTTGCAAACACGACGTCCCAACCCTAAGTCAGCGGCCTTTGTTTGCTTTGTGCATTAAGATGCAAGATTCATATATATGTTTTTTTTAAACATTTGGTCTCATTACTATATGAATGTAAATAACAATAAAGCATACATGCAAACTGTGACTACATGCCCGCTTTTCTCAATATTTCACTCCGAAAGTATGCGATTGTATTTGTTTAATGGGCGGTGATTTGTATAGGGTCACTGGAAAGTGCACAAGGTTGTCCCTGTCCCCCCCCAGAATTTTAGTGTCTCCTACGCCCCTGGTGATGTGTGTTTTCAATATTGTAACGTAGCAGCTGCTCACTAATATTACTGCAAATAATCTCTGTGACACTCTCCCATTTCTCATATGTGTGGTTCTGATTTGATTTTATAACTTGTTTATGGCTGTTGCATGTCACATAAACACAACTTTTCTCTACAAAATGTCTATAATAGACACTCACATATCAATCACATGGAAAATAAAGCAAAGGAAAACGGTATTTAAAATAATCTGTGTAAGAGTTATTCAAGGTCATCAGGGCAAGACTGCAGAACAGAGCTGGGTCTGTCAGGGGGCCCCCTGAAGGTCTGGGGCCCTGGGCCAGAGCCCACTTTGCCCCTGCCTTAAAATGTCTCTGGACAACTGATCCGATACTTAATCTTGAACACACTTAATACAAAAGCACAATAATGAACAACCATTCATACCACAATATGCAGGACGTTTAACACATTAAACATTAAACATTAAACACATTTTTAACCTTTAAAATAAACAACAATGGTGATCGTCTGCATAACTAACCACCAAGATAATTCTTAACAATAACTAGATACTTCGGAATACTTGATATACTGCTAAACAGTACAGATACACTGCTAGAACAGTGCAGACCGGATTTGTGTACCCAAACCCGTCTTGACCGGCACAACCTATGTGCACGTCAGAAATGCCTCCCCAGTAATGGTACTCACCGGGTAGCTTCGGAAACGGAAGGCCTCGGTAACTTGAACTTGGACCGAACTGGACTCGACTCGTCGGACACTGGACTCGACTCGGGACTTCGGGAACTGGTGGGTCTCTGTATACCTCGGATCTTGCTCTCTCAGCTAGGCTCTGGTCGGGATACTTCGCACTTCTCACCGCCTCGTCTGGGTGTTGATCGCAGTCTCAGTCGCCCCCGCTTGACCGGAGGGAGATACAGGAAATCCTGCTGGTACGCGTTATTGTCCGTCCAGCTGTGGCAGGAGACCGGGCCTGCAACTCACCGCCGGCGCGTGAGATGAGAAAGTGTCCCTATTCGGGCGCCATTCATGTGGTAAATAAAATTCCTTTACCGGGACTTAATTTGATACAGAAACATAATAAAATAGCTCAGTAAAATGAGAGGCAGAATCCGTGGTATTAGAGGTTCGGAATGGGCTTTATTCCAATAATCGATTATAATCGGTTGCTCCAAGTTCCATCACCACGGGGGTTCAGGAAGTGAAGTACATACTTTATTGACAAGAAGTAACTTTTATAGTACATACATTACAATGAAGCGAATGCAGTAGGCGTAACAATTGATAAGGAAAATGATGATTTACATGCGTAACCGAAAAATGGGTGTAATAAGGAGTAAAAAGGAACATAATTGGTTATGATGTCACATATAGGTGGATCTATAAGATAATACTTGGCATAGATGCGCGCGCAGCAGCATGACGTGTAATTGACGTGCAACTAGGGGGTGAAGGGGACTTGACATTTTAGCTCTACATGTGGAGACAAAAAGTCTGGGGGGTCAAGTCAACCTAATCCCAAATCATATCTAACATCCTATGTTTAAAGAACTATGTTATCCACAAAAGAAGGACTCTCGGACAGAATCTATTCTATACTGACTGTGCGTGCGTGTACAAGCGTCTAAGTGTCTACACTGAATGCGAGGGGGTAGGAATATTCCATGGTAACAGGGCTATGAATTACTTGCATGAGGGCAGAGAAGCCGAGCCTTTGCTCAGTAGCTGGAAGAATGTTTACTTAAGCTGCTAGACAGGAATGCATCGGCTAAGGAGTGAAGCAGATAATTCGAAGGTGAAATACAGTTCTTGGCAGAGAATAGGCTGATGTCAGGCTTCGTGAGCCGCGCAGAGAATGAGACAAAGTTCATGGTCACAGATGCAGGCTCAGACTCGAGTTTTCAGAGGCAGAAAGCAAGAGGAGTTTGATGACAGAATCAGGGCCTACTTGCCTGGACTGTAAAATGGCATAAGTGAACCATATAAAGCCGGTGGCCTTTCATATTTAGGAATGGAATATCCGGCCTATTCATGGCGGATCTGACAGAGGACATGTTGACGGTGGACGCACATGTATTTGCGTCTTCATAACTGGAACTGGAGGGAACATACATGTACTTGTGACATGCACATAGAACCGTTGGGGTCCAAGATAGGGGACATAACTGACCAGAAAAATCCATATTTCCACAGTATGATGAAGCACCTAAGGACCCTTCATCCGAACAATCTTGCACGAGAAGAGTGCAAACGGATGAGAAACACTCCTGCGCCTTTCTGAGTTTCTTTTCTTTTTCTTTTTTTTCTGCCATGATTTCTCTATTTTAACGTTGAAAAACAGTATCTGTAAAAAATAATCACAAATAAATGTATATTAATAACTTTCAAATTTATACTATTCCATTACTGTACAAACACATTTTATATAAAAACTGACTAAGAAACTATAGCCCTGAACCACAAGTGTGAGGATGGTTAAAACACTACATGCATAGTGCATACTACTTTGAAGCAGTTCATGCCCTGAAGCCTACCTCACTAAAAGACTACATGCTAACTGACTGAATGATTACAGTGCTATAAGGAGACACACTGGGTGAGTAACAGGGTGTTTGCTAGAAGTGTATGAATACTGACTGGGGAATTGAAGGTGTGAAAGACAACTGTGTAGGTGGTTAAGAGGACTGCATACATAGTGGATAGGCGTTTGAAGCAGTCCATGTGCTAAGGCCTGGCTCACTGCATGAGTACTTGGGTACTGACTGAATGAATAGAGTACAGCAAGGAGAGTGCCTGGGTGAATTTATAAGTGGTTGGCTGTTGGCACAGTGAATAGATTAGTACTTGGTACAGAATGGGTCACTAGAGGAGTGCAAAGGGAGTGACAGGATGTTTGCTGGACTGTATGGACACTGACTAGGGAATTGAAGGTGTGAAAGACAAGTGTATAGTATGTTAAAAGACTGCATGCATACTGCATAGACATTTGATGCAGTCTATGTGGTAATGTATGGTTCACAACATGAGTACTTGGAAACTGACTAAATCATCAGACTACTGCTAGGACAGTGCCTGGGTAAAACTTTAACATTTTCAGTTCTGGCGCAGTGAAGAGAATAGTACATGGTACTGCACTTTAGTGTCAAACCCTGACTCATTTTATCAATGCATAAGCAAAGACTAGCTTCTAATGCTACTAAAACTTGACAACATGACCGGTTTTAAAACAGTTATCTGTCAACAAATACACGATGTTACCAAATGCTTCTCTCACAAGCCTTACCCAAATGCACACAGACTCACACTGTGATTTTAGACAAGCAACACTATCCTAGGAGTTTACCAAAACTCATTCACTAGTCTAGAAGAGGTAAGGGTACTGCACACAATCGATAAACACTAAGGCAACCCGGGTCTCATGCTGAATCAAATATAAAAACCAGGAGAAAGTATAAGTATCTGTCTAATCCGACATCTCTTTAAGAGAGAACCCTTTTAGGACAGGACCCATCAATCACAGAAGGTGGTGAGTTTGTCATCATTTGGGTCTGTACATCTCAGTATGACGGACCAGATCTTAGGTAAACGACCTGGTGACGTGCAGAGAGAATGCAACATAAGAGGGTTGCTGTCAGATCTCAAAAAAATGTCCAAAACGACATTGTACCCATAAGTTAGTGAAGGGGGTCCTAAGGTCAGCAGCTCTAAACAATAGAAGTGAAAAGTAAAAATGGCTAGAGGAACTCAAATGTTCTTTATTCAGTAGAGTGCCTCTGTCATAATTAAAAAGCAATATGGCAATTTAGCACAAATATTTTGTCATTATGCTAATGTCCATAGCAGTGTGGTCGACATGTTTCTGCCCATTGTGATCTATTAGTATCAGGGCTTTCTTCAGGACCTTAAATGCTGCTGTGATTTGGTGAAAAGATGTAACAAAGTAATTCAAAGACCGCCCCGGGGTACCGACGGAGAGAGCGGGCCCCTTTCCCTGAGTCAGGACCAGGTTGAGGTGAGGGCTTCACCCAATTTTCATGGGTATCTGGTTTCGATATCTTTTGAATTGACCGGTGCGGTAGGATTTTCTTTTCTAAGTATGTTTTTTCACTTGAATTACTTTGTTACGTTTTTTCACCAAATCACAGCAGCATTTAAGGTCCTGAAGAAAGCCCTGATACTAATAGTTCACAATGGGCAGAAACATGTCGACCACACTGCTATGGACATTAGCATAATGACAAAATATTTGTGCTAAATTGCCATATTGCTTTTTAATTATGACAGAGGCCCTCTACTGAATAAAGAACATTTGAGTTCCTCTAGCCATTTTTACTTTTCACTTCTATTGTTTAGAGCTGCTGACCTTAGGACCCCCTTCACTAACTTATGGGTACAATGTCGTTTTGGACATTTTTTTGAGATCTGACAGCAACCCTCTTATGTTGCATTCTCTCTGCACGTCACCAGGTCGTTTACCTAAGATCTGGTCCGTCATACTGAGATGTACAGACCCAAATGATGACAAACTCACCACCTTCTGTGATTGATGGGTCCTGTCCTAAAAGGGTTCTCTCTTAAAGAGATGTCGGATTAGAGAGATACTTATACTTTCTCCTGGTTTTTATATTTGATTCAGCATGAGACCCGGGTTGCCTTAGTGTTTATCGTGTAGAGTATTAGGGGAAATGCAACCTGCAGGTCTATTAAAAGTTTCTTTCCCTTGGACCTCCCCTCAAATTGATTTGTGTTACGATACTGCACACAATCTACATATTTAAGTACTGCACTTTAGTGTCAAAGCATGACTCATTTTATCAATGCATAAGCAAAGACTGGCTTCTAATGCTACTAAAACTTGACAACATGACAGGTTTTAAAACAGTTATCTGTCAGCAAATACACGATGTTACCACATGCTTCTCTCACAGTGGTTCCCAAATGCACACAGACTCACAGTGTGCTTCTAGACAACAACCACTATCCCTAGGAGTTTACCAAAACTCATTCACTACTGTGGAAGTGGTAAGGGAACTGCACACAATCTACATATTTCAGGACTGCACTTTTGTGTCAAAGCCTAACTCATTTAATCAACGCATAAGCAAAGACTGGCTTCTAATGCTACTAAAACTTGACAACATGACAGGTTTTAAAAGAGTTATCTGTCAGAATATACACAATGTTACTAAATGCTTCTCTCACAGAGGTTCCCAAATGCACACAGACTCACAGTGTGATTCTAGACAAGCAACACTATCCCTAGCAGCTTACCAAAACTCATTCACTACTATGCAAGGGGTAAGGAGACTACACACAATCTACATATTAAAGTACAGCACATTAGTGTCAAAGCATGAATCATTTTATCAATGCATAAGCAAAGTCTGGCTTTTAATGCTACTAAAACTTGACAACATGACAGGTTTTAAAACAGTTATCTGTCAGCAAATACACGATGTTACCAAATGCTTCTCTCACAGTGGTTCCGAAATGCACACAGACTCACAGTGTGATTCTAGACAACAACCACTATCCCTAGGAGTTTACCAAAACTCATTCACTACTGTGGAAGTGGTAAGGGAACTGCACACAATCTACATATTTCAGGACTGCACTTTTGTGTCAAAGCCTAACTCATTTAATCAACGCATAAGAAAAGACTGGCTTCTAACGCTACTAAAACTTGACAACATGACAGGTTTTAAAAGAGTTATCTGTCAGAAAATACATGATGTTACCAAATGCCTCTCTCACAGTGGTTCCCAAATGCACACACACTCACAGTGTGATTCTACACAAGCACCACTATTCCTAGGAGTTTACCAAAATTAATTCACTACAGTGGAAGTGGTAAGGGAACTGCACACAATCTACATATTTCAGGACTGCACTTTTGTGTCAAAGCCTGACTCATTTAATCAAAGCATAAGCAAAAACTCCCTTCTATTGCTACTAAAACTTGACAACAAGACAGGTTTTAAAACAGTTATCTGTCAGCAAATACACAATGTTACCAAATGCTTCTCTCACAGTGGTTCCCAAATGCACACAGATTCACAGTGTGATTCTAGACAAGCAACACTATCCCTAGCAGCTTACCAAAACTAATTCACTACTGTGCAAGGGGTAAGGAGACTACACACAATCTACATATTAAAGTACAGCACATTAGTGTCAAAGCATGACTCATTTTATCAATGCATAAGCAAAGACTGGCTTCTAATGCTACTAAAACTTGACAACAAGACAGGTTTTAAAACAGTTATCTGTCAGCAAATACACGATGTTACCAAATGCTTCTCTCACAGTGGTTCCGAAATGCACACAGACTCACAGTGTGATTCTAGACAACAACCACTATCTCTAGGAGTTTACCAAAACTCATTCACAACAGTGGAAGTGGTAAGGGAACTGCACACAATCTACATATTTCAGGACTGCACTTTTGTATCAAAGCCTGACTCATTTAATCAAAGCATAAGCAAAAACTGCCTTCTAATGCTACTAAAACTTGACAACAAGACAGGTTTTAAAACAGTCATCTGTCAGTAAATACACGATGTTACCAAATGCCTCTCTCACAGTGGTTCCGAAATGCACACAGACTCACTGTGTGATTCTAGACAAACAACACTATCCCTTGCACTATACCAAAACACAATTCTTCATCTAGAAGGAGTACTACATTTTAGTGTAGAAACATAACTCATTTCACAAATTCATAAACAATGACTGGTTTCTGATTCTACCAAAATATAAAAACAGCACAGTTATCTGTCTGCAAACACATGAAAAACACAAATGCTTATCACAGAATGGTTTCTACATGCACACACACTGTCAATAAGATTGTAGAGAAAAAAAGTACTCCCTACACTTTAGCAGGAGAAATACATTAGTCTGATTAAAATCAAAGTAGTCTACATACATCCCCTCACAATTAAATAACTCACCTTTCAAGTTGTTATGTAGATTAAGAAGTATATCAGTCACACATCAGATTTTCTTATACAGAATCTCTGCACTGTGCACCTCTCAGCAAAACCAAAGAATGGCAAAGTTTCCCTCTCATTTCCCACACATATACATGTAAACATCAAATCACATTCCTTCCCACATAAGTTCAAAAGCAAACACACATTTCTATTGGTTAAACATTTCAACCCTTTCCAAATGACATAAATTTGAACCCTTCCCCCAATCTGCCTTCTGCCCGTTACCATAGAAACAGATCATGGAACACTGTACTGAGCACACAGGTCACAAGTTCAGCACACAATGTTGCTAATCAAGACAGCAAGTGTGCTTGACTTTTCAACATATCAGCTTATCATATATAATGTTCCTTACAATCAGTTTTTGTTAACCAATAAGAATCATGCGTTTAAAAAACAGAAATATACACCCTACCTTTCAGTGTAGAAGGTTGTCAAACAACCAATGATTTCTTGTCTTTTTTCAAAACTGCATCTTAGCCACCATTTTAGAAACATCTTACTTACTAAACTGCCATTTCATTTACAGAGACCATCTGAGTGCTACCATACCTCCTTTCAAGATGCTTAGAGTGTGGATTGTGGGACACAGCTATATTTTCTGGAGCCGAAGGTATGCAGAAAACAAAGGCATTCACAAAGACCTAGGTTTGCCAAATGTAGACATTAAATGGATTGGACAGAGAGGGTTAAAGTGGCACCAATTGATGCCATTGGTGAAATCCTTCATGCATATCCAACAACCTGACCTCATAATAGTGCACTGTGGTGGCAATGACCTAGGCACTTTGACTGGGGTAGGTCTGGAAATCCTTATGAAGGACACCTTTGCAGAACTGATTTCACTTTTCCCCAAAACTGCCTTTGTGTATTCTAACATATGCCAAAGGCAGAAATGGAACTGGTCCGATCATTTTTGTCCACAAATTGAGAAAGCTAGGAAACATGTGAATAAATCTGTTTCTGCTTTTCTCCGAGACTATAGAATGGGGTCCATTTGCAATAACAATCTGCGCTTTCATATGCAAGAGATGTATAGGAGAGATGGAGTACACTTTACTGATGAAGGAAACAGAGTCTTCCTCAACAACTTTAGACTCTGTATAGGTACTTACTCATAAGTACCAAAAACTCTCAATGAACACAACGGCTCTTTTTAGAGCCACTCAAGAACAAAACACTTAAGCTTGATCTTTATCTCCCAAAAATGTCAATTTTTTTTTCTTGGATCCGCGCACCCACCGCGAGAGAATTCGTGCATCCAACACGGTAGGATGCGCGCACCGTGCGCGCATTTCCCCGTTTTTTTCCTTTTTTTTAAAAGGGGGCCCCAGGGGGTCCTTCTGGGACCCCCTAAGCACCTCTAGAGGGTCAGAGTATTTCCACTCTGCCCCCTTTATATGTTTTACACACTTATTCCCCTTGCTTCTTTAGCCTCGCTTCTACCGAGGCAGAAAATGGCCGCCAACAGCTCCTGGTTTCGAATGTAGACAGACACTCGACAGCCAATTAGCATTCAGCGCGCGATCGGGAGGGTGCGCGCTCGGTTCGGGTAGGATGCGCTTACGGTGCGGGTAGGGTGCGCGGATCCTCCCCGGCCATAGATATCACTGACTTTTTTACCCTAATTTTCTCAGGAACTACTGAACAGATTCACACCATTTATGCAAAAGGCACGAGTCTGAACTGAGGACTACCTCTTTGCCAAATTTGGTGTCATTCCTTTCAGCGGTTCAGGCTGTAGCTGCGACAACAGATCCTATGGGAAATTGCATGGGGAAAACGCGTTTTGGGACCCCCCTTTTTTCTCGGCCCCCGCTTGACGAATCACCACGAAACTTTCAGGAGCGGAGCGGGCCAAAAGTTTCGAAAATTTCGCGAAGATTCGTCAACCGGCGCCAGACTTATTGGGAATAGAATGTTGCGGATTTCCTATGGACAATAGGTCCTAACTATAACTATCTACTGGCGACCGCCAGTAGATAATATATATATACATATATATGAGATTATACATTTATACATATATAAGGCCTATTTTTATATGTGTACTTAAGTTCTATGAATGAAACACATTGTCTGTGTCTACATTGAATTGAAAGAAGTTTTCAATAAAGAGGTTTTATAAAAATCAATGCAAAGTTGTTGCTACTTTGGAGTTAAAGAATATGACTACAGTTGAAGTGCCCCTGATTCGAGTCTTATTGCTTTTACTGCTTAGGCAACAGCTTTGTTAGCAGGTGGGTGCTGTTTAGGGTTTGAATCCACTCAATAGTTGGTACTGAAGTTGAATTGCTATGATTTATGCCTTAGATTCTATATTAATTCCATTGTGTTGTGTTGAAGGCTGTTGGATGCTCATCTCAAACATTCCATATCACAGAACATTGTGTGTGCCTCTTGCCCTGTGTATTTGGTAGTGGGACAATTCATTGACTATCAACGTGAATCTGCATAGCACCTGGCACTGCTCTCAACAAAGCTTTCTGCTGCAGCTGCTTGGTGCACCCCAGACCGCACTGCCCATGAGTGTGGTCTGGGGCGCTTGATCCGCCTCATCATCTCTGTGAGTGTCAGATGGTGGTTAGAAACATGAATGAAAGTAAGGGTGGGCGTAGTGGGGCTACGTGAAGCAGCACGTAGTGTGCCCAAATCTACGCACACTGCGCGCTTCGTGTAGCCCCACTACGCGCCACCCGCCTCCTGCCCGCCCTCCTTTATAAAAGATAACATTAATTTATAATAAAGAAAATTAAACACCACTTACCTGAAGCGCGGCGTCTCCGGGGCTCCCTCTTCCTGGTTTCCAACTTTTCTGACAAATGCGCATTTACACACAGCAGGCAGTGGTTGATAAACACGCTGCCATTTTCATAACTGAAAAATACAGCAATTTTTTTGTAAATGGGAGAAATTTATAGTGCAGAAAAATGTCCCTTATTATTAAAAGTTCTGCAGAACATTTTTCTGCACTTTAAATTTCTCTCATTTAAAAAATAAAATGGGTGTATGTTTGTGTTGTACATATAACGGTGCCACATATGGCAAAAGGTATGTCCTGTGCCACAAGTACATACTGCACAGGCTCTCAGTCATCCATACACACATATCCCATTCATTCACACCCATGCACTCACTAATGCTCATGGCAGCCTTATAATAGTACCCCTAGTCATGGTATTTTGTTCAAACTATAGTTTCAGTCTCCATAGACATTAGGTTTAAAGTCAATGAAGCTGGGCGAGGGAGTGTTTGGTGACAATATGCGAGTTACACAGCTGTCAGTAGCTCACAACGATTTTCACTGATCAGAAGTAGTTCTCATTACAGAAAAGGTTGGAGACCCCCGATTTAGTATGATAAGCGGAGAAGGATGGTATAGTCAAAGGATGTATCCTTTAGATCACAAAAATACAAAACCTATCCCTTGCGCAAAGCTTTAAACAAACACAAGTAGATTCAAGCTTGTTTTGTAGGGTCTTCCTGTTAACAGGACAGAAAGCTCTCACCCCCTAGGAGGTGGCATGCTTCATCATTGATCCACTTCTGACACCGTTCATCAAGATCCAGGTGCGAGTTACATTCTGTTTAAGGGAGCTTTTGAAATGTTTTGTCAATACTAGTAATATTTTGGGTGCAAAGAAATGAACAAGCAAAAACTGGTTCGTGGGGCCGTTATTGCAGAGAGGAAAGAAATGGTAGTTTAAAACTACTTCTTGGTGGACAAAGTAATTTTTATTGCGTCCCCAAAGGTTAAAAAATAATGGGATTAATTCAATCCAAAAGAGATGTCAAAAGGTTTCTGCCCTATGGTCACCCTCTAAACAGGTTTAGGGGCTTTCGTCAGGAGAGCTGACCCCCTCTGCTGTGAAATATCAAGAGAAATGGAAAGTTAATAACCAGTAAATTGGGGATCTGGCCACTATTTGCTTCTATTTGAAGGTTAGCTTTAACTCTATAAAATAAAAGCATGTAAAAGTTTAACAGAATTGAGATTATGAGTAAGCATAGTGCAAACTTAGGGTATATTCAGGTGCTAAAAATCGTTTTTGTGAAGGTGTGAATACTGCAAACATACATGGTCGAATAGGAAATACCTTCCCCTTCAAAGGAGTTAATATGTCTCATCTCACTAGAGGGGAAGGGAATCAGGCTACTAAATGTAAACATGAGACCAGCCCATGAAACGGAATGAACTGATATCTCGGTACTACCGAGACTGTCATGTCCTGATGGAGTTATAGCCCGCTTGTAAGGTGTGTTTTATCCCAACAATTGAAGAAGTGAATGTATTGTAGATATTAAGTGGTATACATATGCATATCACAAAAGTGCATCTGATTGTCATTTGGGATAATGAAATCCAGAGGCTTTCATCATTCAACTGTACTTGATCTGTGTTTAACCTATGTATATATCACACTAGAGGGTTCTCAAGGTGGAGTAAGACAAAGCATCAAACATCACTAACTCCAAATGAATGCAACTCACAAAAAGTGATGGAATGCTACTATACTAGAAGGGGAAGTCAGCGTGTGTGAAAAAGGGGGGGAGGGGAAAAGAAATCTTTTCTTTTAAAGACGAGGTCCCTACATTGCCCTGCCGATAGCTTCATGTACACGCTTGACATGGTCAAAGCGGGGTGCTTGTATCGAATGAGTCTGTGACACCTGTTTTTCGAGATGTGTGAGCTATGGAGTTATCACCTCTAATTACAGTTTCGAAACACTCCTTATTGATGAATTTAACAGACTTTGGTCTGTCTGTAGCAATATTAACTACAGAAGTGCTAGACGTTAATTCTATTTGTCCTGTTATGTACAACGTGGGTGAACCATTTTGAGCCGTTCTTTTGTCCTTTTTTTAGTAATTAATGATCTGAGGCATCATTCCTCGAAAGGTAGAGGTAAATTAACATTACCCCTAGGTGAGTCTATTATGTATACTTACCTCAAAGTTGTTTGTCCCTTTCCTAACCACGTGTGTAACACATATCACGTGTGTGGTGTCTGTCTTGGTGTGTGGTGGGAGACCATGACGTTTTGATGATTAATTTGTTAACTGTTTTCATTTTTAGAAACACTGGACCGGACTGCAGCTGGTTCTGTTGTTACAAATACCTCATTATTGAGTATGGTTTTTATTCCATTATTTTTGTAGCAGAGTGATATTACTGAGAGGTCCTGATGAATGCCGGGAACGAGTAGTCACCTGGCAGAAACATGTCGACCACTGAGAACTAGGATATTATTTCAATCCTATATCACCTTGTTTTAACCCTAGCTGATGGGAACTACTAGTAAAGTAAATTCTGTTACCCTGTAGCTAGTTTTACCTATTCACAACTTTTTTGATTTACACTCTGCCCCTTACTCCCCCTGCCTAAATTGGCAACCTCATAAAACACCTCACGCTCCTCTCCTTGCTTCTCTGAGAGTTGTAGCCCACACTGTATACCTTGCGGTTGCAGTGTGCAAGAGGGGACCCAATGATGAAGCATGTCACCCTCGGGTGAGTGAGGGTTCTCGTCTTTAAAAGAAAAGATTTCTTTCCCCTCTTTAACCTATGTATCCCACACTGTTCCCTTTTCAAAAGTCTGTTATTTATCTTTTTGAGAACCTTTTAGGAATGGTTTGTCAGCAGTTATCCAATTTGAAGCTTCTTTCGTATGTCCTGCAGAAATGAAATGGTTGGTCATCTTGGTCGAATTGAGTTTACACTTTATAGTGCTTCTGTGTTTGATAATCCTAGTATGAATTTTCCCGGTGGACAGGGGATCACGTAGATGACCCTCTCTGTATTGCAGTTGATAAAAGATCGTAATTCCCATGGTGAAGTCAGACTTAAGTCTATTTGGGTGATCACTTTGTCAGATGGCAGATAGCACACATAGTGCAGAGGTGATGTCCCACTACTTTAGGCAGTCCTTATATAATGGTCATTGGGGTGGCTTTTATTTTTCTTAGTCTGGTATTTACCAGCATATCCCTCAGGTTAGCACTACGTTTGACAGTTTTTTGTTAATTAGTCTTTGCAGATGATCGAAAAAATTGGAGTATGTGAGAACACAGACTAATTGTTTATTTGAATCCTTGGTGTGTGATTTGAGAAGAGCTTTATGCTTGTTATTCTTGGAGCATTTTCTTGCTTGTTTTGATAGTTTTATGGGATATGTCTCTACTTGTAGGTCAGAATGTCTGCATGTTTCATAAAACTCCTGAGATACGAGCAGTTTCTCCCAAGCCGAAGGAATTGGCCCACCAGAAGACTGTCCCTTAGGATCTTAACATGACAACTGTTATAGTACAATAGAGAGTTGCAATCAGTAGGTTTCTTTAGACTTCTGTAGCAAGATGGATAGATTAAGATATCTAGAAATGGTAGGCTTGTTCTATTATATTGGCTCTTGAAATTCAATTTAGGATTCAGATTGTTCAAACAGTTCTCAAACCCTAAGACTGTGGCTTCTGCACCTTGTAATTTGATCAAGATGTCTTTGATGTACCATTTTTAAAGCATTATGTTCTGATGAAAAGGATTAGTATCAGATAAATGTTTATTACCTCAAATGTATGCATATACACTAGGTTAACTAGAATTAGCACAAAGCTGCTGCTCATCGAAGTCCCCTATGTCTGGAGGTAGATTCGGTTCTCACTCAAACATGAAAAGGTTTTTTGAGTGCTCACTTAGTACATTGCAATATAAACCTAGTGCGGGTCATATGTGTAGTTGAGGAGGACTTTAAGAGCTGCTCTGAAGTCTGTAAAGCATGTCTGTAGGATATAAGTTTATAGTGTGTCTACATCCATGCCTATAAGGATTGGTTTTCAGGCTCAAAAGTCATTGTGTCCAGTACACATAAAATATCCTTGTTGTCCTACACATATAAGACCATAGTCTCCACTAAAGGGTGGAGGAAGTGGCTTGTGAATTGAGACAGAGGTTCCAGATTTAAGCAATGCTGGAGACAATCGGCCTGCCCGAAGTAGGCGCCCTGATTTTAATGTATTTTGGCCAATACATTTGGGTAGACATTTTATCTCTGAAGAAAATCTGCTTCTTATTTGGTGATCCAGTATTGTTCCAGTTCTGTGTTAACCATTTGACCAATCACTTTCGTTACTCTGTCAGTAGGATTGTTCTGGATTTTCTTGTAAAAAGTAATGTTGTTTAATAGCTTGAGGCATTCTTGTCTGTAGTCCCCAGTATTCAGTAACACAAACACCCCACCTTTGTCAGCAGGTTTAATAGTAACTGTAGGCCTGTTGCTGAGCTTATGGATAGGAATCTGCTCTGTATTATAAGGGCTGAAGTGTGGTTGTTTATGATGGCTATTCTCATACTGAATATCATCATTGATAGTTTGAGGGTTAGTATCTCTGGTGGGATATATTGTGGTGGAGGGTTGAAGATTAACTTTTTCTTTTTCTTTAACCTCGTATTCTCTTCTCAGGGAGTACTGTCTATTTTATTGTAAAAAAGCTCACCCATATAAGTTGGAACAAAGCCTAATCCTTTGTTAGGTAATTGAAGTATTTCTTAGACGAGGTGGTCATGTGGCTGGTGGATGATTGCTGGTTCGTTGTTTGGCTCCACATTCTGCATGGCGATAGTCAGGGGCTCCACATGAACATGTTGGTTGTTTCTTCTTCTTCTTTCTCTTCCCTTTGGTCTTCCTATACCTCAAAAAGGTATTGATGCATAGGGTGTCCACCACTAAGTGTATTTTGCAGTGCGCTAGGTTAGGGTGGAAGAGACAATGTTTGTGGTGTACTCATAATCTCAGTTCTGTTTACCTTAAACAGTTAAATCTGACTGTCAGATTCCCATTCAGAAGATCATGGAGCACACAGGGGCTACTATGCCGGATGTCCTGGGGCCCAAAATATTATGGATCGTGCCCAACTGATCGAAGTACACCTTCTGCTCTTGACTCTCAGTGGTAGCCGTGATCGAGCAGTCAAGGCTCCCTCTTGAGGGATGTAGATACAGGTCAGTGAACACGACTCAAAGTTCAGACAGTATAAACAATAAATCAATGAGCAGCTAAATACTTGCTTTTATAAAAAAAGTAGTATTTTATTTCTAATTCTACACATGCAAAGAGATGCAATATTTAAATGCAATAAAATAATCCCCCTTGAATCCGGGGCTCTTGTAGTTGTCAGGCTAATCCCTGTCCCTCCCTCCTTTGTGTAACTTGTTCAGAGTTATTCCCCATTCACTGGTGGCCGCATCAGGGAATGCATAATATTAGGCCTTACTCAAGAGGCCAGCAGACGTGGGTAGGTGCGACTGCTACACACCTTCTAGGGTCAACGTAACCCTTAGATACGCCTGCTTCCCCCGTAGAGGCCTCCCCCCATACCGACCGGGGTTGGATAATTTCTTGAGGTGGTTGTGGATCACGGGTCCAGGACAACACCACCACGAGCCTGACTAAGGTTTGTGTAACAGGGCGTCTATCTTTCTTTGACCCCTGTTTCTCCATGCACATTCAAAAAAAATTCTGTCGGTCCTGAAGAAATGCCAAAGATCCAGTTTGGACCACTAGGGCGTGAAACATGTGGACCCTTTCACCTTTATCTCTATTCACTTTTTGAAAACAGAACTAACCCTCCTCATTGGTGGAAGGTCTGACAGTTTTTTCTGCTTTTAACCATACCAAACAGATCCAAGAATAAACTTAATTTGGGGTACAGTCACGATATTTTTAACTCACCCTTACACTGACCCCACACACTCGCACTCTCCACTATGGCGTTCCTCTTAAAAGATCTCTGCTAAAGAGCCGTTTCGCGTGGCCCGTGGGGAACTACAGCACCAACCCCACGAGGAGCAAAAATGCCCTATGATGAAAAATGACACCTTAACGGGTGTGTGAGGACAACTCTTCAAATTTGAGGAATTTCCACGCTATCCACTTTATCCAACCTTAGACTTATCTTTCTTAGATGAGTAACTCCTGTTTTTCTTCTATCAACACTATCCAGAGCTTAGTATTCTGGCATACCTCTATGGGAACAGTTACTAGGTAGTGTGACAGTGTTCAGCGGTGCAGCAAGTGCTCTCTTCTCGGGCACTCCCAAGTTTGGATCCTGCATTGTAAAGTTGTGCCACTCATGATGGACGCTCCAGCACCCGGCGGCTAAGGTTCTTCCTGTCGAGCAGTGCTGCTGGTTGGTTTCCAACAATTGGAGCTGCTCCCGCTCAGTGGATACAAAAGGTACATTGCGCTTCCCCTAGAAAACAGGGGGGGGGGGTCCTTGGCTCCCGACTGGAGCCCTCCTGGCGAGGGTGTAACGTCCTCAGTGGAGTCCTGCCTTTCTGGGGGAAACAGGGGCAGTTGGCAGGCTAGAACTTCAGGTCACGGGAGTAATCTTTTTATCTGAGCCGTGTCCCAAACACTTGAACACAGCGGCCCCGGCAGCCCTTTTTGGCGTAAGGGGTTGCCATGTGGCTCGCCATTGGGTGCAGACTCTTCAGGGTTGCTGCCCTAAAAAAAAGTATCCCGCTTCTGCACAATGAAGTTCACCAGTGGCCTCTTCTGGCATACAGTGTCCCACGGCACGGTGGTGCGGGCCTGGTGCATCCCGCATGGTGCACTTCCCACAGCTGAGATCACGGTGGCCCTCTACAGGTATTTGGGTCACCAGACTTCCTGTACACGGGCAACGAACCCCGTAGGTGCGCAGCCGCTCCTCTTACACCTCGCTCAGAGATTCCTCTCAGCAGGGTTCCCCACTGGACTTTGCTCCCTCCAACACTCTCTTCTTCCTCACAAGGCGCACTGGTCTTGGCAAGTGGGCAGGCAATGCTGCTCCAGGTTCCAGGGCAAGTGGTTTTGGTGTCCCTGGGTGATGTCCTCTCACCCAGCACGGAGACTTGCAGGCCTGCACAGCACTACATCTCTCATGTAATGTATTCTTCTCAGGCATACATACACTCAGTGCATGTATTATCTACACTGTACTACCCTATCCCTGTACCCTGCCCTTCTCAGGCACTCATACATCCAGCTCAAAGTCACTACACACATCTACCTGATGTCGACAACGGGTGACTTCAGGGGTGGTCGTCACCACGCTCCTGTTTCTTTGCCATATTAACAAGCATTGGCATAGCCAATAGGTCTCACTTTTGGGACCTTATAAGTATTTAGTTATGCAGCCCAATATCCTTGGTGCAGCAACATCAACTGTTGCATGGCTAAACACTTATAAGGTCCCAAAGGCGAGACCTATTGGCTATGACAATGCTTGTTTTCTTTATGAGGTGGAATCAAGCCACAAGTGACAGAGACGCAAATCGGTTATTAAATGGGGGTCTATCTATTGTATAGTGTGATACACAAATACTACAATGGAAGGACAGGTGACTACAGCATATGGTGGCCTTGTAGGTGGCATAGATATCCCAAGGATTCGGCTTTGCAATACTTTCATAAGCAAGTCGGGTGACCAATGTCAGACTTCGTGGAGAAAGGCAGCAATGAAGGGCTTAGGGGATCTGTGCTGGAGGTGCGGCTATCAATTTCATAAGGGAGTCTGGGTGACCACTGTCAGAGTTCGTGGGGAAAGGGAGCAATGATGGGCATAGGGGATCTGTGCTGGAGGTGCAGCTAACACTTTCATAAGGGAGTCAGGGTCTTTCCTTGTTTGTGTAAACTTGTGCTAAGCTCACTCATGTCTAGCTTCAGAGCTTTGTTTAGTAAGATCAATTTTTGAGTGTTTCGCAGTTTAGAAATTTAATACAATTCTGTTGGAAAAAGAAATAAAAATTAAACTGAGGACATCTAACGATGCAGGTAATGGTGGGAGGTCTCAGTGCATGCATTTGCCTCTCCTGAGGCTTGGCGTAGATACACGGCATGTTGATGCAAAAAGCAATCACAAGAAAGCTCCCATAGTGGCTTCATGCAAATACCCCAAGAGTCCTTATGGCAGGGCCCCGGGACAAAAACGTACTTCGTTATTCCCAAGGGCAGTTGGAAGCCTGAGCAATTGGTGGCATGCCTGGTAACACCCTCTCTGTGCAGGAGCTCTTTTCCTAGTCTGTGGGGTCCAGATGTGGAGTGAACCCCTAAAAGGTTCAGCAGTGCTGAATCAGCACTGGATGTTGTGTATGCCCGGTCCTCATTGGCTAATCAGGCAGGCAGAAAGCTGAGGTCAAATGTTTACTGCCTGCTCTTGGATTGTCTGTAATTTAACCCGTTACTTTACCAAATGAACTTGCAACACAACTTTCTCCAGACTAACTAGCCAATGCTCCGTGAACCGTATTTCACTTTCAGTAGTTATTAGAAGATATTTGTGTGTTAGTAGCACGTTCCAGCGGCCACCATTGTAACCAGATATAGAGTCAACATGATCTGCAGGCAACAAAGTGGTGCAGTGGTAACAGAAAACTGCGAGGACTACAGAACCGGGCATGCTGGGGGCTGACCTTTCTTACGACCCGGAGGTTGTTTTTAAGTTAGCGCATGGACAGGAGGCTCCCAAAGAAGTGTGCATAGTTCCTGGTGTTTCTGTTTTTCACAGTTTGTTTGAGGGTAAGTTGAACATATGGAAGAGATCCTTCACTTTAGTAAGACGAACAGATTTACTTTTGGGCTCGGGTAGAAGCGTCCCACGGAGGAGTAATGAAAAGTTACGCTGAAGTGTGACTCGTAAGGGAGACAAGCAGCACAATCATCCTGGGGACAGAGCAGTGGAATGAAGGGTTAAAGACAGTGGTGATCAACCTGTAACAACATATTCTTTCCATTAGCCCTTTTCACTCCATACCACGCAAACGTCACGTCACTGTTACTGTTCTTCTGGGCACATTCACTGGCCCCGCGCAAGGGAAGCTTGCCCTGCTACTGTGCGTTCTGTGCATTTCTGTGTGAAGGAAGCTTGCATTTCTGCTGGGCGTAATCTGTGTAAGAGGGAAGCTTTGCTAGCTACTTACTGCCTATGCTGTGCATGCATGTACACATGTTCCATGTGAGTGATGCACGCGCTGCAGCTGCACGTGTTGTGTACGTGAAGGGTGTGAGCGAAGCTTGCGCTGCCAAGCTGAAGGTGTTAGTGTTGGCTATGGTGGTGGAGCTTAGTTTGTGCTGTTGATGTCTGCATTATATTTGTTATCTGTGTGTTGATAGCGATAACTGATATTCACAAACTGCCATCTTTGCCCTTGCCACTAATTTGACATAAAAAAGATTCAAAAATAAGCAGTTAAAACCGTGAGAGTAACGGAAGTTGCATAAAAACTCACCTGGCTTTCAGAATGAATCCGGTGCAGGAAAGAAACAGGTAATGACGCGTTTCAGTCGTTCTTACAGCCCCCTCTTATATAGTCCTGTAGGCAGAACGTACAGGATATGGTATTGACCAATGTACATCTGCGAGGCCTCGCCGGTGTGTTGTAATCTGCTAATTACACAGCTCTACACACGGATGTCTTTATGGCCCTGGGTGCGTGCTCTGGGCAGACTCGGGAGTGTGATGTATTACCAAGGTGAGGACGGGATTTCACCCCGTGAGGAAGTGTGAAGCTTCTCGCTGCCTTCTAAGCACTCCTGGCCTTGGAGTGACCATAAATGCATTCACGACTGCCGTGGCCCAAGCACAGGGCCAGCAGGAAATTTCACCACGTGCTAAAGGCCTAAACTGCTTCAAAGATTTAATGCCACTTGAATATTTAACAAGGAATGTCAGGAATGCAGCTGGCACCCGGCATCGCTGCTGCTTGCTCCCGAGCTCCCTAGGCCAGGGGAGTTAACGTTTAGAGAGAAGGCGGGACATGCACCTGCCTTTGGCCAATTGCGGGCTTTCAATTTTCTCTACCCAGCCTTTGCCCCTCCTATTCAATATTCATACCCATACTGGTCCCTGGGGCCCTGGGCCGCTATTGGCTGTGGGTGGCTGATGGCTGGGATGAGAGGTCCCAGCCCGGATGGCACTTTTGATTGTACTGAAGGCTTGAGGCTGTGGCAGGGAGAGAGGTGGCCTGCGAACTGGAGAGCTCAAGAGAAGAGTGGGGTTCGGACCAGGACAGGAGAACTGGGCTGGCAGGACTGGCCACAGGAAAGTTGAACAAAGTGACCCGGGATGGAGTCCACATAGCTGTGGTGGCGGGAGGTGCACTGCTGCCAAAAGTAAGGACGTAGCTCGAGAGAGGATGCTCGGCTTTGTAACCCCTAACACAGGGTTCAGTGTCACAGTCCGCAGTGATAAGTGACGAGTCCGTAACTCCTATATTCCATTCCAAATGTCAATGGTGGGCTGTGATCATTCCAGGATCAGAAACGTGCTCTACCCATCCCCAGGCTCTAACTACCCTGATGTTGCTGCAGTGCTCTAACAATCCCCTGAACAAACCCATTGTGCAGCAGCGAGTAAACAGAGCTCTTACTTGTACAGACATGGCCTGTGCGAGGCAGCGGGGCTCCCCATCCGTCCCCGCAGCAATGTGCTGTGAATGTGAGGCCTGGCAGCTCACTCTGAGTGACACCAGCAGAGATCTAGGTTGAAGGCAGGCCTTTCAGGAGAATATTCAGTAGTGGTTCAACACTTTTAACTTCCTCTCCCCGTAAAATCATTTTATTGAGGCTCCTGAAACAACCAACGCGTTTTTTTACACTATAAGTTACACCGCACTGCAAGTGAGTTAAAAGCCAGTGGGGTTGAAGTGCAAACCTTCTACAATCAAAACAATACCCTTTCAGGCTTAGATTGACACATCAATTAATTAAAAAAAGAAGCAGAGAACTCTGGGTAGTTCTCGAGTTTAGGTGGAAAGCAGCTTGTGTATAGAGCACCCTCAACACCAGCGACACTCTAAATGTACTCACCTCAAATGTCTGCTATTCTATCAAAGTCTTAAAGCATAGCATTAGCACAGTGTCATCCACGCCTAGATAGAAAGGGCCAAAGTCTTTTGCCATTTCTACAGCAAAGTTTTTAAGCCGCAACTCGCATGAGGCCCACCCCCTTTCTCCACTACTCTGCAAATGGGCCTCCTGATGTGCTGCTGGTAGGGGCATGACACCCCCTTGCCTCCTGAGGGCCTCAGGACTAAAGAGGACTTCTTCCCCCAAGTAGCAGTGCGCCCGGAGGCCTTTTGCAGAGTGGTGGAGAAAGGGGACATGACCTCTGACGCCCTCTCAGCAATCCATCTGTGTGGGACTTGCTGGAGGTAACTGGCGGAGTAGGTGGCCCCAAAGGGCCCTTAATAGCCAAGGGAACTTCATTCCCCTACTATTAGTGTACCAGAATGTGCTTATGGAGAGTGGTGTAGAAAGAGGGCGTGGCCTGCTATCAGATCTCAGCAATCCTGCTATATGGAACTTACTGGAGGTAATAGAAGGGGTGGGTGGCCCCCAAGGACCCTCAATAGCCAAGGGGACTTAATCCCCCTACTAGTAGTGTGTCAAGAGGTGCGTTTGCAGAGTGGTGGGAAAAGGGGCATGACTGCTATCAGATCTCAGCTATCCTGTTGTATGGGACTTGCTGGAGGTTAAAGGAGGGGTAGTTGGCCCGCCGCAATGTCCTTGGGGGACCTACTACCCCTCCTATTACCTCCAATAAGTTCCACCCAGCAGGATTTCTGAGAAGTTGTCAGAGGCACGCACCCTTTTTCCTCCACTTTTCAAACGTGCCTCCTGGCACACTACTAGTTGGGGGATGAAGTCCCCTTTGCTCCAGAGGGACCTTGAGAGGACGTAGCCTTACAGCTAGAGCAGTTGACCTCGAAGCTGGGGAACCGGGTTTGAGTCTCGGCAACGGTGCTCAATATCCTGTGATTCTGGGCTAATCACTTAATCTCCCTGTGCCTAACAAAAATGAATGTGTCTATCTGTAACGAAACAGGTGCTCATGTAATGCGCTCCGATACCCGATTACTCGGGTCTAGTTTGCGCTATGTAAAACTCTTAAAAAAAAAAAAAAAAGAAGCCCTCATGCTACCTCCTGTAAGTTCTACACAGCGGAATTCCTGAGAGTTGGTCAGAGGCCAGGCCCCCTTTCTCCACTACTCTACAAACGTGACTACTACTTTAAACTCCATAGAAATTCACTGAAAAAAAAAAGGTTTACTCCAGTATTGGAACTTTCATAGATTCCCATAGCTTATATCATTCCCCGTCGTCGGAATGGGAGCCTCGGTAAATAGAAAAATAACATAGCAGTAGGTACAAAAGAGAAAGAAAGCCTAGGCCTCATCTCATTTTGTAGCATATCCACCTCTTTTTGTAAAAGAGACCAAAAAACATGTAACAACCAATCAGATTAGCCTCACCCCCTAGAACCTTCCTGAGAGAGCATCAGAGCCTCAGATTTTCTACTGCATGTTGTGCTAAGGGAGTCTCCACTGAGCTCTGCTCAGAGTTCTCTACAACTTTTGGATTTCATCTCTTTTTCTCTTCAGGATGTCAGACAAGGAAAAGAAAGCTTTGTTTAGAGCCTGTGCTACTTGTTCTAAAAAAAGGCTTTACATTGAGGACAAGACTAAAGACTGCATTTATTGCTTGTACCCTGATCATAAGGCCACTGATTGTAAGATCTGCAGGACCTTCTCTACAAGGACTCTGAGAGACAGGGAAGGACGTCTCTTGAAACAATAACAAAAACGGTTCAAAGCCAGAGGGTCCTAGGGAAGTTTAGAGACCACACAGGGTTTATTCCCCAACAATAAGATCAACAACAATACAAAACCCTGAGGTCTAACAAGATAATAAAAATTTACAAGTAGGTATGGAAGGTGAAGTACAGATAGAATCTAAGCCAAATAGATACTTCTAAGGGCATATCCCTATATAGGACGTAATCTCTCACTCACCATAGGTGACATGCTTCATCATTTGGGATTCTCCTCCGGCTTCAGGCTCACTGCTACGCCGGTTCACCGACGGACAGAGCGGTGTTCCTTTCCTGAGCGGCTGCCAGGTAGAGGTTGGTGACTCACCCAGTTCTTACTGGTGAAGGTGAAACACACCAGTTACGGACACATGAAAAGTCTTTGTGTGTCGTTGTATCCTTTTTTGTGTGGGTTCCACACAGTTGTATTTCTGCAGTAGCATGATCGGTCCTGATGAAAGCCTAGCCTCAGAATAGGCTATATGGCTGAAACATGTTGACCTATAAATGTTATTCAATCACCACGGTTTATGATTTCTGACTGTTGTTGGACACTATTTTAATCCTGGTCGTGAACGGCTGGTAATAAAGTCTCTTTGTCGTTCTTGAACTAGTTTTAACTTCACAGTTTTCACAAAACTTTTCTCTTACCAGCACTGCACCTCTCACTCACATTAGTAGCTCATCACTTGTGGATTTCTCATATCCATTACTATATCTCAAAACATCCCTGAGTTCCTCCCTCGCAGCGAGGGGGTTGTAGCCCCCAGAGGAACTAGGTTCTTTCCTCTGGGAGGAGAATCACAAATGATGAAGCATGTCACCTATGGTGAGTGAGGGATTACGTCCTATATAGGGATATGCCCTTAGAAGTATCTATTGGGCTTAGATACTATCTGTACTTCACCTTCCATACCCACTTGTAAATTTTTATTATCTTGTTAGACCTCAGGGTTTTGTATTGTTGTTGAAGGACGTCTCTTGACCTGGTTACAGAAGATGAAGTCACGTAAGGAAGTAATATCCAGTGACAGTGAAGATTCCTCCTCAGCTACATCTTCAAGGAGGTCTAAAAAGAGGGGTAGGTCTTCCCCTTCAATTTTGACTGAACCTCCTACTAAGGCCTTACAAAAGACCCCTGATAGGTCTGACAGGCCCAGTCCCAAGGAATCTCCTCACCGAGGTGTAAAGGAAAGGGAGGGATTAGTTCCTGAGGTACTTTCGACTCAGAAGGTGAGCCATGGACCTTCTGTTTTCTCTTCGCCATCTGAAAAGGCAAAACTTTTCAAGAAACCAGCATCTGTACCTCAGGAGGGAACATCTGAAAAGAAAATCCGTCCGTCGACGACGATAATATCAGGTACGTCGACGATGGCATCTAAGATTCACCAGGCGTCGATTCCAGCTCCGTCGACGGGCCCGTCGTCGAGAGCTTCACCGACGACGACTTCGACGACGACTTCGTCATCGCTACAGGTACCTGTTACATTGTCATCAACGATGTTGATAACCTCGATGTCGACGAGGATGACGTAGACGATGGTGTCGACGGTGACGAAGACGACGGCGATGATGTCGACGACAACCTCTACAATGGTACTGACGACGAGCTCGTTGACAGTACCGACGACGATCAGCCCGTCGTCGTCAACGATCCATTCTCCGTCGACGATTCCTTCGATGACAAGCTCGTCGACGACCTCGTCGATGATACAGAAGGTTCAGATTTCTATCAAAAGGCGTCAAATCACATCGGAAATGACATCTCCGCATAGAGTGACACCATTACCTCCGGCATTGCTCTTGGATGAGGAATATTCAGAGGAAGAAGAAGGTCCTTATGGGGATGTGTACAGTTCATCCCAACTCCAAGTAAAATACCACAACTCTGATTCTGATGATTATTACTTGGAACAACAACAACAATACCCTCCATGAGATAGACCTCAAGAACAAACGCAACAGGGTATGGTGGTCATGCCATCGTCACTTATTAGTGACTTACAAATCATATTGTTGGATTATAAGAGGAGATTGCCATCTCTAGCCTCTGATCAACAATCAATGCAACCGCCGCCACCACCACCTCCGACTACAGTGGCTCATCAATTATTTCCACCTCCGGAGCCGGAACCAAGAGAAGGTCGCCAGAATATCGTCACTGTGCATGATGATGATGATTCTTCAGATAATGATCAGAATGTCGAGGAGGTCCCGAATCCTGATACAGAATGGGACGATTATATCATTCCGGATCCTGCTTCGCCATCACCGGATCCTATAGATTCTCCTCCAGCAGACATCGGAGGATTCCATAATCTTATAGAAAGAGCTTCCAAGTGGTTTGGCCTTCCCATTGCAATTATTCAATCGGAATGCTTTCTTTATGATTTTAAGGAACCTTACAGAAAGTCCATCCGTTCCATCCCGATTGTGGAGCATGTATGGAGTGAGGGGAAAAAGGTGATGCAGTCTCCAGCTACCGCCATCCCTGTTCTTCCGCGGCTGGAGAAAAAATATAAGGCTCCTGACGATAGTCCCGCTTGCCTGATTGGTCAACCGAAGCCGGATTCTGTTATCTCGTAGGCGGCTCAACGAATATCAAAGAATCCGTCGTGCCCCTTACCACACCACCGGATAAGGAGGGTAGGCGCCTAGACAATGTGGAGAAGAGGTTTTCCTCTATGTCCAGCCTCCTTGTTAGAGCTTACAATGCACTGGCAATTTTGGGACGATATGATCGCCAAATGTGGTGCGATTTATCTCCATTTTTGGAACAACTGCCAGATGGTTCCAAGGCTGATGCAAAGAAGATCCTGGAGGAAGGAGAGCGGTCTTCTTCAGAAATCATCGATTGCGCAATGGATATTGCCACCACTGCTTTTCCCGCCTTGGCAGGTTCCGCTGTTCTAAGATGGCAAGGCTGGCTTCGGGCTACCTGGTTTCGCCCTGAAGTTCAGAATAAGATCTTAGATTTACCATTTGATGGAGACATGCTTTTTGGGAAGCATGTGGACGACGCTCTACAGGACATCAAAAAGGACACAGAAATGGCAAGATCTCTGGGGACATTGCAATACCATAAGGTGCCTTTCCGGGGTGCAAGAGGAAAAGGTTTTTCTACATACATAGGAGGATACCAACAGCGCTACTCCTCCTATTCACAGTCTTCACAGTACTCTCAATGCCAAGGCCATTCGGCGTCTTTCTCTCGCCAGCCTTCAAGAAGACGACAGGGGCATCAGGGGAGAGATACCTCTAAACGCCAATAGCAGCTTTCCGGCTCTGCCTACTGTTCCTTCACCCCCGGTAACATCAGTGGGGGGCAGGATATCACAATATCTCCACGGCTGGAAGATCATAACATCAGATCGGTGGGTCCTCAATATCATCCGGTTTGGCCACACATTAGAGTTTCAACACCTCCCACCTTCCAGAGCCCCTCGCGCCACCGAATCAAAACATCTACATCTTTTACGTCTCGAAGCTCATCAACTGCTCATCAAAGGAGCGATAGAGCCAGTACCTCTATCCCAATGAGGGGAAGGGTTCTATTCCAGGTTTTTCCTGGTTCACAAGACGGAGGAAAAATGGCACCCTATCTTAGACCTGAGGGAGCGCAGCACCTATCTCATAAAACTCTCATTTCTGATGTTATTTCTTCAGGATATCTTGCGTCTCCTGAATCCAGGCGATTACATGGCAACTCTGGATCTCGAGGACTCATACTTCCATGTTCCTCTCCACCCAGCCCACAGGAGATTTCTACGCTTCACAGTAGCCAAGAGCCACTTTCAGTTCAAGGTCCTGCCCTTCGGACTCAGATCCGCTCCGCGGATATTCACAAAGGTATTGGCCCCAGTTGCAGTGTTTCTCAGAAAACAGTCTCTACAGGTGTTTCCCTACCTGGACGATTGGTTAATAAAAGCTCCATCTTCTCAAGCAACTACAAGGGCAGTCGAAAGTTGCATTCAACTTTTCAATCATCTGGGTCTTCAACTCAACAAAGACAAGTCAGTCCTTCTTCCATCCAGGTCGGTCAAGTTTCTAGGGTCTATTCTGGATACAACTTGTTGCAAAGCTTTCCCATCAGAAGAAAGACAGAAAAGGCTGATTCTTTCCGTCTGTCAATGGCAAAGAAGACGGTCTCTGTCTGTCCGTCTGTACAAATCTCTCCTAGGATCAATTTCATCCTGCATTCACTTAATTCCGCATTGAGACTTCGTATGCGCCCCTTACAAGAACAACTAGACATACAATGGCGGCAGGCGGAAGGCACGTTCGGCGACAGGATTATAGTCACTCCTCTTATGAGAGAGGCGGTCAACTGGTGGATGATCAAAGACAATATCTCGAAAGGTCTCACTTTCAAGGTTGCTCCAGCTCCTTTGATACTGACCACGGATGCCTCGCTGGAAGGCTGGGGAGCGGTTTTGCTAGACCGTCAAGTAAGCGGTCACTGGACGCCCGAACAACGCACTCTTCACATCAATCTTCTAGAGCTCAAGGCGATTCGTTTGGCTTTACAGGCTTTCCTTCCGAGGATTTGGAACTCCACCGTCTTGGTCCATACAGACAACATGACGGCCATGCATTATGTGAACAAACAAGGTGGAACGAGATCCCAACTTCTTTCAAAGGAGGCCCAAGAGATCTGGGAATGGGCATTTCTTCAAAAAATCGCTCTCTCAGCAGAACATCTTCCAGGTACCCTCAACACGACAGCAGATACATTGAGTCGTCTGAAGTCGGTCTGTCACGAGTGGGAGTTGGATCAGGACACTCTTGAAAGTGTTTTCGCACGTTGGGGCACTCCATCCATAGTTCTGTTCGCTACGCCAGACAACAGGAAATGCCGGTTTTATGCAAGCAGGGATCACCATCGAGGATCGTTGGGGAATGCTCTTTCGATGGCCTGGTCAGGCGCATTTGTTTACGCCTTTCCACCAATTCCCCTGATTCCAAGATTAATCAGAAAACTCAAAACGGAACCCTGCACAATGATTCTAATAGCACCGGCGTAGAACTTCTCCTACTCTCTCAGGATCAGCCGATTCACCTGCGTCCCATTGCTTCTCTATTGACAATGTCCCAGGGCCAAGTAGTGCATCCAGATCCGAGCTCACTTCAGTTGACAGCGTGGCTCCTGAGCACCGAGAGTTCCAGAGTTTAAATATTCCTCAAGAATGTAAAGAGGTTTTAGCTCAAGCCCGTGCACCAAGTACAAATAAGGTCTATCGCTCAAAATGGAAACGTTTCTGCTTGTGGTGCCACCGAGAAAACCTTCATCCGTTTTCTTCTGCTCCTCATCAAATATTGCCCTACATTCTATCTCTGGCCAAGTCAGGTCTTGTAAAAAGAACTGTTGATGGACAGAATGCAGAACAATGTCATACATTCACCCCAGTACAGAAATCTGGGCCTAAATCCATCGTTTTTTTTCTCACCATGCCATTCCAGTTTGGACCCAGCCATATGCAAGTCAGGTCTTGCACATTCTTCCATCAAGGTACACCTGGCGGCCATCTCTAGATTCAGATGGACAGCCTCTGGTCCTTCCCTATGGTCTGCAAGGATTGTCAAGCAATTCCTGAAAGGTCTCTTTAGAGTTTTCCCTCCAGTTCGACCTCCACCTCCAATGTGGCAACTCAATTTGGTTCTTGCTCATCTCATGAGACCTCCGTTTGAGCCTATTCATAGAGCGGACCTTAAATTTCTGTCATGAAAGGTCGCCCTCCTTCTAGCCTTAACATCAGCCAGGAGAGTTGGGGAACTTCAAGCTCTCACGATTAACGAACCTTTTTTACAGTTCAAAAACGATACTCTGATTTTAAGAACAAATCCAAAATTTATTCCAAAGGTCCCTTCAGATTTCCATTTGAATGAACCTGTCGTTCTAAAATCTTTTTTCCCTCGACCTTCGACTCCAGCAGAAACGTCGCTTCATTCCTTGGATGTCCAGAGATGTCTGAAGTTTTATTTTCAGCGCACAAAGGATTTCAGGAAAACTACGCAACTCTTTGTCGCTTTTAGCGCTCCTCGGAAGGATTTTCCCCTTTCAAAGCAAGGAATTTCACGTTGGATTGACAGCGCAATTCACTACTGTCATCAAGCGGCAGGTAAGCCGCTATAAGGACGTGTGCGGGCTCACTCTACAAGATCAGTTTCATCATCTGCTGCTCTCTTCGCTGGAGTTCCTATCAAGGACATATGTAGCGCAGCTACATGGAGCAGTGCCCATACTTTTACAAAGCACTATTGCTTGGACTCTTCCACACGGAGTGAGGCGGCAGTGGGACAGGTAGTCCTGAGGAATCTCTTCCAATAAGTGGTGAGCTTTCCCTTCTAACCCTCCTTCCTGTTATTGCACATTTTGTATCTGATAATATTTACTAACTAATGTTTCAATGTCTGTACTTCTTATGAAGGTATGGATACAGAGTTATTTCAGTTTTATGTCACAAAATGTGCTTTATTGCTAACTGCTAGCTACTCTGATACAAGCTATGGGAATCTATGAAAGTTCCAATACTGGAGTAAGAAAACAAGTTACTTACCTGTAACTTTGGTTCTCCAGTATTGGTAACTTTCATAGATTCCCATGCGCCCACCCTCCTCCCCTGGGAAAGCTCAGTCTTCAGCAAATGTGGTTACTATTACACAACGGCTACGAAAATCTGAGGCTCTCTTAGGAAGGTTCTAGGCGGTGAGGCTAATCTGATTGGTTGTTACATGTTTTTTGGTCTCTTTTACAAAAAGAGGTGGATATGCTACAAAATGAGATGAGGCCTAGGCCTTTCTTTCTCTTTTGTACCTACTGCTATGTTATTTTTCTATTTACCGAGGCTCCCATTCCGAAGACGGGAAATGATACAAGCTATGGGAATCTATGAAAGTTACCAATACTGGAGAACCAAAGTTACAGGTAAGTAACTTGTTTTCTTCAGGGACGTTATAGTTAGGAATTAGCATTTAAAAAACCTTAGAAATGTAATGAAAAAAACAAAGGCTACTGGGATGTTATAGTTAGGAAATGGAATTTAACAAAACCTTAGAAATTCAATGAAAAAAACAAAGGTTACAGGGACATTATATTTAGGCTGACATTTCACTCGTACAAAACCAGAGAAATTCAGCAGTTCTAGTTAGCTGGGCTAACTATAACTCACAGCCCCGCAATGCACTGCTTATGACCTCACATATTACATCACTCATGACATGGTCAGTGACATCACTGATGACACCTCAAATTACATGGTGTCATTCTTCAAGGTCTGGGTATGCTGAGTGAGCAAAACGGTATCCCCGGTTGGGAAGCCACTGTGCCCAATTATTACTAGCCCAGTGTTCCCACAACTAGATTTCCAGGGTGCAAAACAGCAGACAGTAAAATATATTTCAGAATGGGTTGCAAGTGTGTACAATCCAGGGCCCGGGTCCCTGGCTCCTGCCCATCTGGCATTGTATTTATATAATACGCCCACCCAGGTTCTGAGGGACACCGGGTCACCCCAATATTTTTGCTCAACGTCCGGCATCTGAGGCATGGGGGGAGCTTATAGTGCCTGCTGCTACCAATCTACACCCCTCCCTTCCCTCTGCATCTTTTGCCACCCTTGAATCCCCTCCTCACACTGGCCTGCCCTCATTTACCTTCCCTGGAGAGCAGGAGATACGTGAGAGCCTAAATCCCCATGAAAAAGGGAATGCTATGCATAATTGCAACTGGAAAAAATAGGTCTACTTGTTTATTCTCCAAGTCGGACAGAGTGTTACCTTAAGATACCAGTGTACCCACACCACCGGCAGGGCTTTAAGTGGGCCGGGTCCTGCCGGTGCTCAGCACCGGCAGGTCTAAAACAGCAGGTGCTGAGACGGGTCCCTAACGGGCTCTCCATTTTTGCCCTCTCCCTCAGAGTGGAAAAAAAAACTTAACTCTGCAGCAGTACCACCCGTCACTGCTTTTGATATAACTTGAAAGAAACTTGTTACAGTACTTTCAGTCTCATCATTTCAGAACTGAAACATTTTCAGTATTCTATACAGCAAGCTGTAGTCCTTTCTTATTTATCTTGCGCAACTAACAGCCATTGACAAAGCTAATAGTCCTGGCTTGTTGTTGGTGTAATATTACTTGTAATATATATACACGAAAGCAACGACAGAAGCAGCACAATTCTAGTTTGGGGGCACACTATGCTGAGCACAGATTTCTAGCTTATGTGTTTTTATGCCACGCCCTTATTTATATCTGCCTCACGCCTTTTAGTGCTCCCCCCCCCCCTTGTTTTTTCAATCCACTTAAAGCCCTGTACACCAATACCATGCAACTTTCAGGCAGGCCCCTAATGTTTAATTTATTAAAAAATAACCACGCGGCCCAATGATTTTTATAGAGCCCTTCCTCCTTTGGTGCTGCTAATTGCCAGTATGGCCAAATGCCATAGCTTCCCAGTCTTGAGTCCATCTCATTCCTCTTTCTTTCATCCCACTATCCTTCCAGTCTCTTGATCTCACTCTTGCTGGTTCTTTTTCACATCTGGTTTCTCCCCTTGCAACAGTTTCCCATCTTTCACTTCTTCCCTTTTATTTCTCTGTCTTGCTCTGAGTACAAGACTTATGGTGAAAAATAAGCCTAAATCGCAAAAAAAGGAAACACCATTGTCCACCACGTGTAAACACGGGTGCAAACAAAGTACTGGTGAGGTCTCCTTCCTTACCAGGACTTAACAGTGATGCCAGCAAGCTAACTGCTGTGATATTCTGTATCTTAGAAGTGATTAGAGCGCGGCCACTCTCTTTGGCTCAGATCCACTCCTTACACACACACACACACACACACACCTGGGCCGTTGACCTTTACCCTCTCCTCCACTACTGCAATTGACTCTGATTTGGGCTATTTGCCCTGACTGTAAACTGAGGGAACTTCTTGGATGACCATCATCCAAGTGTTTGTTGTCCCTACAGCTTTCCTTTTCGGTCACACCTCTGTACGTTGTAAAAATGGTAAAGTTCCTTTTCCGCCATCTTCTCAACATTAACTTCACTCTTGCCCGGAAGTGATTCCTGGGGAAACGGGGAAGAGGGCCAGAGTTAGGCGTCATATTGTTTACTAATTCGTAGTGAAAAACTTCACAGTGTTTGCGCGAAATCCTGTGTCCAGCCTCATATGCTTCCCTTTCATTTGCGGCAGGGGATGTCACCGCCTAAACTTCTCTCTTTCAAAGCGGATTTTCAGCTTTATCTTGTCACAGCATTCCCTGGATCTCGTGAGAGGCTTCACGCAGCCAGCTTGATGGGTGGCACACAAGGTTTACGTCCCCCTTGCCAGAGGTGAGGTGTTGCACAGCATACACCTTTGTCTTAAGAGACTTCACGCAGTTGTTTTATGCTCTACCACAGCTTTCATTTGCCTACTAAGACATTTTAGAGTATATTTCCTTTGACCTCTGCACCGTCTTCTTAATCCGTTTGATTCTCTTCTCACTTCCCTTTGACTTTCTTAGTGTCACATCACTGCCAGGTTTATTTTGCATTAATCAACATAACTAAAGTGTTTCTACTGAGTTGTTCCATTCTGATGCAGCCTATTATTGATTTTCAAATTTACTAAAGAGCCTATCGACACTGACTCTCTAACGACTTGTGGCTTTGAGCAACCGCTGACCAAGAGTCATCCTGTTCAAACATCGGATCAGCGTTGCTTGAACACTTTCTGATTATCTTGTGTCTCATATTCCTGCAGCAGGCCTTTCATTAGGTTGGCTAACCAGCTACTACACACTTGTTTGTCTCTTCTCCTATAGCGTGTTGCATCATGCAGTATTGCCAAAGCACAACTTCTCGTCCCTAAGCTTGGTAGAGAGAACAATATTACACGTTTTGTCACCCTACAGATCACCAAATGTCCACCTAGAGACACATAATCCAATTCCTTATTCAGCTAGGACAGCAGGAGTTCCATTCTGCAATACAGATCCTGTGCCTCGTCAGTTGTCGGACGCTCTCCGGCCCCATGGGCACAGACTGTCTGGCCATTTCCTTTAAATTAGCAACATCCACTCTTGTGCACAAAATGTCTTTCAGCATCACTGGGTGTGGTCATCACCATCTAGCCAATCCAGCTTCACCGAATACTTCTCTGCTCAAGATTAAAGGTTCCCTAGCAGTGAGCTCTGGTACCCTTGAGCTTCGTTTGATTAAGCTTCATCATCAATCCTTAGGATGATGCTTGTTCAGGCGGCTTGGAAGCTGTTCCTTGGGCATGAATGTCAGGGTGAGAGCATGTAATGGGCCTTGAAGAGAAACCCAGTCATCAAGCACTTTGCTGCTCTGCCCCCGTGGGCTCAACATTGCCGGCACCAGACTGTATTACGGGTTTCTAGTAAATGGAAAGAGGTTATAGGTCTGCTGGCTGTTACCTGTGCTAAGCCAATTTTAAGGATAAATTCCTACCTTTTTATAGTAGTTATAATTTTGGGATCGAGGGTTTGAGAACCCACACTTACATGTCATGCCTCTATTTAAGCTATGTGTAAATATAAAACTTTGGCTCTAATTATGTCGGGCGGACCGCCACCGACAAGTCATCGGTGATGGTCCACCCGACATCCAGGGCATCGGTCTGACCATAACATTTTGATGCAGCCGGTCGGACCGCAGGGGTCAATGAGAAAGAACTCTGCCTCCAACAGAATCCAAGATTCCGTTGAGGAGGCGGTTAGAATCCTATCCCTAAAAAGGAGGTGGTGCCTGCGCAGGGCTTAGGTTGTCTTTCTTCGACTGCCTTTTCATGGCGATCTCACCGCCATGACAAGGGAAATGGAAACAGACTTTGGGGGCCACAAGCAGGGCCTCGTTCCCTGTGGGCCACTGCTAAGTGGCCCCACGGGCACATGTAGTGCCCCGACACATCCATACAACGTGTGTCGGGCACCACATGATGCCTGCCACACAGTGTATGTATGGACTCAAAGTGCCTTTTCCTACTACAGCTTTTGCTGTAGCGTTTTCCTGAGCTGCAGCACAAGCCGCAGTAGAAAAACACTATTTCCGACAGCCTACACGGTGTTCTGATCGTAAACGGGCAGGTGGGACCCAGTGATGTGGTTACAACTTATCTCTCCTGTAAATTAGGTTTTTTGCAAAATTATTATATTACTAAAATGAATTTGGGGTAACTTTAACCTCTTACTTAAGTGTAATATTTTGCAAACTGGTTTTGTGTGGTGTGTGGTAGCCTCGATCTCATGATAACGCGCAGTAAGGGTTTGTTCTGTGAGATAGAGATGTGCGCGACACCTAATTGCCACAAATGCACAATGCACTCGATTCTCCTACTTCTGTTGCTACTCCATCACCCCTAGTTTATACCCCTACCATAGGAACATCTCAAGATCCAGCCCCCCCCCCCCTACCAGTTAAAATAATTTCCTGGAATGTTGTGGGCCTTAGCAGCAAATTAGCATTACCTCATTGGAACTATCTGGCAGAAGGCTATGACATCTGCGCCTTCCAGGAAACGTGGAGCTTGGTCCCCCTATATAAATCGGGCTACAGCTGATATCACACACCAGCCGCTACCTCAGGGAGGGGTCGACCTTCGCGGGGGGCTGATCGTTTGGGTTAACATTGCCTTGAACTGTAGAATAACAGAACACCAGAGCTCGAGCCCAGACATCATGAGGCTTTCTATCAAGGGCCCAAAGGGAGGTGATATGATTAACCCTGGGCGAGACACTACGCTTCGCCCACGTAGTGTACGTAGCGCTGCCTGCTTCGCAGTTTTCGAAGTAGGCGAAGCAGGCTAGCGCTACGCACACCCACGGCGAAGCGTAGCTGCCTGCCGCTGCCACCCGCCTCCCGCCCGCCCTCCTTTTAAATCAAACCCCCGCATTTACAATAAATACTAAATTAAAGAAACACTTACCTGAAACGCGGCGTCTCCGGGGCTCCCTCTTCCATTTCAAACTTCTTCTGACAAATGCGCATGCGCGGACGCCCGCGCATGCGCATTTCTCGCAAGAAATGCACATGCACGGGCTTCCGCGCATGCGCATTTGTCAGAAGAAGTTTGAAATGGAAGAGGGAGCCCCGGAGACGCCGCGTTTCAGGTAAGTTTCTTTAATTTAGTATTTGTTGTAAATGCGGGGGTTTGATTTAAAAGGAGGGCGGGCGGGAGGCGGGTGGCGCGTAGTGGGGCTACGCGAAGCACGTAGTGTGCGTAGATTTGGGCACACTACGTGCTGCTTCACGTAGCCCCACTACGCCCACTACGCCCACCCTTAGATATGATGTATTTATTCAATGTCTACATAAGGGGGACAGTTGGGGGCAAAGCCTCCCCTATTATTACACAACTTGAACAAGGCTTGTCAAGCTGTTTGCCCCAATCCAGACATGCAATTGAAGGAGATTTCAACAGCACCATTGAGCCCCTTAGCACAGAGGATATACTAGGGACAGAGGTAGACGATAGTGAATGGGGCGTTCCACTACTAACCATACACCCGGTGAAGCAATGGTCACAGATTGTTATCCAACTTAATGCACTCACTGTGGAGTATGGGCTGAGGGCAGCGAACGGCAGGACTAAATCAGACGCCCAGGGAGACTTCACTTATAACAGAGTAACCTGTCCGTCTCGTATTGATTATATCCTAATAGACGTCAGGCTCTGGGATCAGGCCCCAGACATGGTGGTGGGGAACACAACTGACAGTGATCACAACCCTCTCTGTCTGTCCATGAAGCTCCTATGGGCACTTCCCTGCTCTACATTGAACACCCACATGTACTCTGTGTCCAAAGAGGTGATCCCTTGAAACTCTAGAAGAGCCTTAAAATGGCATAAGGTTGCCCTTAACGAAGCGAAGCTAGAGGCTATTAGGCTAGTTCTGCTCAGAAACACCAGGGAACTACAGGAAAGAATCGCAGTAGGTCCCACTAACGCCCTCACCATACATACACAAACTATCGAGATTAGCACCTACTTCCAAGCGCCCATTAGGCCCACCAAGCCTATAGCACATGTGAGGGGAGGGCACTCATGGGAAAGTGGAAAGCCCTGGTAGTAGCTATTAAAGCCAAGGATGGCGATGCCATTAGTGCAACAAGGAAAGACTACAAAAAAGCCCTGAACCAAGCAAAATTAGATTGGGACGAAACCCATTGGCAAGCATTAAAAAACGCCAGTTTAGCAAGGGACTTTGGTCTTTTTTGGACACTAGTGAGAGGGGCAAACAAGGGGGTAGCTGACCAAATTCCTAACCATATTCCATCTAAGCTTTGGCAGGACCACTTTGGGGAACTCTATTCTGGTACCAACGACACAAGTGCAGTTGGGCTACGCGACCATCCCCTGACCAATCTTGTGGTGGGTGATAGTGACCCATTCACCCTGAACGAAGTTGAGTCTGCTATAGGCAGGATTGTCCCAGCTAAGGCCCCAGGACAAGATGGTCTCCCTGGAGATCTGTTTCTCGCAGATCGCAAAAAATGGGCAGAGTATGTCCTCCTTTTGATTAATTCCATCTCTCGAGGATGTCCTGTCCCAGGATCATGGAAGGGGGCGGAGGTAGTCCCAATTTACAAGAAGGTAGCTAGACAGGACCCTGTCAACTATAGGCCAATTAGCCTAATTGATGCAATGCAGAAACTGGTAGGCTGGGTCATACTGCAGAGAATCCAATCATGGGCTGAGGAGGAAGACATCCTCTCCCAATACCAGGCGGGATTTAGGGCTAATACGGGAACGGTGGACCAGGTCTTTAGGCTCCTCATATTCTATTGGAAGGTGGTAGTGATTGGCAAGGGCAGTCTTTATCTCGCATTTAACGACCTAAAGACTGCCTTTGACCTGGTGCCCAGGAAAAGGTTATGGGAAACATTGCGTGATATGGGTATTCCTCCACTAATTCTTAACCTACTGGTAAGACTTCATGAGGGTCACTACGCCCAGAATAGATGGGGGTCCCAGGGACAGCTCATGGAAAAGATTCCAGTAAACAGGGGAGTTCGGCTGGGCTTTGTGATGGCACCCACCCTGTTCTCCTTATACGTGAATGGGGTGGTCAGCTTTCTGCAAGAATCATCAGCTGATGCACCAGCCCTGGCAGGCGATAAGGTGCCAACTCTCCTGTTTGCCGATGACACATTACTGATCTCCAAGACCCCAGCTGGCCTGCAAAAACTCCTGAATAGGTTCCAGCTCTTCTGCGATACTCGGGGGTTGGTCATAAATACATCTAAGACAAAATTCATGACATTTAACCCCCATAAATCGTTTAGAAACAACATAACTCTAGATGGGACACACCCTAGAGAGAGTAACCACCTTTAACAACCTCGGGATACGCCTCTCAGGAAAAATGCAGTGGAGGCTCCATCTCGATAAAATGCTTCTCAACCACAAGCGCGTGGCTGGGGCACTGAGCAAAGAACATTGCTCATCATTCAGTAGACCTGTTGCCCCGGCTCTCGCTGTGTATGGAGCGAAAGGCAGTCAGCTCGGCTCTCTACGGAGGCGAGCTCTGGGGCTTTGAAAACTTAGACGAGATCAGCAGGTCAGAACACAAGTTTTTCAGGGATCTGACCATGCTACCCCAGAGCGTCCCTTTAACCCCCCTGATGTATGACATGGGCAGGCGCCGCTTCAAAGACATGGTGAAACTTCGTCCATTGTTCTTTTGGGCTCGCTTTAGGAGAACACCGGAACTCGCTAACTATGCAAAAGCTTTTGCAGAAGTATTGAGCCTGGACACCAACAAGGGGGTCAAGTAGATCTCTAATGTCAAGGCACTAATGACATCCCTTGGTCTTAAGGAATCCTGGGATACCCAAAACCCACCAAGCAAGACTGAACTCAAACGCATTTATTGGGGCTGGGTAGATGCCAGAAATCTCAGCTGTCCAAGCATGGGAAGGCTTACGGAAGAATTCTTCCAGCACAAACAATCCCGTAGCCTTGAACCATACTTGGACATAATTCGGATCCCAAGAGAGAGGGCACTATACATTCAATTTAGAATTGGCTCACTCCCAGTTCAAGAATTCACTGCAAAATGGCGCCCACCATATCAGACCACTGAAGAATGCCCCTCTTGCTGGGCACACAAAGAGAGCATTGCGCACCTTATGTTTGCCTGCCCAGGGTACACAAACGTTAGGTCTAGGTGGCTTGAGCCGATCTGCAAATAACTAGGCACTCGGGACCATCGAGTAGCTTTACGCATATTAAAATCTGACTCGAGAACCCTCTTTGTTTGCGGAATCGCCAAGTTCCTGGGCCGTGCCTGGACTATTAGGCACAGTGCCAAACGAAGGGCGACGTAACTTGATTCAGTACCCTTGTGAGCATGTACAGTTGAGTATAAGAAGTCGGACAATGTAATTCAAATTGCTGTACATGGACCCCTATATGTGGCATCAAATAGCCTCACTTTTAATTATATTTCCAGTGTTTTTATCTATTTAATTCAAATTGAAATGTATAACTCATGATGAAATAGCTTCATATTCAGACTGTTTTAATTCACGTGCTGCTGTATTTATTAATTTTAATAATTTTTATCCTTTTTCTTTTGCATGGTTGGAATGTTTGATGCCTTTATGATACCTGTTATCGAAATAAAGCTATTTGAAATTGAAATTGATAATACAGACATTTTAGAGTTGAACAAGCACCTTCTCGTGTTGTTATCTAGATGCAAGTAGGGGAGTTTCTAGGGAGCTGGCACTGGCTCCATTTTGCCTTACTCCGGGTGTTAATACTAGAGCACTATAAGAATTGTTAATGTTAATAATAACTTTTTCACATAGTGCTTGCTTCTCCAGATTGTTACTATCATTCAAATGAATGGTAATCAGTTAGTCAGACTGGATGTATGGAAGGTTGTGTCAGCCCTACCGAATTTTGAATGTGTTAAAACACAGATCTCAGTAGCAAGCACTTAACTTACCAATCTGCTCACATGCCTTCTTTTACCATTCCACAAAGCTTGTCATGGCTGTGATGGTCTATCTGAATTATAGTGGGTATTTACATGGAGACGGGGTCAGATCTAAGCCAAGCAAAACTTGATGGCTCCCGATATTGCCATTAGGACGCGGAACCATATTGCTTGTGTAAACAGAAACGTTTGTCACTCTCTAGAGGAGTGGGCAACATCAAGTAAATTTGCTTAAGGCAACTACATATCTTACATTGTCCCTTCTTACTGAACAGTTTGCTTCTTTTGAGTTATGGGCATGCATAGGCAACACCCACAGGTATAGCTCATACATGAAAGCTCTTCAGTTATTTGTGGGTTAAGGCACTCAATAAGCCATCACACAGGCACTCTGTTACTCATCCTTGCACTCATACATCTAGTCAAGCACCCCCTCACTCATTTTTGCATTCACCCATTTACACAACCACTATAAAACATGCACAAACTCAACCAAATGTGAGAGATATATTAAAATAATAAAAGTGGAAATCATGCTGCTGCCTAAATGCGCTGAGCATATGTTTACATTAACCAATACAATTTATCATAAGAGCAGATGGCCATCGTGCAATGGTGTTGTGCATAGTATATCATTGTTTTAAAATTCCAGCATGGTCACCACATTTAGATCCAATGTTTTGACTATCTTGCAAAACGAAAACAATGATATCTGGAGAGAATACCATTCCATAATGATTGCCAGATTTAGAGGCAGTGTCACGCAGGACGCAAAACACTGCAGATGAAATAAGCATAATGTGTATTTGTAGGTTGCATGTTTACCCAAGGGTTTCTTGGCGCTGAATAGAAGATGTTTATTGTTACCCAACTCAATGGTACTCATTAAATTGACCTCAGAAGGATGAAAGGCTGAGTGGACCAGCCGGTATTTGAACCTGTGACCATGAGGTCAAATCCAGGCCCCTACAGTTGACTCAGTCAACTAAGCCACCAGACACGGCATCAAGCAAGCATCCTGTTAGAACCAGACCTCCCAACTTACACGGTACCAGTGCCTGTCACATGATATCGGCTCCCTTCACATAGCTACCAAGAACCAATATCTCTCTGTGTCAGTAAAGACTTACTGGAAACCACTGCAAGAGTGGATTCCCAGGTCATCTTTTCAGCCACTGAACAACCAATGACTTTTAAAGGGTGTGAAAACACCTCACGACATCGGCACCAGCCTCAACTGGCTGTTATTTTGGGAGGAGCAGGTTTGGTAAGGGAGAAGAAGAAAAAGTGCTTCTTAGGTACTTCTTGGCACAAGACCTTGCCACTCCAAGGCCCTATCCCCTCCTCACAGTGAATCTTCATTTAGTTGAAATGTCTGTAGCACGCCTGCGGAGCTCCTATGTTCTCTAAAAATGAAAATAAAGAGAATAAGGAAAGGAAGGAAGTAGGACCTGTAAAAGGAGAAAATGGAAAACAGAAGGACATCCCGCATCTCTGGCATTGTAATGCACATATTTTCAGGTGCATGTGCCTTACGGCGAGAGAGCCTATAGCTGAAGTGGGCTGATCATTACCCCATGCGGTATGCTGTCACGAATTGGAAGTAGAGTGTAAAGGACACATAAACAATGGCAGAAGGGGTCTGATCCAAAGCCCTTTTATGTATACATCAATAAATCAAATCAAAATGGATTTGTAGAACTGCTAATCAACTGTGATGGTATCCAGGCGCTTGTACGGTTGCTAGATACATCAGTCGAACAGCCACATCTTGAGTCCTTTTCTGAAATCCTGGAGAGGGAGGGAAGTCCTGAGGTGGATGAGGAGGTTGTTCCATGCCTTGACGGCGAGGTAGGAGAACGATCGACCTCCATTCTTGCAGCGGCAAATGCGTGGGGTGTCGGCTAGGTCGGGAGAGTCAGAGCGCCGAGGTCTGGAGGGAAGATGGAATCTCAGGTTGGTGGTTGAGGGATGCTGGTATTGATTGTGAAAGGCTTTGTAGACGTGTGTCAGCATTTTGAATTGACATCTTTTGTGTATGGGGAGCCAGTGGAGTGTCCTAAGTTGGTGGGTGATGTGGGTCCATTTGGGGAGGTTCAGGATGATTCTGGCTGCTGAGCTTTGTATGACTTGAAGTCTCTTTGTGAGCTGTGATGTATTTCCGTGTACAGAGTGGTGCCGTAGTCCAGGTGGCTGGTGATGAGGGCTTGTGTGATGGTGCGTCTGGAGGAGATTGGTTGGCACTTGAAGATCGTGCAAAGCATGTGGAGAGTGAGGAAGCAGGTGGAAGAGACTGCATTCATCTGGTTACTCATGGTGAGCTTATTGTCGAGGATGATGCCGAGGCTTCAGGCTTCATCCATGGGGGAAGCGGGGGGACCCAGATTGGCGGGCCACCAGGAGTCTTCTCAAGATGAGGCAGTGTGTTAAAAAATCAACACTTCTGTTTTGTCTGTGTTGAGTCTGAGGCAGTTGTCTTGCATGCAGAGGTGAACGTTGGTCTTCGTGGTTGAGGGGTCTTTAGATGGAGGATAAGCTGGGTGTCGTCAGCATAGGAGATGATGTTGAGTCCGTGGTTTCTGACTATGCTGGCCTAATGACTCATGTAAGTGTTGAACAGGGTGGGGTTAAGTGATGAGCCTTGAGGGATGCCACGGATGATGTTCTTGGGCTTAGATGAGAAAGATGGGAGGAGGACTCCCTCAATTCTGTCAGAGAGGAAGGAGGTGATCCATTTGAGAGCGTTGTCATGGATGCCTATCTGGTGTAGCTTCTTGATTAGGGTGTGGTGGGAGACTGTGTTGAAGGCCGCTGGGAGGTCTAGAAGGATCAGGGCAGCCGATTCTCCTTCATCCAGGAGGGTTGTGATGTCGTCCATGGCAGCTGTAAGGACAGTTTCGGTGCTATGGTTGGAGCATAAACCGGATTGGGATGAGTCCAGGAGATGGTTGTTTTCTAGGTTCATTGACAATTGCTGGTTTATAGCTTTCTCAGGGACTTTGGCAGGAAAAGGAAGGAGGGAGATCAGTCGGTAGTTTTTGAGTTTGTTGGGGTCAGCGGAGTGTTGTTTAGGGGGGGTTTGATTTCGGAGTGTTTCCAGTCGTCGGGGTAGGTGACTGAGGTAATGGATGTGTTGAAGATGTCTGTGAGTTTGCTGCGGATACATATTCATTCATGTATGTACTTGATAATGATTTGTTTTTATTATGTTGAGTCTAGAGTCAGCACGCCTGTGCTGTTCTGCGAGACTTGCTGTACTGGAGTATGGAATAGAAGCCCCGCCCACTCTCCGCCCCTATTTGACATTGGCTTGTGTCATTGTCCTTCGTTAATGCTGCCTTCTGATTTCTTAATAGGCTTGTTAGTCCCTTCTTAGTACCGCCTTGTCTTCATTTGTAACCTCCCATGGCGACTGGCCCCTTTACTTCAGTTGTTACACGGTACTTGTTATTTAGTCTTGTTAGCACTATTTAATTTATTGAGTTTTCCTACTTCGGGCACGATGACGTGCTTTGCTCACATTAAGCGCGCCATGCGCGCTTTCACTTTCCAAGCAGCCTGGACAATCAAGGCCGCTTGTTTGTAATGCCATAGGTCTTGCATTTAAATGCGAGACCTATGGCATTGCAAATATTTTCCTTCTGGGGACCCCACTCCCAAGTCACTTTGGTTTCTAGCAGTGGGGGCGCAGGCATCTCAGCAAGACAAGGGCCCCTCACTCTGTTTTAACGGTCGCACAGCCCCCTCAGATACCGATACGTGTCCCAGGGACTCTCCCCTCAGCCTCCGCTCACCTCGTGTCTCCTTGCCACTTCCTGCTTCACGGCCGTCGGGGAAGATCGGGTTCTAGTGGGCTCCGGAGTTCGCTGCTTTCAGCCTCTGGCTCCGTCAACTCAGCCTGCGAATTTCAGACTGGGCCTCCGTCTATCTCCATCAGGGTACGGCTTGCTGTCTTCAAGCTGCCATGGTTGCCATTTTAGCTGCCAGTCCCTCGCTGCCCGGACGGCAGCGATTGGCGTGGGCCGTCCAACTTCTCACTGTTGGGGGAACTCACCCTGAGAAGTCTGGTCACAACTGCCTGGGTCTACCAAGGCCAATGGCGCCCCTGGGTGGAAGAATTATCAATATACTTGCCGGGCAATTTTTATTTATACTTTATCTATTTTACCAATCAATTTACCTCGGTCTTTGTTTAAAACTAATGATAAATCCCTTTCAAAATGTTCCTGGGAAACATAAAGCATTTAAACGTGCTGGGTTGCAGTTTTCTGATTTGTATATATATATCATTCTGCTTTATTCATCTGACAAGCTTGGTTTTTGTTATTTAGTACACATGATTTGATAATGCTGACTTCTATGCCTACATAAGTCACCTCAGAGAGAGCTGAGATTTTTCCATACCTTTGAAAATGGCGTGCGCTTGCCGTTATTTTCATCTGCACGCGCAACATATTTTATCCACCTATAATCCTGTCAGGTGAGTGTGATTTTTTTTGTTGCATATTTATATAGCGCGAACTCGACCCGAAGGTATTGGAGCGCTTTACATGAGCACCGTATTTACATTACACATTTAGACACGGAGAGATTAATTGATTTGCCCAGAATCACAGGATGTGGACGCGACCCCGAGGCTCGAAACCTGGTTTCCAGCACCAAAGTCGGCAGTCTAGCCGACGGACCACTTCCTCGTGCTGTCGTGGTTAGCCTGGAGCTATCGTGGACAAAAGTAGAAAACAGCTAAGGTAGCCATCTAAATTATGGAACTCACATTTAAAAAAAAAACTTGTGAGTTTAGTTACATGACACAATCCGAGTCCAGATGTTGTTTGATTTCCTTCCTCCTGTCTCTTGACTCTGATTGCAATCATCACCTCAGCGGTAGCCCCTCCTCAGCTGCACGCTCACCATCCCGAAGAGTTTCACCGACTGCACCTCCTTCCAACACCTCTGTGAGAATACATTCTGCCTGAAAAGTAGGTCCACCACTTGGTCTGACTTTCTTTCTCTTTAGCTGGGTCAAAGTATGGTGATAAAAAGCAAGTCTACGTCCCTATAAATGGCAGTCGATGCCCATCCCTTGCAATCGGCAGATGAGCGGGTACAATAATTGTAACCAGTAATTTTTTTATTTGTTCAACTCAGCAATAAAATACAAAATAAAGAATGGAAGGAACTTGAACAAATGGCCAGACAGTGGGATGTTGTATGGATATTAGAAAGCAGATACAATTTACTCCACAGAGATTCAGCCTTTAACACTGTCCAATCATTCTGATATCTATGCCATTTATTTACACTTTACAGGACAGAGTAGTCCGGTATTTTGAAAACTTCTGCATGGTTAAACTGCTTGTATCTAATTGTTTTATTGTACACAGAGCGAGTCAATGATAGTCAATTGTTTTGTTGAAGTTTAATCAAACCTGTGCTCACTTTCACTCAAATAGAATGCATTATTCAAAATGAACCATATTGGAATAGGAGCCTAACGCTTGCTAAGTGACCGGGGTTCTGCAAAAATCCCTCCTCGCTTCTCCTCTGAAAGGCATTCATTCATAAGACATACTGTAATGTGTAATGTTTTCCAAATAATTATGGATTTGCCGCATCTGCCACATAATCTACCATTTGCTGCATAATCTGCAGATTTTAATACAAATATTTTGTTTTTAGCTCAAACAGATCAAAAGTTAATTAAAACGCAGCAATACATGTTGCACCCAGTGGAAGGCCCTTCACAAAGGTTGACTAGTAACTTTTCTGTTGCTTATTGCTTTGTTTGAGTTTTAGGTGGAAACTAATGAGGAGAAATCTTTGCTCGGACAGTGTTAACTGTGTAAAAAATGACAAAATAATGAAGTAATACTGTCACAAAATGTGACACATTATACTGCATAATTTGTCTTAAGTAGCCACATAATTTAGTCAGCCCTGCCGCATAATTTGGTGCTCACCTGCCACACAATTCCAGTGGCCCTGCTATTATAATACAACTTTTGTCTGTTTTACAGTCTTGCTGTTACTTCCTCACTTTTCTTAATGAAGAATTTTATTGATATTTGAATGTAAACAAGACACGAGGTAAAAAAACTATCTAACACTTCTACATCCATTGAAAGGAGCAAGTAAGGACACATTTCCGACACACTATATGCATAAAGGAAAGAAGTATATTGTTGTCTTCAAAAGGCTCATTTTAGTAATTCATTTTTATTTGATAATTAATTGTGTCTCCCAAAGCATTTTGCTGTAACAAGCACTTCTTCAGGAGACATATATATTCTGAAAAACACTTAAGAACCCCAAGATTTAATTTGAAGATATTTATAGTATTAGTGTCAATAATTTAATACTTTTTTTTAACCATAACACAATTAAACACATCAGAATAAAGAGATCGTTAGTTACTAGACTAAAGTCGAGCCATGTGCCTGCTTGGTAAGTCCATAATGAAATGAGCACGTGGTCCGTTTTGTTCATCTCCAAGAATAAATGTCAAACCCTCACTTGTTAGTGTGAAATGCACTGGGAGACTTAAAAAATCACTCTTCATATTTCAATTCAGAACTTTTTTTTAACATAATGAAAGTGGTAAGAAACTAAATATAAAAATTAGTCAACCAACCACAATGGTGATGTGTTCTCAAGTGTTTAGAAATCATCAGAAATTTTTGAAAATAATCATTTTCGAAATTACTGCATTCTAGTGCTAATACATTGCACTGACCCACACAGCAGACTGCAGCACACATTCCGATATTTCCCACGTAGCCATTACACTGTTTTAAATTGAGATAACTACTTGGTCACATTATCTTAACCTGTCTTACAATGGAACACCTGGACTTATTGCAAATATTCCTTGCATTCGCTATCATGTCTTTGCTGGCACTCTGATATTTGTAAAATATGGTGCAGTACCTTATGTGACCAAACGAGGTCCCTAGGGACACCTAGTGACAGCCTGTGTTACTGCATCCTTTCCCTGCTTGTGCACATTAGAACAATATGGGCCATATTCTGATGCGGTTTGGAAAGCTTCCCGACCGCATCGGATCGGGAGAGTCCAACTGACCAAGTACGATGCATCCGGATGCTTCCAGATACGATTTGGTTGGACTCCCTTTGACTTCAACAGGAGCCTTAATTCTGACCGAATGCATAGGCTCCCATTGAAGAAAGGGGTGACTGGTGAAAATCGGGCACCCTGTGGCGGGTACCCCCTGGTGCCTGCCACACTGTGCATGGCTGATAAGGGGGGACCCATGGATTGGGAAGCTTCCGGGTGCAGAGGGGCCCACTACGGGCCCCCAAAGACTGATTCCGCCTGCTGATTCGAGTCGGATGGCACGATTCAGAAAGGATGTCCAAATCTAGCATCGTACTCGGTCATTAGGAAACGCGGCCCGTGGAGACTTACGATTCTGCTCCGTACTGCTCTGTCACTCCAAATGCTGTCGGGTTCGAATTGGGATATTCCTAACACCTAACTGCCATCATACTCAGTCGGTCGGAAACCTTTCCGAGTTGGTCACGTTCCCGATCAGTTTGGAGCGATCAGATGCTTTTAGGAGGCCTTCTGAACCGCATCGGAATCAGACCCTAAATGTTGCTGTACCCACAATAATGTACTGCATAGGTAAATACATATAAGGTCCCAACAGCAAGACTGATTGCATTGCAAATGCTTGTTTGGCTAAGTCAAGTGCTCCATCAGTAAGCACGGGCCCAGAAATCTAACCGCATACGGGCAGGAGGAATTTAAATAAACAATTACATTGGCCCATCACAGACAAGCGAGCTGCAACTCTAAGCAAGTCTGCATTAAGTAGAGAGGTCAGAAGGGACCACAGTAGGATCCAATCAGAGCCCCAGGTCAGCCGCCATCGTGAAACACTCAAGGCAACCTTAGCAAGTTAGATAAGAGATGGAGACATCCAAGTGGGGCTTGTTGGTGGGAATCCAAGGTTGGGCAGGGTCAGTCACAAGATAAGAGAGATGAAAAAACATTAGTAGGTCCTGTGGAGGGCAGGCAGGTGAGGGCAGGGCCAGTCACAGGTTAGGTAAGAGATGGAGACATCCAATTGGGGCCTATGGAGGGCTGGCAGGGTGTGGCAGGGTCAGTTACAGACTAGGAGAAACAGCAACCTGGCAGGTGTAGGCCGAAGTGACCTCCTGACGAGAGCCCTGGCACTTTATTTTTTTTCTCCACATTAAGCACTGGTAGGGCCAGGGTTGGGGAGGGTCAGTAACAGGTTAGGTAAGAAATGCATGGATCTCAGTAGGGCCTGTGGAGGGCAGTTAGGGTTGGGTAGGGTAAGTCACAGGTTAGGTAAGAGATGGAGAGATCCTAGTAGGGCCTATGGAGGGCAGGCAGGGTTGAGTAGGGTCAGTCACAGGTTAGGTAACAAATGCATGGATCTCATTAGGGCCTGTGGAGGGCAGGCAGGGTTGGGCAGGGTCAGTCACAGGCTAGAAGAGATGAACAGGCATTAGTAGGACCTGTGGAGGGCATACAGGGTTGGGAGGGTTAGCCACAGTCTAAGAGAGATAAACAGACATTAGTAGGGCATGTGGAGGGTATGTGGGAGTAGGCAGGGTCAGTCACAGGTTAGGAGAAGCAGCAACCTCAGAAGTGCCAGTGCAGGGCAGGCAGGGTCAGTCACAGGTTACGTAAGAGATGTAGAGATCTGAGTGATGCCCATGGAGGGCAGGTAGGTTTTCAAAGGGCCACTCCCTGGCTAAGGGATGCATGGATCCGAGTACATCCTCTGGAGGGCAGGCAATGTTGGGCAGGCTCAGTGATAGCCCACATTTGACTCTCCCTGCTCCTGCCCTGCCGGCCTTCCATAGGCACCGGCTCATCAGGAGTTCTGCTCACTTCCTACCAGCCAGTCCACCTCAGCGCAAGCTTTCTAAGGAAGGGAAATGATTTCATAAGACAAGGTGAATTTCGGTTTTGTAAGATGCAAGAGATAAAGAGACATCAAAAATAGTTCAGTGACTTACTGTATATCAGGTAAGCCCAGTAGGGCCAGGCAGCTGTTTCATCCTTTCATGGAAATGGAATGAGTACCACTGGACTGAGTAAGATTCACCCCGGTATTTACAATGATGAACGGTTGTGGTGCCAAAGGCTCTATACATACTATATATTTCCTAGTTGTATAGTGCTTTATGCCAGGATAAGTTCCCTTCAAGGTACCGATGGGGGAAGCAGGAGAGCTTAAAACAAGCATTGGCAACGCCAATAGGTTACGCCTATGAGAGGTATTGGGATCTGCAATATTCTGTAGTCATGCTGTACATCAGCACGGATGCTTTACAGTGTGGCTAAAACTAATTTTAAAAAGGGCTGTGATGCAGCTGTAGCACTGGATGCATCACAGTCCTTTTTTGTTATTAATTTTTAGCCATGCTGCACAGTAACCACACTGCTATACAGCATGGCGAAAATCATTGCCAAAGACAGCAAGGCTTATGCTGTAAAGCATGAACAAAAATCAATGGCAGAGCCAACAGTTTCAAAGGCGAGACCTATTGGCTCTGCCAATGCTTGTTAAAAGATCCTGGCAGACAACTAAGCCAGGGCCGTAGTTCACGGATTATCGTTACTGGTCTGCAAGAATGCCATGGAGCTAATCCTATTCACTTCCACAGAGAACATGATTTGTAATTGTAACGAAAATACAGCAGCCCATTCAGAGGGGAAAAGGGAATTGGGAAGAGTGAGAGAACACTGATGCGAGGCTCGACACACTTCCTTCAGACTCTGCTCACTGAAGTCTGCAATGAAAGAATACCAAATTAGAACAAAGAACCATGTAATTTACAAGTAATATGCAATCCTTTTACGTGTTTTCTTCAAGTAACAAGTCCTCTACCCCTGCCCTCTTTTCTCTATGCATAATGCATTTTTCTGTCTAAAAATAAAAGAATACAATGTTTATTATTTTTTCTCTTGAAAATACTTGCAGTGTTGTCCTTACAGGAAATTATTATTGACGTATTACAGAGTTCAACGCACATAAGTTCAAACGTGTTCCAGTCTTGTAAATCCACGGGAAAATAACTATATGTACAATATCGATGATCAAACAGGAGAGAAGTAAAATAAGGATGTGCAAAAACCCAAACCGTGTGAGAGGAAATAGTGCACACACAGAAAAGGTACAAATATACAAGGCTTAAAAATGTTAATGATAGTGAAAATGATCTGAGTAGTAAGATAGGGCAAAAAGTAGGAAGTCACTCCTACCACAAGACACTGGCTACTCGATGATCCCCCAACGATTTGGGAAGTGATGAGATTCTAAGTTCACTCTCAGTTTATGTACGATCCCAATTCAAGATGGCTGCCATATCCGAAATCACTCATCCTGTGAGATTTAAGTTCGTTTATTTTTGGTTGCTGCATTCACCGCTGTGCACTTAAGCTTTCGTCCAAACCGGAATATCCTTATATCTAGCTCTCCAATTATAGTAAGCATTCAATAGACACCTTGTGGCCTTGTTATTACCTGTAACCTGACAAATAATAACACAGCTATATCGTGTAAATCATGACAGTCAGTGAGCCTTCCAAAAAGATACTAGGAAAAACTATTAAAGTACAAGTGTTCTACCCCTAGGATTTGTCAAAGAGTGCAATCATCATGAACATCCTTGCCTACAAATGTAATCTGCAAGATTTCATGCAATAAAACACTTGTCTACATATTTGAACATAGTTCAGTAGAAATACACCACTGATCTATTGGCCATAACATATGTATTTCATTATAAATAAATCAGGCTTACTGCCTTTGTTGTAACTTTTCATAATAAACAGATCAGACCTATGGGATATGAAATAACTTCTCCCAATTTATAGAGCCTTTATCATTGGCTTGGTTACCCTAAAGAGCATATACAGTTTCCAACACTTTACAAAGGGAGAGACATGGGAGGGCTTGGGATAATGCAGGTATTACCTGCATCGGCGAGCTAGTCTAAGATGGACTTTCTGACAGACCAAGTTGGGCTGCTGGTGGACCAATTCTTGGCCCATGATGCCTGATTTCCAGCTAAGAACGCATTTGGGGTATCACTGACATGACGCCCTCCCTACACCCTCTGGCCTGAGCACTCTACTCAATTGGATCTGAGAAGCGACTGAACACCTGGCTCGTCCAAGCCATCCCTAACACAAGCCCCTCTGCTGCAACTACGGTCGAGGTGGGAGGAAGACATGGGACACCACCTTACACAGTAGGAATGGGACCGGACCCAATCCCTTCCCCACAAAATCTCCTGCAGCGCCAGATTCCAGTACACTCAACATAAAATTCTCCATCACTCTTATCATACCCCAGAGTGGCTCATCAAAATCTATGCAACAACTGCCACCACGTCTTGATGTTTGGCCAAGCACGCGGATATGAAACACATGTTCTGGGACTGTCCCATGCTCAGGCTTTCTGAGACACTGTCCGCACTACCCTTTCGCTGGCCACCGACCGGCAGGACCTGGAGATAACAATGCTGCCTAATGGGGCTATTTATTTGCCCCAAGACTCATCGTTCTACAACCATATTCCTAGACTTAGCTCTTCTTATCTCCAGACATGGAGTCACAATGCGTTGGAATGTGCCTAAATTAGAGGTATTACCACAGTGGTATGCTGAAGACCTCTGTTGACCGACAGGGCATTGATGGCCCTATGGCGCAAAGAAGCCAGAGAGCTCCGCAAGCACCCTGTGGGCTTGCTCTGGGATGAGTTTGCCGTTTCCTTTAAGGCCTATACTAAATATGACACTAGGCCTCCCTGAAACCATATACCTTTTTGCACCTACACAATTCGACAATCACTACTACTACTGATTCCACCTACCGCCGCACGCACACCCCCACCTCCTAGAAGCTCCTTGTTAGTCCCCATCCCACCCCATTAGTGGTCTGGACACCTGCCAGACACACAACCCGCATACTACGTGACGTTTCCCCAATCATGCACCAGACACTGAGATCAGGTCAGGAACCATTATTGTTGTTACAGCTTTGAACAAATGTGATAGCTATCTTTGTATTCATCCTGTGTTCAGACAACATATCTGTACACTTTCTTAAATCACATTGAATCTTCTGCGTGCTTTGCTCAGAATATTTAGCAACTGACTCTACTGATACTAGACTGGGGGTATTATTTCCCTGTCTCTGGTATCCAAGGGCTACCTAATGTAGTTGTATAATGTATACTCAGCAAAGCATTGTACACAAAATGAAAATATCCAATAAAAATCTGTTAATGAAAAAAATAATTGGCCTGTCCCCATAAGCAACTCCGACGACTGTACTAAGAATAAGCTCTCCCATAAGGCCACTGTCAGGTATGCAGTAATAACATTATAAATATGTACAAAATTAAAGTTGCTAAAACAATATAAAATCCCTCCTAAAAGGAGGTAGCCTCCCCTACCTAATAAGTACGGGTGCATGTGGGGAGTGAGTACAATCATTGATTAAGATGATTATATAAAAGGCTTTTGATGAGAGTATGGGTATTTGTCTCTCATGTAAATCACTGAACAGAAAGAATGTAATGCACATTTTACACCTTTTTGCCAGCATGAAATTAAATATATGTAAATGATGATCATGAGTGGCATCAATTTAAATCATAAAAATTACATGTTTAAAAGATATGCCTCCTAAGAGGGCCTAAAAATGATTATCATTGTGCAAATCTTCCACTGCCCATTAAAGACTGTCTGTTCTAAGTAATCACACCTCATATACATTAACTTGTTAAACATAACAACTTATGACCCACCCATATTTCCCACATAGCCACAACAACAAAAAAACACCCACTACACCCACACAACACAGCCTATAAAAATATCACATTAACTTTAAGGCCGCAAACCAAATACAATGCCACTTTCCAGAAGGAAAGTAAAAATTCCAGGGAAGGTATGATTACTATGTTCCCTTATGACACCTTCTCCCCAGAACCCTTCATACCCCATTCAAACCACTAGACAACACAGCAGGCACAATACCACCACTTTCCACAAAAAGCCCCCACACATCTCTCAAACGTCTAATTTCTTGAACCTACAACCTTCCCTCTACCTCAAGCTGGAAGTGGGTTACCCTCAACCCACTCACATCAGTATCCCCTATACCACTGTCCTGCCTCCAAAAAATAGACCGCATATCCTCCTCAAAGCACTACGACATCCAGATGAAAAAAACACATCTAAATGTTTACTATACAATGCATGGTCCACAAACAAAAATAGCTTCAACATTTTTGATCTACTCTAAGAAATCACACCAGACCTCACCTCCAATACAGATAATTGGCACAGCGAAGCATTTGCACGCACATGCCATAAAGCCATTCCACCTGAATTTGACATCATCAACACAAATCATGTTGGCAAAATTGGGGGCGGTCCTGCTGTTACTCATAAACAAATACGAATCTACAATATAGACAGAGGTAGATCCTTGATGATAAGATGTCACACCACTCCAACTATCTCCTGTTCTCTTCTATTAATATACAGACCATCACCCAGTAATGCAAACTGTAAAGACAATAGATACAGTGACCAAGACCCATCTGAACCACCCAAACCAATACATTCTAGGAGATCTCAGCATATAGTTTGTCAAGAATAATCTCACCACAACCACAGCTATCACAACTAACCTCCAATCAATTCTTTACTGGCCCACATTGCTCAGCTGGACACACTTACATACCTTTGAACATTGACAAAAATTACAGTCTACCACTTTATGGCCCAGTGAAATTAAGGCCCAGCCAACAACATTAAGAGAAGTCAAAAACCTTGGGTTAACCATGGATTCAAATGTATCCTTAATATCACATATCAACAATGTCTCAAAGAGCTTCTTCTACACAATGAAAACACTGCATTGCTTCTGCCCTTGTATACCAATAAAAGCTACAAGCTCGTAATCTTCAAGCTTAACTATGCCATCAGCCTATACCTTGGCACACCCAATACAACTATTCCAGACCTACAATCGCTCCACTGGCTATCTATAGCTAGAAGGACAATGCCACGGCAATCTACATATCCACAGATCACCCTCCAAAAAAAGGACCCCTATACCTACATGATAACACCTTAATTTCTGAGGGATTTCAACCCCCCATCGTGCGCAAGCCCTTTTTTAGGTCTCGCCTGAGCCAGCGCATGCGCTGCTCTGGCGAGACATTTAGTAAGCGGGGTTTTGAAAGTGCTACCCCATGCTTTGGATGGCCTAGCGCTTGCGTTCACGCGCGCGTGCTCGCGCGCACACCCGCCAGCTTTCCTGTCCGAGGCACCATCTGGACCACGATCAGTTCCACTTTCGCCGCGCGCGCGCGCACTCCCGTACACGGCTGCACGTCTTGTTATACAAAGAGCCCGGTCATTCCAGGCCCCACATGTAGTTTGCCCACTCCTTTATGAGCCGCAAAACATTCCTTTGAGGCCAGTTAGGCCGTGTACTAATCCTTTCTTTTTCTTATCAGCCTGGGGCTCCATCCCCTTTAACTTTGAGGCCGCCGGCCCCACCCTTGCAGCACAGCGTACCTTTGTCCCGGCTGCTCTTCGGCGCTGCTGCCTCCTACCCGCCTCTCAGGATTCAGGCTGTGCACTGCTCCTTTCTTTTCCTTCCCGGTCCCGGGCCCCTGCTCCTTGAACTCACAGGGTACCTTTGCTCCGGCTGCGCCTCGATGGCGCTGCCCCCTTCCCACCTCTCAGGATTCTTTGCTCTCTGGCGGGGCAGGGCGTACACGCCGGCCGTGGCCTCCGCACCACGCCGCTCCGGCTTCCGCAGTCCCGATGAGACGACCCACGGCAAGCGTCTCATGCCTTCTTCCTCCTCTGCGCCGATTGCCTAGAGGTGGAAAGCGATGTTGGTCCTGAGCCCTCAAACAACACTTCATATTTCCATTACAAATTTAAAACAAGCATTGGCATAACCAATAGGCTTCGCTTTTGGGACCTTATAAGGGATTAGCCATGCAACAGTCAATATTGTTGCACCAAGGATATTGTGCTGGATAACTAAACACTTATAAGGTCCCAAAGGTGAGACCTATTGGCTATGCCAATGCTTGTTGTTGTTTGGGGCACTTCGCACTTAAGCCTTCATAAATATATTTTCACAAAAAGTATCAAGACAAATATGTGTCCTTTTCCCACATCTTGGTCATTCAAAAAGTACCCAGTGTTGGTGGACTCCACTGGAGAGAACCTTGAAAATAGCAAAAATATTTTAATAGTTTCGGGGTTTTTTGATAATAGGAAAAGGTACTGTACAAGAAAGCATTTTAGTAATACTAAAAATAGCATCAACAAAAGGTCTGCAGTGCTAAGAACAACATCTTGCCAGAGTTTTGGAACAAGCACAGTTGTAAAAGAAACCCAATTTATTTTTACCACAGTTTTCCCGTTTTTCTTACTAGTAGTCCATTGTTCCTATTTTTTGCAGTTTCAATCTATTTGTAGATTGAAATGGAACCAGGTGTGAAACTCATGACTGAACCTAGAAAGCTATACATTTCTGAAACCTAGAAAAAGTTCTGAATTCAGCAAGGAGCTATTTATGTAGATTGTTTATGGTTTTGCAAAATAAACTAATCATTGAATTCCAAAAATAAAAATAATAAGTAGAAAAAAATAGCAAACATTTTCATCTGTAAATATTTGACTGACGGCCGGATAACAAATATAACATACTGTTACATCCGTCAGACCCTTGTGGTCACTGGGATATATCGTTTTGGTTGGTTGGAGCGTTGGGATGCCCTCGGGTAACCAGGTGCTTTATAAATGCTACCTCATTCATTCATTGTCCAAAAACATGATACCCAGAGTCTGCAACTGAGCTGCAGCTTGTATTGATTTTTCATTTTTGTACCCATCATGCAGAAATGTATATGGTAAAACCTATGAATCAAAAATGGCTGTGAAGGAAACCTGTGTATTTGTGAAATGTGCACAAGATACTGAGTCAAGGATAATTGAGTATTTGTACACTGCTGAGTTTGGGGTTACCTATACTCTCCTGAGTAGGAGGGCAATTTGCAATAAGTGTTCTTTCTTGCACATTGGTTTACATTTGGGATCCCATAATGGAGAGGAATTCAGTTCATAATAACAAATGATATACTATTATGTATTGCCACAGTTCTGCTGATAAAAGTGGTCCTTACTTGTTTGCCTGGGCCTTGCACCCATGATCCGAAATGCTCCAAAATGTAATAGGCAGACATCCTGTTTTGTGTGAGAAACAATAACTTATTTTTGCAGTGTGGGTAGCTGTGAATTTTGGGCTGCCACCCAGTGAACCCTACTAAACCTACCCATTTTTTAAAATTAGATACTAAGGGGAGTCCAGGCTGGTGTCACGTCCATGGATGCCACAAACTTTTCTTAACCATAATGCCCTGAAAACCTCACACTTTGGCTTCAAACACACATTTTCCTCTCATTTCTGTGAGAGAAAGTACAGAAAGCTGCAGGGATTCACACAGTTCTTATCACCCAGTTTTGCCACACTTCTACATATAAAAAACAGTATCCTACTTGAGTGGCTGGACCTAGCGCCCGCAGCACAAGTGGCCCCAAAATGCAATGTGCAAACGTTATGTTTTCTGGAATAAAAGAGGACTCATTTTGGCGATGTGGTTAGCTGTGCATTTTAAGCTAGACCTTGGCAGTCAAGGAAATCTACCCAACTTCAGCATTGTTTTTATTAAAACATTATGCCCAGAGTGGTGTCACTTGCACAGATCCCACTAACATTATTTACCCGTAATGCCTTTCAGACACTAAACTTTGGCTTCAAACATGCATTTTCCCCAAATCTCTGTGAGACAAAGTTCTGGAAGCTGCGTGGATCCTGACAGTTCCTGACACTCAGCGTTCCCACACATCTTCTGATAAAAACAGTACACGTCTTGTGTGGCTGGGCCTAGCACCACCAACACCAAAGCACAACGTGGAGACATCATATTTCCTGGAAGAGAAAAGGACTCCTTTTAGCACTGTCGGTAGCAGCGGATTTTGTGCCATAGCTCAGACACGACACAGTAAAACCTACCAAACTCAGACATTTTTAATAACTAGACACCCAGAGGAATCATTTGTGGTGTCACTTGCGAGGATCCCACTATCTTTTCCTACCCATGATATCCTGCAAACCTCAAACCTCTGTGACAGAAATGTGCGCAATATATGAGGGGGGGTCCCCAAATTTTTACCCCACGTGTGGACCAAATCAGGAACCATGCGAAGATCACATTGCATTCATAAGGTCACCATTTTCATCCATGCCTGTCATGGGCTCTAGGCTCATCCACACAAGTGGGGCATCGTTTTTATCGGGAGAAGTGTTGGAACACTGAATTGTTGATTGTAGGAATGAATTCTGTGGATTCCCACATATCCCAGAAGTTTCTGTTTTAGAAATGTGAAAAGAGTGTGTGGTTTTAGTCAAATGTTAAGGTTTGCAGGGCATTGCATTTAATAAAACATAGTGGGATTCATGCAAGTCACACCTAGACTTCTCTAGGTGGTTATCAGGCATTCAGGGGTTGTTACTGTTTCCTCTGAGCCCATCTGCTATTCAAGTGCAAGCTCTTACCAGTTAGTTTTGACACTAACTGTAGTGATAGGTTCAAAGGGTAAATACTAATGACAGTCTCAGAATACTGAACCAATGACTTTCTGGTAGTTAGCAGTAAAGCCACGTCAAGGCACCGGCCACTTTACTGTCCACTCACAGGCCTGTTATGCTCAAAGCCATTCACACCGACAGCCACAACCCAAACATCAGCAAACCACCGCTATTCTAGGGCCCATCACATTCATATGCCCTCAAGACTGGTAAATCAATCATACCCCAAATCACCAGACAACTTACATATGAATGCACCTCCAGCAAACTGCTACAAACATACCGTGAGCCAACATAATAATGCGAGGCCACAGACAAACATAGCTCCAGCCAGCAGCCATGCATAATGCCAGACAGCACCCTCACATATTGGCAGCCAACAGCCACAAGCACCTCCAGAAAAACAGCCACAATTGCCACTGATGGTTGATGCTTTCTTTTGAGTGGGCCTTCTGTCTTGACTATCTGCCTTCTGCCTCAGATCAGCACATGAATATATTATCTTCAATGAAACAATTAATTCTCGCCGAGTATGGATTTTTGATCTCAATAATCCCTCATATACATATGTTAGAAAGTGTCCATACTTTTGTATTCATTCAAAAGACAAAAAAATACACAAGGGTCTCTGACCAAAAATGAAATGAAACTCTGAAAACAATATCTATCTATCTATCTATCTATCTATCTATCTATCTATCTATCTATCTATCTATCTATCTATCTATCTATCTATCTATCTATCTATCTATCTATCTATCTATCTATCTATCTATCTATCTGTCTGTCTGTCTGTCTGTCTGTCTGTCTGTCTGTCTGTCTGTCTGTCTGTCTGTCTGTCGGTCTATCTATCTACCATGATCAAACTGTGTCTAGAAAATAATCTGCTCTTGTTTAACAATCAACTGTGTCGACAGATAGAAGGAACCACGATGGGAGCTTGCTTCTCCCTTAGCTACGCATGTCTTCACATGGGCTGGTGGGAGGAGCGGGTTCTCAAAGTGGTTCATAATAAGGGATTGGAAGTTAATGTGGTAGTTTTGTTACGATATATTGATGAACTCATCATTATTTGGAGAGGATCAGAAAACAGTGCTAAAGATTTTATAGCTACCATAAATCACAATGATCTTAATCTACAGTGTTCAGGAAAAATCAGTAAACATAAAATTCATTTGTTAGATATAGAAATATTTGTAGTAGATGGCAAAATGTAAACTAAGCTTTTCAGAAAAATCACGGCAGGCAATTCCATCTTACATGCAGCCAGTTTTCATCCTAGGTATGTAATAGCTGGGATTCCCAATAGGGAGTTAATGCGCACTAAAAGAAACTATAGTTTACCTAAACAAATAAAATCAAGTCAGGAAGAAATGATACAGAGGTTCACAGACAGGGGTACAACTTACTCATTATCAGCACAGCAGTAACAAAAATCAATAAAATACCAAAGGAACAGCTACTCTTTCGTATTGAAAAAAAAAGAGAAAAAAGATGACAATGTAAGGTTAGTAACCTCATACAGCAATAAACATAAACAGCTGGAAAGGGTAGTTAAGAAAAATTAGCACATAGTGTGTGCTGAACCAGTCATACACACCAAGATACCAGTTAAACCTTGAACTACGTACCGAAGAGCCAAATCAATGAGAGACAATCTGGTCAAATCCAGTCCAGAAACCATAAGATCTGGAAACTGGGTAACTGGCTCAAATGGGTTTTATAAGTGTCCTAGATGTAAAGCGTGCAAAATAGGTAAAAACACCATGGAATATCATTCCCGATTTTCCCATCAACTAATACCTATCAAGGGCAGATACAACTTTGCCATCTATGTACCAACATGCACCTGTAACATACAATACATAAGTAGCACCATGTGTGCCATAAAAAACAAAGACTTAACTTATCCGATAGCTAGACACTGTGCTGCTGTACATCAATGTTATGTAACACAAATGTCCTATTTTGTGATTGATACCATACCGAACTCTATTAGAGGAGGGGATAGAGTTAAAGCCCTCTGACGTTTGGAGAGTATGTATATCCTCAGCCTAGATTCTCAACATCCTAATGGATTAAATATGGAAGAGGATTTACACAATTTTTTATGAAACAGAAATAGAGAAAATAACAAACATCAGTCTGTAGAAACAATATATCATCTGGATAAATATATGTATGGGATCCTTCTTTCCAATAATCTTGATGGTTTTTATCCTATTATCCTATGTTTCAATTTAACAGGAAGATTTTGGAGAATCAAGAACCTGAGTAAATTTATAATAGCAACATGTACCAATAAGAGCTATCGGAGGAATCAGAATGAAATATAAGAGGAGAAATAATTGGGGATGTTCGTTACATAATGAATCTGCCAAGAAAGATGACAAACATAAATTAGCAAAAAATGACATGTAATAGCAAATACAACATACCATATGTGATTTATCCTATAGATGCAATGTATGTAGGTGAATGTGTGCTAAAGTCTTACTATAAATTAAGATATAGAACAAGTGTTCCAATGCAGTTGTTCCCATAATGAGGGACACAATGGGTAAATATATCAACACACACAAATTGCAATACATAGTCTATTAGGAAAAACATATTTCATATAAAGCTTAAAGGTGACTAGAGAAGAGAGAAAAAAGTATGTTGTTTATTTCTATGCCCACCCGATGTATATAGCCTCCAAACATGGCACCGTCACATTTGTATGCAGCGGACGAAACGCATCATGTTTGACTCGGGCAACCACCAATAACCTGTCGACAGAGGAGTAATAGGCCAATAACCTTCAGGGCATGATTACGAGTTTAGCAGTCTTACCGCCCTACCACCGTGGCAGTGGTCCCAAGAAGAACGCTGAGCTGGCGGTCTCCCGCCTGCCGTAATATGATGTCACCGCAGGCACCGTGGGCAGTGAATATTTTTTCATATGTGTGTGTCGATGCTTGTGTGTATATTTTGACTGCACAAGTGTTGATTGTACACATATGCATGACATGTGAAAAAAATACCTACTGCCTGTACTTTCCCATTGCTGGAGTCTGGCCCATATGTGCCCAGTCCAGTCAATGGGTGAATACTGTAAAACGGACTTACCTAGATTTTGGCGCCAACAGGGTTGTTTTCTTTGGGGTCAAGATGCTGCTGTGAAGGGATGACCTGAAGTACATATGGGAGACTGAAGGGAAGAACGGAAATGAGTGAGTGTACACCCCAATGTCTTCGATTTTGCCAACTCGAAGCAGGAGATCTTCCTGCCATGGTCGGCTCGTTGAATGCCAACCCATAATTGGAACGACTTTGAACTTCTCTGTACCGCCCTCTGAAACCTGCTTTCCTCCTACCGAAGTTGAGGCATTCTGCGAATGGCTGGCCGTGTCTGCGGTGCTCCGGTGGTCTTTAGGTCTGAAAACTGACAACATCATAATACCACAGGAAAACTACCTAGTTGGCGGGCGGTGAATTCGATGCCGATGCGATGGCGTACCAAAGACCTCCAAAGTAGCATCAGGCCCTCAGTTCCTCCTACTGCTAGACTATTCTAAAGACATTATATTTCGCTGGACTCCTTGCACAAGGGTTGACGCGTTTCGGCTAAAGTGATTGAAAGGCCTCCTCTGGACTAAAGAAGTCAAGAGTATTTCACCTGAAATTAAAAGAGGATGTCAACTCCTTAACTAAATCATACTACAACCTATTTACTGTGTTATATACAATAAATGTGTGATCAGAAACCGAAGTATCAAAATGAATTCAAAATGAAAAACCAAACCAATCGCAGTCTCACGGTTCAAAGAGGAGAATGTATTTCTCGCCACTCGTGACGAAAATCAGTGATAAACACTAGTGACTGTCGATTAGTACGGTGACAACCGGAATGTACCAAACACCCTCAAAAGAAACGGGCCACACCAGTTTGTTCTTACTCATGCACTCTGACTGTATGAATCTCCAAAGGATAAAAACGTGTAATCAAACTTACCACAATGCCTGGAACCATATTAACTTATGGGGTTAACCTTCCTCTCACTTCGATAGAGGTCTCAACGAGGAAACGCAGAAGGATCCACTGAGGCAACCTCAAACAAGAGAAGAACCTAAACTCTAGGGCAAAACATGCTATTTGTATGATGCATGAATGAACTACACGGGCTCCAAGACACCTAAATTGAAGCCAAAACAGAAAGCTAACTCAGTTGTTTCTAGAAGGGAAACAAATATTGTATTAAATAGAAAGCATTCTTCCTTGTTTTCAGGGGGCCGACCTCCTGCAGACCCGACTGCTGAGATGTGTACATGCTTCAGCTGTGCCAAAAGTACAAAAGATGTTTTAAACTAAGTAACGTGCACAGAGGCAACTTCTTTTCTAGCTTCACGTGAGTGTGAGGTGCATGATGGGGATCTGGTAGTCACATGATTTTTGTCTCGAGTGGCAGCTATTTTTGATGGATACATCTGCCTGTGGATTCCTCACCTTATGAATATCCCCTGCGCCAGCATTCCGCGGAAACTTTTTTCCCTAGCTCTCCACGCCAATGAGGCTGTCACAATGCCATGGCTCCGCATAATGTCACAGGAGCCATAAGAAGACCACGTCGGCGTGATGACATCAGTTTCCTTTTTTCCGCGCTGTCGACGCTAACGGTTTTTTTCTGGGACTCTCCATCCTTTTGTCTGGATACATTGTAATTTTGATTGTATCTCTCTCTGTTTTGGTATGTCGGCCCAGAGGAAGTCGGGCTTTAAGCCCTGTAAAGAATGCAGGGGTCATATGTCGATTACTGACCCTCATGAGGACTGTCTTTGGTGCTTGTCGTCTGACCACGACGTCGAGGGGTGTTCTTCTTGCAGGAAGATGAATCCTAAGGCTCTGAAGGAACGGGAGGCCAAGCTGTATATGGCTAAGGCAAGAAAAGAAAAAAGGGGTCGTAAAAGATCGAAGTCAAGATCTTCGACGTCGCATGACTCCAAGAGAAAGTATAATAAGAAGAAGAGGCATGCTTCTCGGCGCCGGTGGTCGAAGGCTGTGGCTTCAAGGTGGCCTTCTCCAGCCCATCGACGTCGAGAAAAGGACTTCGTCTATCCTTCTCCTTCAGTGTCTCCTCAGGTGAATCCGGTTCATTCTCCATCTTACAAGGGGACTCCGGAACCGTCATCGACGCCGAGATTTTCACCGACTCGAGGGTGTGTCGAATCCGGCTGATACTGAGGTTCCTTCGGCTCCTGCGGCTCTGCCTGTGGCTCCGGCGTCTCCGACTCCAGAGGTGCCTCGTTTGGATCTTGAACCGGCACAGTACCCACAATTTCCGGCGCCAGGTTCGGATCAATCGCATTTTTTAAATGCGATGTATGGCGTGTTCGCCAGGGCCTCGTACCCCTCTGGAGCACCTTCGGGTCCCATGGGTCCTATGGCTTTTAGTTTGGGTGTGCCTCACCAGTATCCTCAGGCCCCCTTTGTACCATTTATGCCGATGACGCCGTCCTGACAGTTTCCGGCTCTGAGGATTTCGATGCCGTATGGGCAGTACCCAGCTCCATCCCGTGAACTTTCTCGGATTCGTTCGGCGCCGGTTACTACAGCAGATTCTCCTTCAACGCCGCTCCCGGAGTCATCGACGCCGCGTGTGGCGCCGCCGACACCGCAACCAAAGATGCGCTCGAGGATAGAAGCGCAGAGGTTGTTAGAGGAGTAACAGTACCAGGCTGAGGAGATGGAGGAAGGAGAAGTTTATGATACAGAAGATTTGTTTCAGGTATTGTGTGAGGCAAGTGGACTTGATACTTCCCCAGAGTGGGACTTCGCTTCTCAGAAGGCTTCCCCCTCGAAAGAAGTTGCACCATACCATATTGTGATAAGGAAGGCTGCTGAACTTTTGGATTGGCAGCTTCCTATGGCTGAGTATAAGCCTAATTTACTTACAGAGGTGCTTCATTATCCGTCCTCTGTGGTTGAACCACTTTTGCCTTTCAACGAAGCATTGACTGAGCCAATCCTTGATGTGTGGCGCAACCCACTTTCTGCTCCTGCAGTTTCAAGGTCGGTGTCCAGATGATATAGACCTGCTCCAGGGGATCCGGCGTTCCTTTCATCCCACCCCTATCCTGAGAGCTTAGTGGTGCAGGCTTCTTGTTCCAAGCAGTCCACAGGTGCTTTTCCGCAGGCTCCTGCTGACAGGGATTCCAAGAAGTTGGAACAATCTGCAAAGAAGGTGTTTTCATTGGCTAGCATGGCTCTGAAGTCTACCAATGCCACTTGTCTGTTGGGTAGATATATTCATGCCCTTATGGACTCTGCCAAACAACTTCTTCCTAAATTGTCTGAGGAGGATAGGGGAAATCTGAGTGAGGTGCTGGCAGACTCACAGGCTGCGGCTCGCCAAGTCATCCAGTCTGGCCTGGACACGGCGGATTTGGTCGCCAGGGTGATGGGTTCAATCATTGCAACAAGAAGACATGCGTGGTTGAGGTCTTCTGGATTCTCTCCCAATGTACACGCTGCCCTTCTTGATCTGCCTTTTGATGGGTCTAGACTGGAGAGAAAGCTGATTCTGCTCTGCAAAGATTTAAGGATAGTAAGGCCACAGCGAAGTCTTTGGGCCTGCAGTCTCAGGCGAAAGGTTATAGCTATAGACGATACCGTGGCTTCGGAAAGTCTTCCTTTCGTGGTTACAGACAGCCACAGCAGCAACAGAAACAAAACCCCTTGTACAAATCCTATAGGGGTAAGGGCAGAGGTCGCCTTCGTGGAACCGGACGTCAGCCTTCTTCCTCTTCCTCCTCTACCTCCCCAGCCCCTCCTGGTAATGCAGGAAAGCAGCCCTAGATCTGCCATCTTGGATGATTTAGGTCCCGTGGGAGGTTGGCTTACCCATTTTCTACAAGATTGGAAATCGATCACTTCGGACCTTCGGGTTTTAGATCTGGTAGAAAATGGGTACGCCCTTCCCTTCAGGGAATTCCCTCCTCCTTACCCTCCTTGCCAAGGGTTTTGCACGGAGGATCATTTACTTCTCCTTCAAAAGGAGGTTCTTGCCCTGTTATAAAAAGGTGCGCTAGAGGTGGTTCCGGAGCCGGAAAGGGGTCAGGGATGCTACTCCCGGTATTTCGTGATTCCCAAAAAGGATGGCAGCTTACGTCCTATCCTGGACCTCAGGATTATGAATCTGTTTCTCAAACAGGAGAGATTCAAGATGCTCACCCTAGCGCAGGTTCTTCAGGCGCTGCAACAAGAGGCCTGGATTGTGTCCATCGACTTACAGGATGCGTATTTTCACATCCCAATCCTGAAGTCGCACAGGAAGTATCTCTGTTTTACGGTTGGTTTGCAACACTACCAGTTTACGGTCCTTCCGTTTGGTCTTACTGTTGCGCCTCGAGTCTTCACCAAGGTGATGGCAGTGGTTGCTGCTCATCTCAGGAGGTTGGGGATCCTGATTTTCCCCTACCTGGACGACTGGCTTCTGAAGGCAGAGTCGCCAGACAATGGTGCGTCATCATCTGCAGGTATCAACTCAGCTGTTGTACAAATTGGGTTTTTCGATAAATGTACCCAAGTCTTACCTGGTGCCTTCACAGCGCAACCTGTTCATAGGGGCAGTACTGGATACCACTGTGTGTCGAGCTTTTCCGCCTCCGCAAAGGATTCTCGACATTCAGGAAATGATTCCCTTGTTTTACAATGGAGCGGTTGTTCCGGTTCTGAAGGTCCTTCGCCTGCTCGGTCTGTTCACTTCCTGCATTCTGTTGGTCAACCATGCACGCTGGCACATGAGGGCGCTTCAGTGGTGTCTCCGCAGGCAGTGGTATCAGCACAATGGAGATCTCAGGGAATCAGTCAGGATCTCCAGAGAAGCTGCAGTGGATCTGTCTTGGTGGAGTGTGGAGGGCAAACTGTCTCAAGGAAAGCCCTTTCATATTTCTCCTTCGGTCCACAGTCATAACGGATGCCTCTACCCTAGGGTGGGGTGCTCATCTGGGGGATCTGGAGATCAAAGGTCTTTGGTCTCCAGAGGAAAGATTGCTTCATATCAATCTTCTGGAATTGCGGGCGATATATTTGGCCCTCAAGGCCTTTCTCCCTTCCCTTCGCGGTCAGTCGGTCCAAGTCTTGACAGACAACACTGCCGCGATGTGGTACGTCAACAAGCAGGGAGGAGTAGGGTTGTATCGTCTCTGCTGAGAGGCGTTGCGGCTCTGGTCCTGGGCTTAGGACCATCGAATTTGCTTGATGGCAAATCATCTGACCGGGGTGCTGAACGTACGTGCGGACAGTCTCAGTCGGCAGTTCTCCACCGACCACGAGTGGAGGCTTCATCCGGAGGTAGTTCAACACATCTTCCGGACGTGGGGAACTCCTCGGATGGACCTGTTTGCCACTCTTGAGAACGCACACTGCCCGTCATTCTGCAGTGTCCAGTTTCCGAGGCAGGGAGCATTGGGGGACGCGTTTCAGTTGAGTTGGAGCTCACAACTCCTTTGCGCGTTTCCACCCATACCCTTGATTCCTCGGGTTCTGAGGAAGATTCGCCAAGACCGGGCCCAAGTTATATTGATCGCCCCGGATTGGCCATGAAGGGTGTGGTACACAGAGCTTCTTCGCCTTCGTCGCACCCTCCGCTCAGTCTCCCTCTCAGGGTAGACCTCCTCTCGCAGTTGGAGGGGCAGGTTCTACACCCCCACCTCCACAACCTGCATCTTCATGCCTGGAGATTGAACGGGTCAACCTGAATTCTTTCTCTCTCCCGCCTGACGTGGTGGATGTTATATTATCGGCCAGGTGACACTCCACCAAGTCTGTCTACTCCTACAGGTGGTCTAAATTTGTTAAATGGTGTGGAGAGAAGTCTATTGATCCCTTAAAAGCTCATCTTTCTGATGTTCTTTGTTTTTCGTTGCATTTGGCCCAGCAGGGTTGTGCTGTGGTTACTGTTAAAGGATATTTGTCGGCTTTATCGGCATTTCTTTGTTTGCCTGATCAGCTGTCTCTTTTTAAATCTCCGATTGTTTTAAGGTTCATTAAGGGGCTTACTAACATGTTTCCGCCCACTCCTTTTATTATACCCCAGTGGGATTTAAATCTGGTTTTAACTTTCTTGATGGGTTCTCCTTTTGAACCTATGCATAGTTTGAGACTGCTGTCTTTCAAAACGCTATTCCTTGTGGCTATCACCTCAGCTAGGAGGGTGAGTGAGCTTCAGGCTTTGAGTTCAAAGCCTCCGTTTTTGACCATATATGCTGAAAGGATGGTCCTCGGGACCAGGGCTGCTTTTCTGCCTAAGGTGGTAACTCCCTTCCATCTAGGACAGTCCATTACCCTCCCTACTTTCTATCCTCCCCTCACCCTTCCAAGGAGGAGGAGAGGCTTCACCGATTGGATCCTAAGAGGGCGATTAGTTTCTATCTGGATAGAACGAAGGATTTGCGACAGGACGATCAGCTCTTTGTGGGCTACGTTGGACGCATGAAGGGCAAGGCGGTGCACAAGCGCTCTTTATCCAGGTGGATCATCTTGTGCATCAAGATCTGCTATGCTCTGGCTGGTAAGTAGCCTCCTGAAGGCATTAGAGCTCACTCCACCTGGGCTAAATCATCTACTTCTGCCTTGTCCAGAGGTGTTCCTGTGTTGGACATCTGTAAGGCTGCAACTTGGGCCTTCCTTCACACTTTCGCGAAGCATTACTGCTTAGATTCCGAAGTTAGGAGGTAAGGCCATTTTGTGCGCTCTGTTCTGCAAGACTTTTTGGTATAGAAGGGTGGACACCCTCCTCCGGGAGTGGGACTGCTGTGGGATTGTATTCATAAGGTGAGGAATCCACAGGCAGATTTATCCATCAGAAGAACAAGTTACTTACCTTCTGTAACGCTTTTTCTGGTGGATACAGTATCTGCCTGTGGATTCCTCACTGACCCACCCTCCTCCCCGTTGTCCACCTTTTAATACCTTAAAAGAGGTATTGGTTAATATGATTGTTTCATATTGTCATTTTGTATTGCCTCTATTTGCCTTTGTGTAGGTTTATAAGAAATGTTTGCTTTCTTTGCTTTCCTATTTCACTTTACACTGTGTGTATTGGTGTGAATTCTGTTTACTGTGTATACATTGTTTCTATGGTCGGTCCTCCCATTTGCCTCGGTGGCACGGAAAAAATGGGTGGAACTGACGTCATCACGCCAACGTGGTCTTCTCATGGCTCCTGTGACGTCATGCGAGCGGCGTGCGGAGCCATGGCATTGTGACGACCTATTCTGCGTGGAGAGCTAGGGAAAAAGTTTCCACTGAATGCTGGCGCAGGGGATATTCATAAGGTGAGGAATCCACAGGCAGATACTGTATCCACCAGAAAAAGTGTTACCGAAGGTAAGTAACTTGTTCCTTAGAAGGGATAGGACATGTACCAACACTGAGGTGCATATGAAATCATTGAGAAAACTCACATATTAAATAAAATATATGGGAATAACAGTGTCGCCATTTTAAAACATACATGTTGTATTTATACACTTATAGATACAATTGCTGCAACGTATGGACAAATAAAATATATGGATCACCCATGTAATCTGGAAATTCGGCAGACAACTAGGGCTTAATCCTCTTACACTCACATATGAAATATCGGTTATGGGTTTTGTCCATCACCCAATATTGTACCAGCCAATAAACCAGAAATCACCAACGGAACAGGCATAAAATAACTGAAGAGTTCTGTCCAGACGAATCCAATCTAGTTCTTCTCTGCAGGTCCCAACAAGCTGCACACTATCACTGCTTCTTTAAAACTCACAGTGACATTCATATATGGAATGAAAGTAACAAAGCCCATCCCAACTAATCTCCGCACTACTTCTTTCTCCAAGCATACATGCTAAGGACCAAAAATGTTAAACAAAATATAATTTTAGATAACCCAATGTAGTAAACAGTTAAGTAGACTGTAATTATACAAAATATCATAATGGGGCTTGCTGAGATGCTCAAAGCTGCTGTCTTACTGAAAACCATGAACTCCACGTCTGTCTCGCTCACCTTTTCTTCCACCACACTGCTAAGCTCTGCGTCCCATAACACAATAACCACACCTCAGTGGTTGTCATGTATAACATGAACACTTTCAACATAAGGATAAAAAAACAAAGACAACAACCTTCCAACCACACACCCTGCACTGTGTATGGTGGTGCCCATGTAGGCAAGCACTTCAGTGCCCCATATGGGGGTAGTACATTGAAAATCATCTATCCTCATGGGTTGTCAGAGGGGGTAAGCAAAGCCGAAACTCCTTCATACTTTAGTAATTCATATGATTTTATGCAACAGAATAACTCTTTGCGGGTTTTAATACAGAATAATTACAATCCACCTTTAAATGTCTTTTGACTTTAATATATACTTTTCACAATAGGTATGCCAGACATAGTGCCTTTATCATAACTTTTCATAATAAACAGTTCAGGCCATGATAATTAGCTTGCCACCATAACCAACACAGTCCTGCTGTACCGAGCATAAGAGTTCACACAAGGCAAAAAGTGCAGTACAAGTCGTCCTCTTCTGTGGGAGCAAATCATATGCCCAATCAAATGATGTACTCAAGGTGACCAACATGTGGGGGGAGTGTTGGACTTAGCCCTCTCTGCAGGGTCCCACACAAACTTTTTGCCTTCCCCCATTTTTGTTGGCTATAAGGACTCTGTGCACGTTTTCCGTGCTAACCAGTGCCAAAGTACTTATGAGGTCTCCCTAGACCATGGTACAGTTAGCATACACCTTATTGGTGCATTTAATTTACTTGTAAGTTCCTTGTATATGGTACCACGGGTACCTAGAGCATGTAAATTAAATTCGACTAGTGGACAGCAGCACTCATTTTGCCATCCACTAAAAGTAGCCTTTTACAACATGTCTCAGGCCTGCCACTGGAGCCTGTTGTGCAGTTTTAAGCTGCCAATTGGGCCTAGCAAAATGTACCTTTTTCCAGGCCTAAAACATCCTTTTTAATACATTAAAGCTAACCCAAAAGTAGGCTCTAAACAGCCCGTTTGTAAAGGTTCATCATATTTAATAAGAAGGACTTGTTTTTTTAAGTTTTACATGTCATGGTAGTGAAAAACTCCTACATTCATTTTTTTTTACTAGTGTAAGGTTTCCTTTCCCTTAGGATAACATTAGGTTATCTTATTACCTTTAATAAGTGCTAACTTTTGATATTGAGGAGGTAGAAATATCATGGTTGGTCTCAAATTAATTGTAATTTAAATTATTTTTTAATGGTAAAGACGAATTTTAGATAGCAATTTTAAAATACCACATTTATAAATGATGGCCTTTTCCTGCCTTAAACTTTGTGAGGCGTTCTAGAAGTTTCCAGCTGCTTGGGCCTGTTAATTGCTCCCCTCAGGAATGCTGATTGGGCCCAGACAATGAACTATAGAACTTGGGTGTAGCTGGGAGTGGGCCATCCTGCTAGGAAGGAAGGGGTGGAGCTCTTCCCTGCCCAGTTAAAATTTTAAAGGGCTGCCTCCAGCACACTCACAAAGGAACTTGACACCAGCCTATTGTAACCCTATACCGCTTAAAGCCTGGGCAGAGGAAGAAAGGGGAAGGAAGAAACATTCCAGAACCAGATGTGGTGGTGGACTAGACGTTTCCCCCACTTCAAAGGGTGGCACCAGGTATAAATATTGGACCTTCTTACCCACTCATCAGTTCACTCCTCAACCTCAAGAGAACCTTCAGAAGGACTGCCTTGCTGCTTGAGGCCTGCTTTGTATCTTAGAGGACTGCCCTACTGCAACCAGAGGACTGCCTTGCTGCTTTAGGCCCGCCTTGCTGCTTGATCCAGGGCTACCAGTGTGACTCCAAGGGTCAGTTGGCTGACCTGTTCTGAACTGCAGGTACACATCAAGCTCTAGAGGCCTGACCCGCTACAACTGCTCCTGCCTGGACATACAACTGGACCTGCAACTGGACCTGCCTGAGCCCTGCTGACTTCTGCTGGAGTGAGTTCCTGATTTCCAAAAGGTACCTCCCGAGGAGCTGGACCCTTGGCTGGCATCAGCTGAGCTCCTCCTGTGAAATCCTGAAGTTTTGAACTCTGCATGTTGAACTTTTTCAGCGAGACTACCCTGGTCCCTGTATCTGGCCCACACTCTATCAAAGTTGGCCTAAGCTTGTGACTTTGTCCTCGTCTAGCATGAACAGATACCCATAGTTGGCGATTTCTGCTTCTTGTCGCTATTTTTACTTAAATCTTTAAAATTGCATATCTTCGCTTATGCGGGCTGGATTTTTGGCAATTTCGGTCTCATTTTATTTATTACATTTTACTCCATTTTTTCGAAATTGGTGTGGGATATCTCTTGTGTTGTGTTTTCACTATATTACTGCTTGTGTGCAGCATAGATGCTTAACAAAGTGCCTCTAAGTTAAGCCTGACTGATTTTGTTCTAAGCTACCACAGTTTAGTGACTTTCGTGGCTCACACAGAATTGTGGATGTTTCCTGAGAAGAATTTTCACCCTTCCCCCCCCCCTAAATCAAAAACCCAGTTTCTTAGCGGGAGCATAAGCCCCTCTCTCATTAGTAGTTCTGAAAGCTCTTTTTCTGTTGATCACATAAAGACCGGTGACAGCTGCATTGTCAAGCCAGACCTAAAGTCCACAGGTAGGGTTTTTACACTGGTGAATCAAGACCCCCATTGGTAGAAGTTAACATGTTATTTAAATCAGGTTAATCCCTAGTTAACAGTCTCATCTCCTACCTCCTATTTGGGCTTCATCCTCTCTCCACTGTAATTAACTGCCAGGCTAGCTCCAGAATACAAACACCAACATTCCATTACAAGTAACATTCTCTGAGCCTCAAGTACCTTTAGAAACATCACCTTGCATGATCATGGAAAGAAATCACACAAGAAGCAATATTAGTATATGTTTATATTCCAAGTAATGGCCCACTTAGTAAATATCACACAATTATATTTATGTCAATGACGGGAAACGTACTTTAGGACAAAGCCGGAATCACGCTGTGCCTTTACAGTGCCAGCAACAGAACAAATGCGTCTTTAGCAGCATTGGCTCTACACACAACTCGTTACAACGACTTGCTTTGGGGGGGGGGGCAATAGTGGATTGGTGTTGGAATTAAAGTCCAGCACCTTCCCTACTATTGCACAGACTGGAATTGGAATAGTAAATTCAACTATTCCAATATCCAGCACCCCACTAAGGCAAGTTGTTAAAACGAATTCCGTGCAGAACAAATGCGTGCTAAAGACGCATATCCTATGTTCAAATGACGGAGTTCGGAAAGACATGCGTGAAAAACGCATTTGGAATCCCGTCATACAATCGTTGATGACGAGCCTGTAATTATGGACAAATATTCTAATTTGATTTTAAAACCCATTTTGTTATCTGAGGATTTGTTAAGTCGGAAGACAAATATTGATTGCAACGAGTGAGTGTGTGCTCTTCACTGATTGGGTCCTCTTGTGCCAGATATATTTACGGGTAATCTGCAGCAAGAAGTGCTTGGGTAAATTGTTAATATTATAAAATAATTTTTCAATGGAGATTGGGCTGTTCAATGGACATTCGCACATTTACTGTTCCACTTAGGCAGGTCCATTTAGGCCCATGTTTCAAAGTGTAAATAAGTATGGGAAAGGTGTATGGGAAATATTTGTGAATGCACACAAAGTTATGATACTGGATGGTTTGAATAGGCACTCCTGACATTTCTGTGGGGAGACACAATTCCCCAACTCTAGATGTCACGACTGCTGAAAAATCCTCAAACCTGCAAACGTGTTGTAGTTATAAGTTGGGTGACCACGTGGCCTTATTTTTCATGGACCTTACAATATCTGAATGAAATGTTCATGGGATATTTAATCGTCTGTTATGTACTTTATTGAGAATTTGATTTAAAAATGTTTCACCCTGTAATAGTGAAATCCTGGCTGCTCTCTCCTCGCTGGCTACTAAACGAACAGTGTTTTGTTCTTAGTATTAGTGTGGGTCAACAGGGTTTTATATGAATTGGCATTATTATATAGTAGTCAGGCTATCCATAGCTAAGCCATTTGTAGATTACATGAATATGGAAGGTAGCATGCGGCTGGGTTTTCCACATCTTTTAGCTGTAAACTGTAGATGCAAGTATCTCTTAAGATTCTATTCCATGGCTGTGGGATGTTATCTTGGAAATAGCCACATTTTCAACCGATTTCTGACGTGTATATGCTCCTGTATGCTTTGAATCGTGGCTGGTAGTGAGTTCCAGGGCTTAGCGGCTTATACTGAGAAAGCAGTGCCTTCTTTAGACATCTGCTGTTGCTGCTGTCAACTACCCTGTGCCCACCCATGCCAGTACAGTGACAAGTGGTTGTGAAAGGCTGCTACTGTTAGAAGAGACTTGAGGTAAAGAAGAAGCAGCTTCCCACAGCACATCATGCTGCAACCTCGAAACAAAACTGTATGGCAGGGTGACCTTTCTGGGTCAAGTGGTAGAATGGGATACTTTCATGGCACTATGTAACTTACTGGGGCAAACATAAAGAACCTGGCATGGCACGAGTACCCAAATGTAGGTTTGTAATGCATGCATGCCACTGTATACTTTACAGGGGCAAATATGAAGAACTTAACATGGTACTGTGTACCTTACATGGACACATATGAGAACCTGTCATGGCACCGTGCATCTAACTGGGGCATAGTGATCCAGCAAGGCAATATATATTAAATGTAAGGCATTGTCATAGATGCGTGGCACTATTTATCGAGCAATGCATCCATAAGGGAGCACGGTAAAACTCGCATGGAACTTTGTACCTCACTGGTGCAGGTGTGACGACCCTTACTGGGCATCCTGCAAAAACTGGTTTATGGTTAAACTAAAATAGCACTTTTTTCCTAACTGGGGCATTCCTGCATGGCAAGTGCACCTTAGTGTGGGAAATATCAAGAAACTGACATGACATTGTGCACCCTACTTGAGCGTTGCTAACCTTGCATGGCAGTATTTGGCACAATGTGATATTGTCATGGCGGTGTGGACCCCACCAAACGGTACAGTAAGGAAAACACTTGGGGGCATATTATCAAGACACGGCGCTAAAGCGGCGATAATGGGCTTGATAATATGCCCTTGAGATTTCCCAAACAAGCCCATGTTCTGGTGTCAACCTGGGTTTCTATTGGAATTCTCTGCGGCATATTATCAAGCCCATTATCGCCGCTTTAGCGGCAGTTTTCTGCCGCTAAAGCGGCGATAATTTTAACGCCGTGCTTGATAATATGCCCCATAGTTTATTTGAGCAGCATCACGTGCATACTGCCACTGCGTTTATTATACTGTGACATAGGGTAAAATGTAGCTGCTGGATTAAAATATCCAGTCTGATATTACTTCCCTACCTTTCAGTTTTGATGCTCTTCTAATAGATACAGAAAATGATATTCACTATGTGAACTTGCACGTTCTCATTATTTTAAGCTGGTGAAATTTCTACTGGGACAGAAATTAAGAGTGGCATTTCTGTCTAGTGGCGTCGTGCGGCAAGATGTCAGGCACTGCTTTAGAGATCGATCCAGCGTGCCTTGCGTGTTTTTTTTGTTTTAATTTTGTATATCTATGCGGTAACTACATGGGTTGTTAATGCACATTCAAATTATTTGACTGATCTTCTTGCAAATGTGGAATTTGTCGCTCAGTATTCAAACGTTTTCTTGGGAAGAGAAGCCTTTATTAGTCCATCGTATGGGTGAGTCAGGCGTTCTCACTGGTTAATTACGGCACACTAAATTCAGAGCTTACCATGGAGCGCCGGTAGAGAGGTAGGGTCTGTGCGGACTCTCCATGATCACGCCAGGAGGTCGAAGAAGGGAAATAATTAATATTCAGAAAATGTTCATATTTGTATCTGCTGTGTTATACTAGCAGGAGTCAGAGAGATACATAAAGATCATCGAACTCTTACCTAACATACAGACATTTCAGAGTTAGCTGTTTTTTTCGTAGTTTTATGCAATTAACCGTAATCTTTGGTTGCGCCCTAAAATTGACCCCTTGTCCAATTTATTTTCGGCCATTGTCTAGAATTTTACTTGGTCTCACGGGGCCACCGTGGTCGTAAGTAATTCTGTTAAACAGGATCTTCATATTACCTGTGTCGATGCCACTTTCCACTTACAAGTTTCATTTACATGTGGAGGAGGTTTTGTGCCCAAAAGGAACAAAAGTGTCCAGATAGCAGTTCCATGCAGCATCTTACTGTTCTTCTAAACTCCAAAAGAAATATACATTTGTTTATGTCCTGTCACTAACAGGTAGGGAAGCTGGAGGATTTGTAAAATACAGTCACTCACAATAAAGAAAAGGGATCGAAGGCGAAGTTATCAAGATTACACCTGTCACACGTTATCGTCTACAAATCCCTTCTCCATTTATTAATTTCAATACAACATATTCTGTGTGGTATTTACAGCGAAGTTAATAGCAACATTATCATGATTCCCCAATGTTCACAGCTTCGGTTAATGTTATGTAGGCCTTCCAGTAATGCTCAGTGTACTTTGTGTTAAAAATGTTGTTTTATCAAATAGAGTCTTAAGCATTTTCTCTTATGACCTCAAAACAAGCTTATGTGAAAGTAACGAAGATGCAAGATTCCTCTTTTCCTAAGCATGTTTGTGCTGTCAAACAGAAAAAATACAAGAGAGGATTGTGAATATAATAATGCATAATATTTACAGCCTTACTCTCTGGCAGGAATGTCTCGGTTCCTATTTACTGTTATTTAACTTCATTTTGGCCTGCCTTTATTTGAGATCTTTTGTCTTTTTATCTTCCTTTTTATCCAGGACCAAATCCCCTTATCGTAAGCCAACATGAGGGGGCTTTTCCACCTAGGCTTATCACAGATCATCACATTTTGCTGACACATGCTGTCAGTTTTCATCTCAAATCTTTGACTTATCTTATTGCCGCTGGTGCCTGTGAGCTCCCACCATTTCTTTCTGTGTGCTCTGGGACTGATTCCAAATTGAAGAGGAACTTTATGAGATATGGGTCTCGGGCCTATGATCTTTAGAAAGCTGCACTATTTTTAAGACTTCCCCAAATGCCAAACTATATGCACCTAAATTTAGGAAAATCATAGATTGCGATTCCTTGTCTAACCTTAAATCAATAGATTTTACACCGTCAAAAAATCCACACATTAATAGTACCTACGCCATATGAGCATCAGTGAAACTTGGGAAACTCAAAAATCTAAAGAGGGAAAAACTGTGTGCTTTTCTAGAAATAGCGGGAATCCCACAAGTTATAAAATACAAGATATAAGATCCCAGCCAGTGATCGACTCCCTTTTAAATTCTATGTGACATACACTTCTACATTAGCACCTGAGCTGTTGACTCTATACAGGCAGCATTTGAGAGGGGGCTTGTGCTATAATCTGCAAGAGAGGCTATCAAGACCACTTAGAGCTAACTACTTATGAACCTCTCTCCATGCTCAATCTAGCCTACAAGATACTGGGGAAGGTACTTGCAAAAAGGATCACCCTGCTTCTACCAATATTGGTCTACCTGGACCAAATGGGTTTCATTTCAAGAAGAAACACAGTGATGAACATTAGATGGCTATTTCCTGTTATGGGGGAATGTTCATAGACCCAGCATATAAAGGTCACGGTGTTATTTGGCATGAAGAAGGCCTTTAACACGTTACATTGGGAATATCTATTCACTGTACTAAAAGAAATGGGCTTTGGAGACTGGATTCTGCAGTAGATGAGACTGCGTTTTGCATGCCTGTCTGGCAGGGTGAGTATTGGAAGAGGAATCGCTAACTCATGGTCAGTATGCAGGGACACACACCAGGGTTGCCCATCACACACACTCTTACACTTTGCCATGGCCTTGAAGCCTTTGGTGGCATAATTTAAGTGAATGAGTGATCCTTGCTCATTTGAAAAGGTGCTCATACACATGATATCTCTGTACGTGGGTAATGCCCTCTGAGACACAATAGTATAGACCAGGTCCTGATTAAGCTGAGAGGATTTGGGAATGTGTGGTTTATAAGTCAACTACACCCGGTCCTTTCTCCACTCATTAAAACCGATGGGCAAGCTCCATGTTGATGACCTCCCAGATGTAGCTCTCCCCTGGAAACAATTCACCCTTCCTATTCAAGTTTTAAGATTTATCTCACTGATGCAGACCTTGTAGGTGTCAGTCTGGCCTACAACCTGACAGGTATCCAGGAGTTATTGTCTTCTGAGACCCTTTCTTTCGATGATAGTAAGAATAGCTCTGTCTAAAATGTTAATATGTGCTCGACTGTGAAACTTCTTTCTGGTTGCTCCTCTGAAATTACCCAGAAGCCCCTTTGGGGATATCAATAGCATGTCAGTCGATATTATAACGGGACCACACAGGCATAGAATCTCCTGACGTAAACTGCAGTTGCCTGCATTGGAGGTTGGACTGATTGGCACTGAGTTTGAACTATATTTTTGGTGCCACAACTTCAGTGCGTGTCTAGATGGCTATCAAGTGTTACTAACCTAGAATTCCAATAAATGGCAATTCCAATAAATGGCACTACAACACAGGAGTGGTGTGTGGCAGTCTACTTACCCACCTATTAGAACCACACAGCAGACACATGAACTACTACAGGCTGTAGGATGTGGGCATGTACAGCTGGTTTAGGATTTTAAGCCACGCAAACACAAAAGTAGCTTAAGTGCCTTACCTACAACTGTGATCGCTGTCATTCTTCCAGACACTATCCAAATGGGTGGACATGGAGACCTGGATACGGACTGGGATCATAAAACTGTGCGATTTGATGGATGGTGACAGGTTACGTAATTTCTGTAGCCTCAGACAATGATACCTTATCCAGATGGCACAGTTCTAAACCTTAAATGTACTGACCAGCCTATTTAGAAAATTGTAGAATATAGATCAGTGTTTGGAGCTTAACTTCAGTGCGATGATCATTTTTAATATATATATATTTTTTTTAAACAATTTTAGTTTTTGATTTTTTACTTTTGTTAAATAGCAACCAGGGCGGCAGCAGTTAAATTACAATTATCTCATGCACCGTAGTAAGTACCTCGAGGACAACAATCTACTGATTACAGAATTCCAAGTGACAATGAGGAAATCTAAAAACATCACAGTGGATACAAATAGGTAGCGACATATTTTTGTTCTGTACACATACACGACTCTCCAAGCCCATTATCCGCCCCTCCCAGAACACCCTTGTCTAATTGAGGCTCATGCTGGTCAATCCCGTAAGGATCGGCGTTAAAGGCGGAGCTGATCAGTTCCAGCCACTCCATTAGGTCCGCTTGCAACTTGTCATCTCTACGATTTAGTTTCAGATGTACTTCTTCTGCTAATGCCCACTCACGCAAATCCCTATGCCATGCCGATATGTCTGGGCCCCATCCAGGTAATGGCAATTCTACACCTAACCAGGACCAGCATCAGGTGCAGCAATTTGTACGCCATTTTCTGCTTCCTGGGTCGCCGTACATGACCTAGCAGGAACTGCAGTGGCTCCTCCAGTAAGCAGAGGCCTGTGCTTTCGCGCACCCTCACCACCATTCTGGGCAAAAATGACTGCAGCCCAGGGCACTCCCAAGCCAAATGTAGGAAGTCTGCCCGTTCCATGTCACATTTAGTACATGTATCAGTGTGGTTCTGAGGTATATGCCTCAGTTTCACTGGTGTAAGGTAGGTGCGGTGTAAGTAGTTGTAGTGGATCAGCTTTAACCACACGTCGCAGGAAACTGTGTGCGTAAGCGTACTAATGGCCATCCAGGTCTTGTCATCTATTGATGTGCTTAGTTTTCTCCCCCAGAGATTGTATTGGATTGTTGATTTAAATAGCGCTTGATAAACCTGACGAGGCATGGAAGATGGGTAGCACACTATTCGATGTAGCTTAGAGTTGGTCTGTATTGATAGTTGTAAGTGTTGCTGTTAGTTGTATATTATGCAGCATTATTTGACCTGGCACATGGATTAGTTACATGCAGTTTCTAGTCTAGTGGAACGTTAGTTGTAAATTGTTGTTATTGATGCAGATGCTTTAGTTATGGATCTGTTTGCGTTATTAACAGTGATAATCCGTTATGAAATGCATTTGAGGAATTGGTGACAGTGCCTTGTGAGAACTCTGCTTTGCGAGAACTCTCCTGATTGCTTTGTTATTTTTATCCTTTTCCTCTATGCTCCCTTGAACTGCCATGTACTGCAGTTCAGTGGGATAGTCAGGTGGATGGATCTAGTAATCTTTTTTGTGTATAATGACCCCTATGTCTTCCAGGGTTTGGAGACCCTCTTTTTATCTCAACACCACGATAGCATACCTCTTTGGTGTCACCACTACACATAAAAACTCTGAGATATTGTCCTGTTCCTTTACTGCAGTTATTGTATTTGAATTGCCATAGCGTTCTATACTGTTTTACATATTCATAAACCTTTAAGGAAGCTAACCTCAGCCCTTACTGAAAGATAGAAAGTAATCCATATTTTGGCAGGAAGATTGCAGTAATCCTTTTAGAAATAGCGTACCTTTTGGCAACTGGAAGAATTATACATTTGCAAACATTCTCAATTATCATCCTACTACAAATCCAACATTGCATTTTAACGGTTCTATGCTCTTACCCTATACATGTTTAAGTCTTCACAAACATCAAATGTTTGCAAACATTATACGGTGTTTAGCCAGAGGCCATGGTTTTATTTCCATTTTGACATCACTGTATTTGTGATTACTGTATTTCATTCAAGATTGTTTCAGTTTCAGATTACCGGGTTCTTTGTTAGATTACCGCTCTCATGGTATATTACCTGTTTTCTTGTGTGATTACTGTAATACATCTCTTACTATGATTAGGATTATATTTTGTCTATTTAATCTCATTTGACAACTGTTCTTAGAAATACCACTGTTCATAACATCTCAGGTATGTGTGTATAGTGTATTTTACCAAACTATGGAAGGTTGTTCATAGTGCCTGGCAGTAGGTTTATTTGTATTGGCAAATTTATGCCTGTTTACCTCTTGGCCTACAATTACCAGCCATGTGGAGTTTTTAAGAGAGTAATCCCATTAAGGTGAATGTTGTTGCATGTTGAATTACAGTCTTTCTGTGCCTGAGGGGCAGATTAGAGGTGTTTACTTCCAGTCTGCCCTATAGGGTGCATAGTTTTGTCTGGGTTCGATAGATTTCCCTGGGTGGAAGTTGATTGCTGACCCAAAATCCACAGCTATCCACATTGCTAAAAAAGAGTTGAGTTTGAGTGGAAAGTTTTGTCTATCCAAGTTGCATTTTGGGTCCTTTTCCATAGCAGGTGCTGGGCCTACTCACATAAGTGCGGTAGCAATTTTATAGGGACCAGTGTGGGAATGCTGGGTGGTAGGACATTTGTGGATCTCCGCAGATTCAGGAACTTTAACTCACAACAATTTTTGGAAAATGTGTGTTTATTTGCCAAGGATTGAAGGGCATTCTGGGTAAGAAAAAGTAGCAGGATCCATGCAAGGTTCACCACTGTGGGTGATTAGCTTTCACAAATGTCTGATTTTGAAAAAAGGGTTGGTTTTGAGTTGACAAATTTGTTCTGCCCATTTTAAGATTTGGGGCCTCTCATGTCACAGGCGTTGGGCCCACCCACATATATGGGATAATGTTTTTATTGGATGTGGGAAGGCTGGGTCGTTGAAAATGTATAGATTCCCACATATTCTCGAACTATCAAAAGATATGTCTGGAAAATGCTTGATTTTTTGCCAGCTTTTGGGGTTTTAAGGTCATTGTAAGTTAGAAAGTGTGTGAGAATCCACACAAGGCACACCACCCTGGACTCCCCTGAGTGTCTAGTTTTCAGAAATGTCTATGTTTGGTACTTTTCCCTAAGTGGCAGCTGAGCTTAGTCCCAAATTCCACAGTGTCCCAAATTATTCTTTTTTTTAGGTGACCTGTGCTGCGGCCACTAGGCCCAGCCAAACATATGGGGCACTGTTTGTATCGGAAGATGTGTGGGAACTCAGAATGGTAGAACAGTTATTATTAATTGGATTTCTCTGCATTTATGGCTTCCAAATGAAAGTCAGTGTGAAAGAAAGAAGACCTTTTGCTAAAGGCCCTCTCAATCATTTGATAGTATGGATAACCCCAAATTCAGAAGTGAACAAATAACCACTGTTCCTAAACTCATTATCTTGTGTACATTTCAGAAATACATAGGTTTCCTTCTGACCCTGCACTTTTCTCTCCCCCCCCCTTTTTTTTTTTTTTTTTTACAAAAAAACAAACGTAGCTATATTTTGGCTATATTCTCAGTTGCCTCTGGGGGAATCCACACATCCTGGGTACCATTAGTATCCGTCAGATGTTTGAAAAAGAAACAATGCAAATTTTGGCCTGGATATACTTTAAGGAAAAAAGTTAAGAAGGCCTAAGCGCAAAGTGGCCCAAATATAAAAAATGGCTCAGTACTGGGGGTGGAAATGCCTCAGCAGCAAAGGGGTTAACCAATGTTTTTTTCAGTGAATTCTATTTTTTTTTCATTATATTCATCCAACTTCCCCAATGCCCACAGCCTTGGCGTGTCCGGCGACTCTCATGGGACCCGCAGCAGTACTATAATACTCGCTTTTGACCCCTGGTCCCTCTGGGTACCCTCCAGAAGTGTAAGGGGGTCAGGATGCCCCTATCCTGCCCCCTTAAATCATATCTGTTTTCTACATTTTCAGGACATGAGGAACTAGTCCTCGAGTCCTGTAACGGTGGTCATATCATTTTTTTCCGGTTTGTAGCCAATCAGATCGCTTGGTCCCACAGATCAAATACCAGTCCTGTGGTAACGAAAAGGCCTACAGGACAAAAAGCTCCCATGGCCAATCAGAGGGTTTCTATTTTGTTCAATTTTATAGAACTGCTGGACTCCCAACAGCTCAGATATACCTACATTTTAACTCCTTCAAGCCCAACCAGAGCATCTCTTTAAATGCAAATTTCGCATAAATGGCAAAACAAATTTACACCAAATCACAAAAAGCAAGCTTTCTGAGTGAAGTCCTAACTTTCTGCTAAATTTGATGTATTCAATCCACCATTATTTTTGTATCGGAGAATAAAGATTCCGAAGACACATATTATATATATTTATATACAAAGTAATTTAAACTTTTTCAGACTGAATTAAACATTACTGTAGTCTGTAGAAGGGGCAAGGTCTTCAGAGTGTCTCAATCACTCCTATTCTCCTCTTCACATCACTCTATTCTGTAATGTCTTTGTTAGATATTTACGCTATTTTTCTCCTCATATCTGGCGGAAACACTCAATCTGCATATCTCACACTTCACTCTTTCTTCTTCAGCACTTTTTTTCCCACTCTCTCCTGTACGTACTTCCTTGCATCTCTTTCACTTCACCAGTGCCCCCACACACAATGTACCCACTTACTGGTACGCTTTGCTTTTTTCTTTAACTTTCGCTGTGTCAGTATTTTGAGAGTTTTGTGCCTCCTTCAAACCCTTTCTCATATAATCACAATTACAGTTGGCACACGTTGCCTTTGCTCTGTGAGCTGTGCAGAGAGGCCAAAGATTGGATGAGCATATATTCCGATCCCATTTATGACACACTGACAGGCAGTGTGAGAAATTTGCACTGCATTCAGCGTGAACTCCACAACTGTCAATCGTGACCCACCCACAACCTGAGCACACACAGCTACATACATGTATAATATCTTGCTTTAATTAACTACAGAAACGCACCGTTGCTGGAAAAAGCACATACTCTTTGGGAATTCAAGAGTAAAGTAAAATGTAAATTGAACCAGGAACAACTTAGCTGTTCCCAGGCAGACAGGGCAGTGTCAGTTTTTGCTCGCTGACACTAGTGATAGGGCACAAAGATAGGCAGGAAATACCCAGATGGGGCACCCGACCTCTGACCTCCAGCGACGTCACTGATTTCTGAGCAATTAGAATGGAAAGGAGTCAAGATTACATCCAGAAGACAATAAAATTCAGGGTGATGCTGATTTGTTTAAGTGAGTCGAAACAGGATGGTATGAGAAGTTGAGAAGAGTGGGGATGGAGGTAGCAACCATTTTATTTTGATGGGGTTGAGTTTTAGGAAGTGAGTGGGCACTATGAGAGTTTTTTTCTGTCAGATGGGCCCATCTAATGAGAACCTAAAATAGAGTTGTGTGTCTTAATACTATGATGAATCAATACTTGTGTGCTGTCCAGTAGTTAACTAGTAGTCCATGTAAAGATTGAAAAGCATTGATGATCAAATCAAAATTTGCTAGAATTTTCACTGCCAAAGAAGATCTGGAGGACTTTTCATTTACAAAGACCAGTTGAAGAGAGATAAAAACCAATCGAAGACCTTGCCAGTCCCCTTGGAGGTGGGGAAAGTAAAGAAAATAGTCATGGTCGATCATGTGAAACGCTTCTGAAAAGACTTGAAAGACAAGCAATCAGGATGAGATACTTGCTAAAATGTTTTCTCCTAAATTTGCATTTCACTTTCCCTTGCCCATCCAATTACAAACCAAAATCATTTTACTAACATTATTTATAACCGTATTTTGAACCATGGCAGGAAGCTGTTGTCTCTTCCTCACATGCATCTATGACGACGAAGGCAACAGCATGATTTTAAAGAAAGCATTATATATCTCGTATGTACCATTGTATTGAAATTGTATTTATATAGCACTTACTACCCTGACGAGGGGTCAAAGCGCTATTCAGGTAGTAGTATGCTACTTCTGAACCCAAAAAGGATTAGTGGTGGATTAGTATTGTGAAATTTGAGTTAATTTGAGCAGTGGACATCTGAGTCTGCTAGTTGGATTGAAAAGTATATTGGTAATGGGGGATAGAAAAGGGAAGAGCCTAGAAAGTGTTTATTGTGAGATCATAGTAGTAAGATGAGGTTTGGGATGAGTATAATTAAAAATGGAGGATGGAAGAATTTCTAGAAATGGATTACCAAGATCAGAGTAGTTGTAAGAGGCTGGCTTAGTATATGGTGCACAGTTATTTTAGTGAAGTGCCTTGCACTAATTCAGACAACCTTTATGGTGATATTAGTGGTCTTAGACAACCATAGAAAGCTCTCTAAGTGATAGCTGTCGAGAGCAGCCTTCAGGCTTAGTCCAGAAGGAGTGTTAAGCAGCTTGTTTTACCAGATCTAATCATGCAGTGTAGGTTAAACGAAAAAGAACCGCACAGTATAGTTATAAAAATATGTCTATTTATTACATAACACTCACTATCACATTGGAATATCTCCTGCCCGGAGATATCAAGACAAATAATACTTCAATTGCAAACAGGTAAGTAAGCACAATACACAGAGGTCTCCAGGGGGAGAACAAACCAAATACTAAGAAAGTGGAAGCGAACTGCGACCGAAGTCGGGACTTGGACAAGGAGACTCAGAAGAGCTGGGGGCGCAAGAAATCACACATGGTAAGTACCCAGGAACCCCACGGAGGCTGTGTGCAGAGTGGATACACAACCACGTACTCAGTAGAAGTCAACGGGAAAGTCGCTGTTGCAGTTTAGAAGAAGATGAACCCTTCGCAGTGGACCCTGAAGAAACCCCATGGAAGACAAGGTTGGAGAGTCACCCCACCCTTGGATACCCCAGGAACCAGGATACCTACACCAGGGAAGCCAGGTGCATAGGTGCGAAGTGACGTTGGAAACCACCGTAGACCACAGTGGAGGACATCAGTAAAGATGCCGGTGGCAAAGACTATGCAAGAGTGTGATGGAATCCAAGGGTGGATTCTTGATGAGAAGAATCTGCAAGCTGAGGGGACAGAGTCTATACCCACAAATGACGGAAGATGCAGCTTGAGGACCAGGTGATGCTGAGGAAGACCAGGAGCCGTTCACGAGCCGTCTCACATCGAAAGTGGAGAACCAGGGGGTCGGTGATCGGTGGGAGCACCAACAAGCCTTGACAGCAGCAATGGAATTGGAAAATGATAAAGGAGCAACGTTGGGCCCAGCATAGTACAAGGGACTCACCAAGTGCAGGAGAGTCAGAGCAGACCCCGAGTAAGCAAGGGAGCCCACTGAAGCAGGAGAAGACCCTCAAGAGGACCCACAAGCCAAAGGGACAGAAGTCGCAAGAGGACCTCGAGCAGCTCACCAAAGAAGAAGGCCCACGGTGCAGAGGATGTGGTGAGGATGCTGATTTTGGCACGAAGAGATCCTGAAGGCTGGAGCATCTTGTAGTCTGAAGATCTCTGGAGTACAGAGCCAACAAGCTTTGGCAACGGCAAGTTCATGCATTGCACAGGGATTCGGTCCCAGCAGTTCCTACAAGGAATACTGGCCTCAAAATTGCAAAGAGGACAGGTCAGGCCTCGAGGGAGTTGCAGAACCACCACCTGTGTTGCTGAGCATTTCGAAGTCCATGGGACGTCAGGAGCAGCAGACAGGTCAGCTTCGTTGCGGTGCCTGCAAGGGAGTGACTCCTTCACTCCAAGGGAGATTACATCTGGTGTCCTTGGTGCCCACAGGACTGTTGAAGATTTTGGAAGAAGCATAGACACAGACAACAAAGAAGACTTTCACAACAGCGAAACCAGGAGCATCAGGAGTCTTCCTTGACGCAGTCTCGGTTCAAGGCGAAGTCCATGTGTCCAGACAGTCAAAGAGTAACGTGGTTTCAGGCTTGAGTCTTTTCCCACGACGAATCTTAGAGCCCACCCACAGCTAAACCCTTTTATACCCTAAGAATGGGGTCAGGATGACTCAGGGGTCCCTCCCAGAGAAGGGGCTGTACAGAGCGAAGGATACTCCCATGCTCTTTGTCCATTTTTGCACCAGAGCAGGATCCAAGGGTTCCCAGAACTGGTTCCAACTGGAATATGCAAGAAGGGCACCATATGTGCCCTTCAAAGCAGTCTAGTGGCGCTGGCAAGCTCCCCCACCTCGGCCCAATACGCTAAGTCCTGTCTGGGAGGTAGTCACACCTCCCTGTGACAGGAAACCTATAGTTCTACCTAACCCTGCTCGAACTCAGCTCTGTAACGGGGGCAGAATTGTGTCTCGGGTCGGCAGCAGCACTAGCTGGCTGGCAGACCCTGGAAGGCTGTTACCGGGAGTACTGGGGGCTTCCCGAAGGAGCTCTATAGTGCATGGAATCATACCTCCAACACCGGTAACGGTGTTTGGATATGATTCCAACATGTTTGAAGTGGAGTGACCTCAGACATAAAGAAACTAATATCTGTTGTAAGTGGTGCTAGCACCAGTTTGCACCGGCTGCAATGGCAGGTCTGTAGTCACAGTTTGAGTGGTCTCTCATTGTGTGGCATAATACATGCTGCAGCCCATGGGAAACCCCTGGTGTACCTATGTCCTGGGTACCTTAGTACCATATACTAGGGACTTACAAGGGTACACAAATAGCCAATTGTGGAGGTACCAAAGTACTTACCATGTCATATTTAGGGAAGAAGCACAGTGGCTGGGGTCCTGATTAGCAAGAATCCAAGCCAGACAAGTCAAAAAAACATACTGACACCAGCAAAAAGTGGGTGTAAACATGAACGCATATCCTAATTTTCTACAGTAGTAAAATGAGTTGTGGGATGAGTCAAAGGAGGGATAGTTGATGGAAGAATTTAGAAGGGTTGCTTGGGAGATCATAGTATTAAAATGAGATCTGTGGGGATCCAAGGAGGGATAGAGGAGGGAAGAGTCTAGAAAGAGTTATTTTAGAGATCATTGTAGTAGAATGAGGGTTGGGATGAGTCAGAGAGTGGAGGATGAGGATATATTGAGGAAGGTATAGGGTGAAATATAGAGTAGTGCATTGGAAAGAGTCAGTTTTTTACAGTAGGAGTAAAGTAATACCTATATAGATACATAAGTACATATTATTATATGTATTTATATCAAGAAATACACATATCTAGATACATACATATAATCAAATTAAATGTTTTTATACATGGGGATTTGCTGTGCATTTGTGTTTGAGTAAGGTAGTTATGTAGGAAAGAGCCAATTCTTGAGTAGTCTTCTGAAGATAAGATTGTTATTTCTGGATCTTGTATTTGCAGGTAATGAATTCCATAGTTTGGCTGCTTGAGCAGAGAAAGATGTTCCATCTATGGTTTTTTTCATATATATATATATACATATATATGTCAAAACGAATACGGCTCCTCCTGGAAATTTTGCCCATAGTATGGTGGCACGATATGCCGGTAGAGCCACCGCCGGCGGATTCGTTTTGCAAAAAGTTCAAAGTCAAAACGTGCTCTCAGGTGCAGTGAAGAAAAGCAACATTTATTTGTCAATATAACACGTTTCGAGAGCCAACACTCTCTTGTTCACATATATATATATATATTACCTACTGGCGGTCGCCAGTAGGTAGACATAGTTAGGACCTATTTTCCATAGGAAATCCGCAACATTCTATTTGGAATAACTTGGGCGCCGATCGACGAATCTTCGCAAAATTTTCAAAACTTTTGGCCAGCTCTGGTCCGCTCCTATCCTGAAAGTTTCACATGCAATTTCCCATAGGACCTTTAGCCGCAGCTACAGCCCGAACTGCTAAACGGAATTACACCAAATTTGGCAAAGAGGTAGTCCTTAGTTCAGACTCGTGCCTTTTGCTTAAATGGTGTAAATCCGTTCAGTAGTTCCTGAGAAAATGACTTTTGAAAGTACATATATATCTATGGCTTCGGAGGGTCCGCGTACCCTAAGCACAGCTTAAGCGCACCCTGCCGTGCACGAGCTGTATTCTAATTGGCGGTCAACACTCCAAATCAGGAAGTGTTGGCAGCCATCTTGTGCCTCGGTAGAACCGAGGCACAAGAAACCTAAGAAACAAACGTGCAAAACGTGAAAAGGGGGCAGGGTAGAAACACCCTGACCCCCTAGGCCTGCTCAGGGGTCCCACAAGGACCCCCAGGGCCCAAAAAAGCATTAAAAAAAAAAGAATCGCCGAAATTCGCGCAAACAGCGCGAATTTTGGCCGAAATTAAAAAAAATTAAAAACGAAGCGTGGGCTCCCGCACTTCGTTGCTATTTAGCCCCCGGGTGGGCCAAATCCTGGGGGCAATGCTTTAATTGTTATAGGGGCCCAAAGGGGCCCCGGGGACCGCCACCCCCAGGGCTTTATGCAAATGTATGCGGGGGGCTCACGGTCCCCCACAGCCCCGGAGACCGCCACCCCCCGGGGCTTAATATGATAATTTTTAGGGGGCCTCTAAGGCCCCCCGAGCCCCGGGCACTGCCACCCTGGGGCTTATTTTTTTGTAAATAAAAAAACCTGTGTGGGGGGGCTTGAACCCCCCCACACGCCCGGGGACCGCCACCTCCCCGGGGCTCTATATATGTAAATTGGGGGGTCCATGATGGACCCCCCCAGCCCCGGGGACCACCACCCACCAGGGCTTTGAAGAAGGTGGGAGGGGGGTCGCGTGGCCCCCCTCTTGAAGCCCTCGAGGGCCCTGGGGACTACCACCCCCCAGGGCCGGCTCCTGCAGTGTCCCGGGGTGCCCACCCCCGGGAAACTGTAGTTTGCTGTGGCAGGGTGGGAGCCTCGCAGCTCCCACCCTGCCATAGCAAACTGCTTTGCTATTTGGAAGAGAGAGCAGGGAAACCTGCTCTCTCTTCCAAATAGTAAAGCAGATTGCTTTTCCACAGGGGGAGCAGCATGTTAGCTGCTCCCCATGTGAAAATGCAATGCCGACCCCCCACGGCCAGCCCCGGGGGATGGGGTCCCCGGGACTATTAGTTGGGGAAAAAATTCCACTTCAAACCTGAGGGACCATAGGGGCCAAGTAGCCCACCAGGTGCTTCCAGGAAGCGCCACTGCGCTGCATTGCAGAGAGGTGGTGCAGGCAGTGTCCCTTTTTACATCTCTCTGCTACGCAGCTCTGTGGCGCTTACTGGATGTACTACGAATCGCGATTTACTCACCTGTTATCAGGAGAGACCTCAGTGCTGCATCTTTGAGCCCATTACAGATCCTGAAAAGTAATTCTAACCGTACTTACCAGTAACTTGAATTTCCTTCCATAGGCTAACATTGACTGGTTTCACTTGGAAATTCTTCTAAGTGTGGAGTTTTTGAACTTTTAAATATTCACCGAAAATCATCCGAACAACAAATTCCGATTTACTCACCTGTTATCAGGAAAGATCCCAGTGCTGCATCTTTTAGCCCTACAAAAGGGGGTGCTGATGGACGGAGCATCAGAACCAATCAAACACTCACACCCAGTCAACAGATCTGGGTTTGATCCATCACCGTTCTTTAGCCCACTCTGCCACCCCAGTTCAGACATGGCCATATGCAAATCAGTCTGACCCTGTGCCTCATGGGAACAGTCCAGCCCGAACTGCCAAGCCATGCCTTCCCTGGACCGGAAACAAGCTTCCTAGGACCGGTTTCTGGCATTTCAGCCGTCTTCAGCCAGGCTTGCTTGAATCCAGTGGCAAAGTGAGCAAGGGACTCACGTCTGAGCATACCCTGCCAACTTAGGGCGAACAAAGCGGTACAAAAGGGGGTGCTGATGGACGGAGCATCAGAACCAATCAAACACTCACACCCAGTCAACAGATCTGGGTTTGATCCATCACCGTTCTTTAGCCCACTCTGCCACCCCAGTTCAGACATGGCCATATGCAAATCAGTCTGACCCTGTGCCTCATGGGAACAGTCCAGCCCGAACTGCCAAGCCATGCCTTCCCTGGACCGGAAACAAGCTTCCTAGGACCGGTTTCTGGCATTTCAGCCGTCTTCAGCCAGGCTTGCTTGAATCCAGTGGCAAAGTGAGCAAGGGACTCACGTCTGAGCATACCCTGCCAACTTAGGGCGAACAAAGCGGTACAAAAGGGGGTGCTGATGGACGGAGCATCAGAACCAATCAAACACTCACACCCAGTCAACAGATCTGGGTTTGATCCATCACCGTTCTTTAGCCCACTCTGCCACCCCAGTTCAGACATGGCCATATGCAAATCAGTCTGACCCTGTGCCTCATGGGAACAGTCCAGCCCGAACTGCCAAGCCATGCCTTCCCTGGACCGGAAACAAGCTTCCTAGGACCGGTTTCTGGCATTTCAGCCGTCTTCAGCCAGGCTTGCTTGAATCCAGTGGCAAAGTGAGCAAGGGACTCACGTCTGAGCATACCCTGCCAGGGATTTAACCCAGATCTCTTGACTGGGGGAGAATGTATGCATTGTCAGCATTCCGTCCATCATTTGTTTGTTGTAACGCATCTTTTAGCCCAGCACTGACCCTGAAGAGTAATTTTAACCGTACTTACCAGTAACTTGTATTTCCTTCCATAGGAATCCATTGTCTGGTTTTCATCAGAAAAGTTTCTAAGTGTCTATTTTCACAAACTAAAAATATTCCTAAAAAATCGCCTGTATGACTTAAACGCATTCTTTCAACTGTTTACAGGAGATGCACCAGTTCTGGATCCAGGATCCACCACTGAGTAAGGAAAAGTAACAATAACACTACTTACCTGCTAAGTGAATTTTCTGCCATAGGATAACATTGGTGATTCTATGTGAAAAGATTTCTAATTGTCAACTTTTAAAATACAATAATATTCCTAAAACATCAGTACTGTAACCAAAACGCTTTTACTCAACAGTTTATAGGAGATGTCCAAGGACTGAATCTAGGATCCAGTCCTGTGGTTTGAAAAGTAATCCATAAAGTAACTAATTGCATTTACTAGAAATTCACATTGAGCTCAATGTTGCATTGTGTTTGAAATTGTGTTGCCCATTGCAACAACTGTAACTACTGTACTTAAAAGTTTAAAAAATGTAGTAAATCAGTATCAAAAAAATAAATATAACAATTAATACATTTAAAAATTGTCATTTACAAAACCTTTGAAATTCACTGAAAAAATCATAGGTTTCAGGCCTGATATAGTTAGGAATTAGCATTTTAAAAAACCTTAGAAATTCACTGAAAAAACCATAGGTTTTAGGGGTGTTATAGTTAGCTGGACATTTCACTCGTACAAAACCATTCTAATTCCTCCGATATAGTTAGTTGTACTAACTATATCTCGCGCACCCCCAATCCACTGCTGATGATGTCACATATTACATCATTCATGACATGGTCAGTGACATCACTGATGACATCTCAAATGACATCACTGATGACATCATCCAGTGAATGTTGTTTGGTTCGTTATTTAAATATGTATTATATATATATAGCAATTTGCATTGAAGAATGAGTGGATATATAAATATAAATATCTGGATGGAGGATTTAGTAGCAGTGTGATTGACTGTTTACTTGACTAATTTATAGTGTCTCACTAAATATATTGGATAGTGACTAAACTGTGTGAATATCTGTGTCACTTTGTCAGTTGTTGTGTTAACTGCTTCTCCAGTTGGTTACTAGCTATGTGAAAGTCTATATTATTTATTGATTAGTTAACTGAGTATTTGTATGGGAGAGTGAATGTGTGTGTGGTTCGGTGGGGGGGTGTGTGACTGCCCAAAGATGTGTGAATAGTTGATTCAGTAGGTATAGGAAGTTAAAACGACATGTTATAACAGTTGTTTTGGTGAGTAAATATCTTTATGGGTGTGGTTATGAGCCAATATATGTCTCATTGGTACATGTCCAACAAACTAGAAAAATAAAAGCCAGTGTATTTGTCAGCTGTTGTATATAAATAAGTATACATACGACTCAGTGATTGTATGAGTGACTGTATGGATAACTGTATACTTGTAATAGTGATTTTATAACACACTAAGTATGAGTTACTATCTATATGAATAGATGAAGTGCTGTTTGTATAAGTGTGTAGCTAAGTAAATGTAAGTATGATCCATTGTTTGCATAAGTGAGTAGGATGACTTCATAAGTGATTAGGATGTGTGCTCGTGTGTAATGTCGATATAGGTGTATAAGTCTATTTGATAGTGTTTTATTGATCATTGACAGCATGTATGAGTGAATCTATAGGTAAGTGATTAGATGTGTGTATAGATCTAGGAATCACTGAGTGGGTGTTTAGAAACTTGTATTGGTGTCAATGGATTCAAATATGGCACTCTGTATTTTACAGTGAGTGATGAAAGGTTATACTAGTGTATGATGAGGTGTATCTGATTGTCCCGTGGATGATGTCATCAGTGATGTCATTTGAGATGTCATCAGTGATGTCACTAACCATGTCATGAATGATGTAATATGTGACATCATCAGCAGTGGATTGCAGGCGCGCGAGATATAGTTAGTGCAACTAACTATATTGGAGGAATTTGAATGGTTTTGTACGAGTGAAATGTCCAGCTAACTATAACACCCCTAAAACCTATGTTTTTTTCAGTGAATATATATATCTATATATCCAGACACCGTTCAATCCTTTTTTCCAAAAGATTGCGCCGAGCCCCAATTAGCTTTTTTAAGCGTGCTTTATTTCATCAAGTTATGGCAAACAACTCCCGACGCGTTTCGAAACCCAAAGGTTCCTTGGTCACGGGACCAAGGAACCTTTGGGTTTCGAAACGCGTCGGGAGTATACGTTTTTATTTGTTTTTTATCAAACTCCACAGGGACACCTAGTAACAGCCTGTGGTTACTGCACTCTTTCCTTGAGCCCTGATAAGGGAATAGAATTACATACTGTGCAGCAAATGCTTTATCAGAGCAAAAAATAAATAGAAATGAATGGCGTGCGGCCGCAATGTTTAAAGTGAATACATTTAAAGTGAGCATTAAGAAGTGGGAGCATTATTTGCGTGTTTTGTAGCTGTTGCCTTTTGGCGTGCTTTAATTGTATTTGTTTAAAGCTACATGCGCGCCGTGCCGTTAGTGCCTGAAAAGTAAATAAATAGCAAATAAAGGCTGGCAGCTGCCATGTTGAAAGGTAAAAGCAACAATAATATAAAGGCGCCGCCGGCCTTTTCTTTTTTTTTTTTACTTATTTATTTTATTAGCATTTGCGGCACACCGCGCTTTAGCTTCAGTTGTTTATAGCTAAAGCGCGGCGTACCCGATTACTAGTAAAAGTAAATAAATGGAAAAGAAATGCGGTGGTCACCAGCTTTGTTTTTTCTATTTATTTACTTTTGTAGCAATTGCGGCATGCTGCGCCATAGCTTCAGATGTTTAAAACTAAAGCACAGCGTGCCTCGATTGTTACAAAAGTAAATAAATGGAAAAGAAATGCAGTATCCGCCCGCCTTTTTTCCCCCCTATTTATTTACTTTTGTAGCAATCGTGGCATGCCGCACTTCAGCGTTAAATGTGTGAAGCTAAATTGTGGTGTGTCACGAATGCTAATAAAGTTAATAAATAGTAAAAAAAAGATTTACTTGGGAAATTTTACAGTAAGGCTGACTTAAAAAAAATTACCTCCTCTGCAGCATCACGGGTTGCAGAAGTGGGATAACATGTTGTGCCTCGTAAAACAACCACAAACCAGGGCGGGTTGCAAAAACCAGACAGCATGTTGTGACTGCTTCAGCAAGACATTAATTAACTAAATAGAGCTCACTAACTATTAATGAAACCTGGAGAGTAAGGACACATGTAAGAGGGGCTGTCCTCATGGGAGTGGATAACGGAAGAGCGGGAGGTATTAAGAAGGGACTACTAAGTCTATTCACGACTCAAAAGCCATCCTTTACACAGGACAGTAAGAGGAGCAAATTGAAAAGATGGGTGGAAAATGGGCGGAGCTTAAAGTCCATACCTGAATACAGCATGTCTCAAAGAGACAGTGCAAGTGCTGCTGAGGTGAGAGCTAAAAACTGGCCTCCTGCCGCCAGCCCCACTATACTCAGTAGAGAGACAGAGGGTTTGGTTCAATTTACTGCATGGAAGACTACCCTGAGTGCGAGGGGTTCTCTAAATTAGCGGCTAGCCGGCCGACCTGGTGACTAAGGGCCTGATTGTGATGGTGGTCGGACGAGCATCCATCTGCCATCCTGTCAGCAACGGGACCGGCCGACAGGGATTCGGCGGTCCCACCAGACATATTACGATTAGATCGCAGTGGAGGCGGTCGGAAACATGCCTCATAGCATTGAGGCTTGTGCTGTGGCCCGAAAAAGGGCTGCAGCACAATCCTCAATGCAATGAGGCATGTTTGTAAACATCCCTGCACTATGTGGCAGGCACTATGCGGTGTCTGGCAGATGGTGAAGGGATGTTTAGGGGCGCACCATAGGTTCCCCCCAGGACCCATGTCAGGGAGAAAGGGGGACCCACTAGGGGCTCCAAAAGTCACTTTCCGACAGCCTTTTCATGGCGGGTTAACCACCATGACACGGCCGGCAGAAAGGGACATTGTAATCACTACAGCGGTGCTTGAGCAGGCATCGCCACCATTGTAGGGATTTCAGTCCGTCCGACAGGCTCCTTCAGCCTGTCGGATGCATGGCGGATGTCTCTCCTAGCCCGTCCACCCACCGCCTGCCATACTAATGCGGTGCGTGGTCCTGCATGGGCCGACGGCGGTGGGGCCGCCACCGATGGCCTGATGGTGGCGGTCCCACCACCATCGTAATTAGTCCCTTAATGAGAATGAGAGAATGATGGTGACTCAGTGGCCTGTGTTGGGGGTGTTGCACAACAGATGCTTTTGTTAATTGATGTTACATACAAACAGACATAGTTTAAGTACAATCGGTGTCAAGTAGCAAAAAGACTAAACTAATTACGACCTTTTGTATTGTTTTTAGATATCAATCTCTTCCTAATGCTGGGGACCAAAAGTTCTTGCAAAGTTGCTTCCGTCGCTATAACTCCCAGGCTACTCACAAATATATTCCGAGAAGGGCGTTGCTTTATATACCTGGAAACGATGAAAGAAAGATCCAGAAAATACCATCTTTAAATGTAGACTGCGCTGTATTGGACTGTGAAGATGGTGTTGCTCTGAACAAGAAGGTAATGACTTTTTATCATTAAAAAATGTAACATTTCGGTATATGGTCTGCAAAAAGAGTTTATTTTTGTTAAATCAGGTTTTTCCGCTCTGTTCTTGTTCAGTTCACTCGCTCAGCACTGTCATCCAGTTTCAGAGCAAACACAGCAGATGTAACCTACGTTCAGGGCTACTGACGTTATGCTCTGAGGCAGAGCCAAATGGACATGACTGAGTTTTGCACAAAGAAGGACAAATTATGCAGCATATGGTGTGATAAAAGCAATCTAATGTTAGGGTTTTCCAGAGATGTGCATTAATAAAAACATGGATCCTAACACATTACAAAATACAGACATTTCTTAAAAAGAAGCTGTGCAGATTGAGCAGATGATTTTCAAAATGTTATTGACCAACAATTAAGTATTTAGTCTTGCATGCAAGCCCAGGACCATCGTTTTACTGATACCATCCTTTGCAACTTTCAGAGCAAAATAGTTGGTATAAAATATTTGCACTTGAACTTGGGGAGATACTTTACCAAGGAAACTTAAAAGCAGCATGTTGGTACCCACAAAAATTGGCCCCTTTCGTCTGATGAGTGCCAACAGGTCTATCTTAAAAGATAATTACATCATCCGGCAATGTTCACACCTGGTCGGTATCTGCACACTCATTTATCAAGGTAAAATGTGACCAGATAAAGTTCACAAAGAAAAAGGATCTGCATTGTATTCCATTTTCAGAATTATTAGTACTAGTAGATGCATCAGCTAAAAACTATTTTTATTGAACTCTGTAAACTATGCAAGAGATGGTGGATCATGTAGTACATCCATAAGCATGTAGAAAAACACAGAGGCCACTCCCAAGATTCATTAAAATATCTAGACCCCCATGTAGCAAAACTCTTCGACAAAATTAGGACCATGACTCCCTATGTCAGCAAAAGAGGATTAGGCCAATTAGGAACGATGGAAGCTCTGGCCAAAGGGAGGTTGGCGCACCAGTCAATAGTATTGAGCAGGGCAGCAGGGACACAGACTGCGGTACTTCCTGATACAGCTTGGCAGCCACTGTATGCACAGGAAGACTTCCGGGCCAGTAGAAGAAGAGTCGGGAGAAGAAGCCTTGCCTCCAAAACATCCTTGCCTGGCAATCGAAGTTGATGGGTTATTATTGGTGCACTCAGTTTTCACCCTTTTGCATGCTTGCATCTTTTTTGTTTTTGTCCTGGGTGGTTTACGTGGTTAGGGCTTTGTTGTTCGCTTCTCTCCTTCTATAGGTCCTGTTACCATGGCCTAAGAGACTTCTACGTTTCCATACCTGTTTTCAGCAGTGTCTGTCACGCTGCTTCCAATTCACTTGGTTTTACTCTGTTTGGCTGTCCTATGGTCTCCAGGCAACTGGGGGCTAAATATAGAAACTTCCACTACTGTGCAGATTAGGAGTCCAATTCTATTTTGTGCATACGTCGCCTGAAGTTATTTATGTTACTTTCATAACTATCTTCCATCCTTTGCCAGACCATCCATTGTGCAGACAAACTCCAGAACGTCCTAACTGACTACCTGCTAATGCATTTCCTAAAGGTTCCAGTGTAGCCACTTGTCATTTTCCTTATCCCTTTTCTCCCGAAGGTTCGTCCCATAGCCTTGATTCCAGCAGGGTTTGAAACGCACCCCAGTCACCCTCTGTTCTGAGTCACATTCTGTGTGCTCTCGCGCCTGTCAAGCAGTGGAATCAAATAATTCCTGTTTGATTCTTTTGAGCAGGCTTCTCCAGCGAGTAGCTCGAGAACTACTGATAGCTCTCTAGCTACCTATCAGTCGTTCTCCTGTGCGCATCCCAGCCTTATAAATTGCAAACTATTTCTTGGTTGCATTTATATATATGTCAAAATTGTGTATTCTGTGACGAAAATGTGTGGATTTTCAGAACTCCTAAGCTATAGTCCCAGACAGTATGGAGGAAATCTCCCACCTGTTCAACACATTGTAGGCATTGCGGATCATCTGTTCTATGCATGCGCCGCAGGAGCTTTGGAGTCCAGTATATACGGTGTAGATATTAAACTGTTTGAGGCAAAATCTAGCAATTATAGCGGCCTGCTACCGACTCTTATGCATGGTCAACCACTCTCCCTCGTCCAGCTCTCCCTCCCACCGCTCCCGCAGTGTCTGGAAGGAGTCCGGGATGTTGATCACTAGGGATTTATATATAAGGGAGATGCAGCCTTTATCAGGAAGAGGAGCCATTGTGAGCCTCGCCTTGAGGAGTCGCACCCTCTTAGGTACATTCTCAAGGGATGATGCAGCTGCAATCACCTCTATAACTGGGCCTTCTCCAACCTGACTTGTCCTGGAGTTGGGTGAAGGACTTCATATCTGTGCCTGTCAGTACATGACCGAAGGTAGCATTCCGAGGTAATCCCATCCCTGAAAACCCTGCAGCCGTGAAACATCTGTCATAGGGGTTCGACACCACGGGGGTATCTTGTGCCTTAGTTTGCCTTCCCATCGGAGGTCTCGAGAGAGGACCCTGTAAAACCAAACAAATTCCACCTACACCACAATTTTTATACATTGCTCATAAGTAACTGAATCAGTACATAGCAATGAAGTAATGTTAAGTCAGACACTTAATATAAAAGCCTGCATTATATACAAAGTCCATTTATTTTTTCTTACAAAATTACTTCTTTACTCATTTGGAAAATTCCTTTTTTAATAAATAACATGAATAGCAAAAAACAATCCTGAAATGTGTCCCCTATATCAAAGAAGCCCCCTCCCTCACATCCTCAACCTGCTCACACTAAAAGAACTGAAGCCATAATCTACTCATCAATCTAGCTCATTTATACCCCATTAATACTACACATACTCAATATATCTCAACACAACTAAAACAAATGAGGGAACTGAACCGCATGGGCATTGGTGTCACCCCATGTTAATATATTAGCATCCATTTTTCAAGTATGCATCTTTTATAATGCCAACACACTATTTCAGTGCCTTAAACAGTTACATGCCTTCCCATTATTACCAAGATATACAATATCTCAACTCTGATAATGATCAAGACAGATAACTTCATTAGATTTCCAGCATTGTGCCGAAGCGTGTTTTGTTATGAGACCGAATATTTGTGACACACCTTCCTCAAGACACCTTAAAATGCCATGATCTAAACAGTAGGAAGGATGAGATAAGGGGTTGAAAGCATTCCTACATCAAAATGATAATTAAATTAGAATTGATGTTTATTTCATCAAGGCTCATACCATGCTAATTCAAAGCAGACAATAAAGTTAACATTCCAGTATCAAATATTGTATGTGTACTCGGAAAAAACACGAATTAACCCGGAAATGCACCAACAAATGAATAGCAAACCTCCACTGTCACACATGTGAGCACCCTAGTGACACCCTAAAGAAACAGACTTACGCCAAACAACATGTGAGTCTGAGGGAGGACCTGCAGATTTGCAACACAGCCTGTGTCAAAGGGGAGGCCGGTGGCGGTAGCCGACCCCTGTATATATATATATAATAGAGTGGAGGACAGTTGCCCATGCACCACCTCTCCAACCAATATGTGTGTCGTCCTTTGGAGGACCAGAAGATAGGAGGCACGAAAATAGGACAATAGGTCAGCCATCCCCTATCCACCGGCAAAGGTAGACTTACAGCACTTGATAAAGCCATGCCTTGCCCCCCTCCCCCCCAAACAAAAGCAGCAGGGGCCAATGAGAATGTTGTCATTGTTGACTGAGGTATATAGTTAGGGGTAATTTTGCACAGCGTAATGTCTGCATTATGTCTGGATATTGTAGACATTTAGCCTGAGAAGTACAGGAGCAAAGCATACATGGGAGGATCCCTACAGGAGGAACTAGACACTCCGGTGAATGAATTCAACAACAAACTATCCCCACCCCCTTCATATAGTTCTGAACATGAAGTACCTGATGTGATTAACTAGGGCCAATGACTAAGTACCGGGCAAAGCAAAATACCTTGCACTGCCCAGGGAACCACAACATAATAATAAACCAGCTAAATATAACAACAACACCCCAACGAAAAGGGAGACTGGCAGGTGGGCCCCTAGACAGACCACGCTGCCCTCTAACTGTCATTCTTTTTTTTGTAACATATTTTTATTAATTTCCTTGACTTTACAATTCACACAAGCAATTGTGCATAGCGTGTACATTACACTGCAATAATTAGAACAAACACTGAACTATTCCACCCGATCCCACCCCCATACAGACTCAGCCTTACATCGTTATACATGCGTGACAGCCAGCATTACAGTATAAACATTTATACATAATAACACAGTTATATTCCATATCCTTTGTACTGTGTAATGAGCCTACCACATCCCGCGTTTTGCCCAACATATTTCTGTGAGCAACATCCATAAGTATGTTTGTGTCCTTTTATTGTGCCTGCACATCAGTAGCTATAAACTCTTTCAACATCGTGTTCCATTCCATTGAGATGGGCTTCTTATGCAATTCCCTATGTTCCTCCCGCTTGAGTTCAGCACCCTCTGCACTACCCCATCTAATCATTTCATTATATCAATCTAATATCGATGGTGATTTGGCAATCTTCCATCTCATAGTAATATTTCTCTTAGCTAATATCAGCGCCACATTTGCGAATTTTCAGACAGGGTTTCCCTTCTTTCCTTTTAACCCAAGCCTAGCAGACGATACTCTAATGAGACATTGTTCCTCATCGGAGCAAAACCTTTCACTATTCTGTGTACTGTTAACCAGTAATTGGTTACTTTCGGACAATCCCATAATATATGTAGTAAAGCTGCACCTGAGGAGTGGCATCTGGGGCAAGTATCCGCGGTGTCTGGGAACATTAAGTTTAATTTGTACGGGGTCAAATAGGCACGGTGGACAATCATGAGCTGTATGAATTTCAATTTTGGATTCCTGGATACCTTTCTTGGGTATTCCAATAGTGTTCCCCATTCTCTATCAGTGAGCACACGGCCTATGTCCGTGTTCCATATGTCTCGGGTGGTTTGGAGTGAGACAGCAGTGTGTGTTCGAATCCCCTGGTACAACCATTTTGTCAAGTGACCATCGTTGCACATCAAGTATTGCATGTGAGTTAACTCGTGAGTTGGAGGTTCCGTTCTTTCTGGGGCCCAAGCATTTCGAATGTATCTAGTGATATTTGCATGGAGTAGAAATAGTATGTTCGGCACCCCCTGTGCTCTCATAAATGTGTCATGGTTCATCAATGTTCCATCCGTAAAGAACATGCCCATTGTGTTCACACCCACCTCCGCCCAAGCAGATATATGCTTAAGTGTTACCGCCCCTGATGGTAGGGGGAGTCCCAGTAGGGGGATATTAGGAGCATAAGGGGCCAGTGTCTTTGTGTAACGTGTTGCCTTTCTCCAATATAATAATGCCTTTCTAAGCTGTGGTGGCACTGTCGGAGGAATTTTGCTGTTTGGTAGCAAAAGGGTATGTAATTCCCCCAGTTCCCAGGGGTGGCGAGTCATGGCGATTTCTTGTAAATTGCGTCCTGAAATCCAATACGCCAACCACTGCAATTGACCCGCATAACAATAAGCTTTCAGGTCTGGTACTCCCAATCCCCCTTGTTTTGTATCTAATTGTAGTTTAGTGAGCCCTATCTGTCTACTACCCGCCCCCCATTATAATTTTATTAGGAGGGAATCTAGCAGTTTAAACACCTGTGCTGGGATAATAAGGTAGGTTGGTAAAATAATATAGTAGTCTAGGGAGTACCACCATTTTGGCAATGGCTACTCGTCCTGGCACCGATATTGGCAGCGAGGTCCAGAATCTTATTTGCGCTTTAAGCCCCGCAATAGCTCGATTTAGGTTTCTATCTAAAATATCCTCCATCTCTCTATATATCTGGATCCCCAGATATCTGAAAGAGACGGTCGCTGTTTGGAATGTCTAGCGTCCAAAACGAATCGGATCAGCTCGTGCCATGTCTGTGAAAAAATACGCATATGACTTATTATCATTCATGGAAAGACCTGAGAGCCGCTGAAATGTAGCAAAAATCGTGGGTATTGGGTCGCAATTCTCATAAAGATTGTTGAGATACAATATGAAGTCATCCGCATATGCTGAAATGATGTGTGTCTCTCTTCCCACTTGTATCCCCCTATGCCCTGCCAGGGTACGAAGTTTAAGAAGTAGTGGCTCCAAGGCTAAAATAAATAATAAAGGTGAAAGTGGGCAACCTTGTCTGGTACCCTTTGCTATCGTGTATTGTTGTGAGATATGTACACCTGTATGTGCACACGCTGTGGGGTTTGTGTATACCAACTGTACCCATTTCACAAATTCCTCCGGAAATCCAAACTTTGGGAGAGTACGTAGCATATATTGCCATTGCAGAGAGTCAAATGCTTGATGTAAGTCTAGGGAGATGCAACCCTGTAAATTGGCGGCTGCTGGTGCGTGTGACATCACCTGGTGTAGTCTCCTAATATTAAGAGCCGTACATCTACCCGGCACAAACCCACACTGATCAATGGGAATCAGTCGAGGGATATACTGTAGAATTCTATTTGCCAACAGTTTACTCAGAATCTTATAATCTGTATTTAGAAGCGAGAGGGGTCTGTAGCCTGCCATGTCTGTACTGTCCCTGCCCGGTTTCGGGAGCGAGACCACTGTCGCTTGCAGTGTAGTAACAGGGAGTGAGCCAGTGTCTATTGATGCCTGATACAGTCTCAGTAAATGGGGGACTAATAATTCTGAGTATGTTGCGTAGAACTCTATGGGCAATCCATCATTGCCCGGTGTTTTGTTGCGGGGTAGAGCCTTTATTGCCGCTCTGATTTCCATGCTATTCTAGACATCTGAAGGTCTGATATGTGAGCATTCAGTAACTGTGGGAGTTGCAGCCCTTCAAAGAAGGACTCGTATTCACCTTCATCAACCTCTTCCGGCGCCGCATACAACTGTTCGTAATAGTTTTTAAAGGCAGTGTTTATTTCTAATTAAGTACACACAACAGCGCCGTCTGGAGTGTTGATTTCAAGAATAGGAGCCATTGGTGGTGCATCTTTAATAATTCTAGCGAGTAGTGGGCCTGCTCTATCTGCTATTGCAGGCTGCTTCTGCGTGTATAAGCGGTAATCTAGAGTACAAAGTTCTTCTAGGAGTTCTGCGTGTGTTATATGGGCCTCTTGTGATGCATCCTTAGATGTGTCGCTGGATGCTGCTTCTTGTTCTAACTTACCCAGCTTATTTTCCACTTCTGTGAGTTTCTCAAGTAAGACAACGCGCGCTCCCACCCAAGTGCTAATCGCCACCCCTCGTATCACAGTTTTAAAAGCGTCTCATTCAATTTGACGTGTGCTGGTGGTGTCTGTGTTATCAGTAAAGTAATTAACTATGGCTGTAGAGATGGTACTATGGAATACCGGGTCCTCCAACAACGAGGAGTGCAACCTCCAGGTTGGTATTGGTGTGGGGACTTTGCCCCATAATAGTGTAACTTCCAGAGGGTTATGATCCGGCCCTCTAAGTGTCATTCAATGTACAGATGAAAGTGCTTCAGGATGCGCATTGTAGTGGGTTTGGGCTCAACCTGCGGACCCAGTCGATCATGCACGTCTTCGCTTTGCAAAATGCAGAGGCACAGCTTCTGCATGTCTTGTAGTAGTCCCTGGATGGCTTGGGTTGACAGATTACATGTCAGCTCCTTGTTGCGGGATCTTTGAGAGGGTTTGTTGTGTCCAAGTTTAGCGTGGTGAGGGCAGAGCACTGCCTGACCGAGAGCCGAACGCCCCCCAGAGGAGCCCCCCTCCTGGGCCATCCACTCCCTGACCCGAATGTAGGGTCATCTTCCTCCCATCGCTATGGGACCTCCTGCTCCATTGTATGTCTCTCCTTGCGGGCAGCTTCCTGCGGGATCAGTTTCTGATTCAGTCACCAGTCCTCTCAAGGGGGGGCCTCTCCTCCGTCGACCAACATGCAAGCTCCAGCATGTCAAAAACTAATGATTTGGGCTGAAACATCAACTTGAGTTTGGTGGGGAATAAGAGCATTTATCGCAGACCCAGGTCTCGCAGATTTACATTGACCAAGTCGTTGGATTATCACTGCTTTTGGACCTCCCAGGTATAGTCGAGTTAGACCATCATAGTTCGGGAGTCATGGTACACAGTGCCCTTCAGCCGTGCAGAGAACAAGGTCTCCGTCTTAGTAATTCAAGAACTGTGCAAATATCGGTCGGATGGGGCTCCCAGGGGCCGCCCCAACCCCAGGGCATGATGAGCCCGCTTCAGCAGGAAACAGAGGGACCTCTACCTAGCGGGCACAAAGGAATTGAGTCCAGACAGAAGGAGCCCAACCTCCTCAATCTTTGCTTCCAGTGTAGTACTAGAGTTGCTGATGGCCTGGAGTCTCACAGCGGTAAAGGTCTTCACGTCTCCGCCTGCGAGCAACAGCGCAGTTGCAGTGTCACCAGGAGCCACCAGTGTCTCAACAGAGGCCCGGGTCGGGTACCTGTCCAGCTTTCACTGGGATGGAGTCAAGGTCGATCTGTCCCGACCCCCGGCATCCCGTCTGCGGTAACCTCCTGGTATCCAGAACAGGCAAGCCAGAGCCAAGGAGCCCCTTCCCCGGGGAAGCAACTATCTTGGATTATATCCCCGAGCACCATTGCAATGGTTATATCCCCGAGCACCATAGCAGTCCAGTTCCAGGTCTCCCACCCAGGCCTGCTCACCGCAGTGACTAGATGCTGTTGAGGGGGAGCACATGCAGCCTGGGGAAAGAAAGCACTGATTACCATGGCTATGTGGGGAGTTCCTCCGGACATGACTGCCTCCTCACCTGTTGCCAATGAATCCAGAATCCAGACCATCACATCTGCAGAATTGAAAGCTCCCCCTTTTCCTCGCACTGCAGAGGTCACTGCCCAGTCCCAGACCACCAGCTCCTGACCCGCTTACCACTGCAGGATGCACATGGGAGCACAAGCGGCTGGGGGTGCTGGATGAGAAGGCCTCCATGGGCCAGTTGAGGGTGCCAGGCTCTCCTGGGAGGGATCAACTAGGCACAAGCTGGAGCGGGACCAGTTCTTAAGGCCCCCACACCCGAACTGCCGTCCACCTTGGAGATCACAAGCTGGGAGCTGCCATGTTGGGAGGCACGGTCCCTGAAGGCTCTATCTTTGGTGAGGTTGCTCTGGTGGTTCCATGCCCAGGTTGCCATGCAGGCCAGTCCAGTATCAGTGTTGGGATGCAGGCGGTGCGTAAAGTCCGTAGGCACCGTGTACCACAGGACGAGTCCGGATTTTCTCATGCAGTAGTCGGAGCATTTTCAGAATGGGACTGCCATGTTGGCTGCCCAGCCACACCCCCCATCTTCCAAAGTATATCTAAAGGTGATTTTTGATTGATAAATCATGTGTGGAGAGCTATTACTAATATGATTACTTTTGTGCCAAGAGCACAGCAGCTGTGGCTCGCCTATATTACGTACGTATAGGCATTCCACATTGATACACCCTTTTTTACATTACTGCTGGCAACCCCCCTGATGCACTTAGGTGATCACTGCTGGTAATCTTAGACATTGTGGTTACTAATCTAATCTTGTCTGATATGATGGCTGTTACAACACTAATAATAGTAGCCGTAATACTTTTGTTTAACCTAAGTAGCTCTTTATTATACAAAAGGTTTGAGACCCCTGCTCTAGAGCCTCTTCCTCATCAGGTCTTTTCTGCATCTAAAGTAACTCAGCCTTGGTGCTACGGATCTCTGAGATCCTTTTGTATTTATATAGTTTCATTTAGTGTGGTATGCTGTTTACCAAAACGTTTGCAATTTTTGACCACTAGAGACCACTTTCGGATCCTAGCAAGAAAAGGAGGCAAGAGAAGAAAGGGTTTGTGAAGCACAAGTAGGTACAGGATGGACGGTTCAGTGTTCGATTAAATGCCCATCTTCCTAGAGATTTTTGGTAAAATCTCAGTGACCAATGCACAAAGTTCAAGAGAATGTGAATATTTTCATGCCTACTCCTGTGCATGATTTTCTAATTTTTGTCAATTGAGATGCATCTCTTTCAGTTCTGTGAACATATGCATCGATGCCAAGAATCTTACACCTGCCCTAAGCATAGTTAAGTTGTATTTTTTTTAATTTTCAGCCACTAAAGGATATAAATATTTTCCGTTATGATAGTGTGCAACATATGCTGGGTCAGAGCCTGAACTGCAGAATGAGCGCCAGAAATGCTGAATACAAGTTCACATATTAGAAATAAATGACTAGTACAGAACTGGTTGAGCTTAGTTTATAATTCTGCCATCAGGAAATGACAATAAAGCTAAGTTGTTTTGGTCTTGTCATGAGTAGTGGTTCCATTGAAAAGGGTGTGTCTGTTTTCTTTGTCTAGAAGGATAATGCTAGATTGGTCAGGTATTTGTAGTGTTGCAGTGTGCATATAATTTCATCATCTTCATACCATTGTTATTAAGTGGCCCTTAAGATTCTCGCTTGCAGAAACAGGGTGGGTGGAAGGCAAAATAGACATTTGACAGAGGAATACACTGTGCATTCCTAATTTTGTTTATTTCACTTTTTGGGCACCCTATTAAATTGTATTCGTATAGATATTATGCGCTTAGAACATAATCATAAGAAATAGTTAGAAATAAAACCTAGCTTAACACTTATCTAATTTAAAAGCCAATGTGGACTTGGTTTGAAACCTAAATATTGGTGTTCTGTAATAACAGTTCAAGTCATGAAAATACCTTTCAGTATATCTATCAAATAGTTATGCCTAGTAAAGTAGTACATTTTCCAATACAAATTCAAAAATTACAAGTAACAAACAGATCTCCATCCTTAATCTTCAGGTAGCATAGTTCGCAGTTCATAAATAAATGGCTATTGGCCGTGGATCATCCTGCCGCCATTACATCTTGGTTTCCTATTCACAATATTTTCTTAATTTACCAAACTGTGCTTCCGATCGTGTGATTTCTTCTCCATAGTTTTTAAACTATCTCTGTGTTAGTTGTTCACATGAAACATTACCTTATTGTTTAGTCCATGGGTTTTCAATATCCCTATGATTTTAATCAAGTATGTTACCTTTCTGAAAATAGGAGATAATGGTGCCCGCCTGGATTTTCTAATGTGTTCTATTATTTGAAATTTGATTTGGCTGTCATTGTGTTTTGCTGTTTACAAATGTATTGCAACAGTGAAATTACAGATTTTGTTCTTCAACCGGCATATCTTGTTTTTTCTTGTAGTCGCACTGATGTATCCTATTCCACCTGGCATATTCTTATATAAATGCAATAATTAGTTGTGCAAGTAGCTTATTGTTTTGATTTGATTTCTTTGCTGGGGTGTTGTATGTGGTCATTTCATATCAAATTGGAACAATGCAAACATTGTAGGCTTGAATAAGAACATTTGCAAATATATATTTTAACTCATTATTATGTTGTAATCATTTTAAATTATTTCTACTTTGTAAATAATATTTTTTCAAATATTTTTTCCACAAATAACAGTCTCCCTTTTTTTTGGCACAGGTCATGTGAACAATGTATGTACTTATTTTGATTTTGTTCCTTAAATCACAATTTCCAGATGATCTTCCGAATTCAAACACAAGACAAAAGATCAACAAATAAAATAGAATGAAATGCATATATAAATACACAACAATATTTACAGGGAGCTATTGATAACTCCTAAATAACCTTTAACTACATACAGAATTAGATTAATTGATTTGCAATCAAATTTATTAGGGGCATACTGCCACAACAGAAGCCACTATTTTTACAGCAGCAAATATTTCAACAGGTGTTTCAACATCATAAAAGAATATATGAATAGCAATTCCAGAAACGCAATACTTCTTGAGTAAAAAATATTTTCAACCTACAGCAGTAAATATTTCAACAGCTTTTTCAACATCATAAAATAATATATGAATAGCAATTCCAGAAACACAATACTTCTTGTGTAAAAACATATTTTCACCCAACACATTTTTCCCGGCGTTTACATGTTACTTCTTCGGGCTGAAATTATAAACAACAAATAACAAATAAAACATTTTCAATCAATCTAAATTTACTCATTTAATAGTTGTCAGTTTCCACCTCAGATCGACATATCATTTGTCCATAAGTAGGTTCACATTTGTTTAAAAAAACAAAACAATTGTGGTCTAATGTTTCAAGCCTTTATTCGTACATCACCATCTTAGGCCATAGATCCTGAAAAATTAATCATAAATCTTCCAAAACATTATTCTAATTCTTGGTTTAATTCATATTAATCCACAATCATAAATACTGTAACCAAATGCAGTACTGCACCTAAAAGATATCAATATGGCATAAATCTTATGTAAATAGAATTAAAAGATTATGTTATCCTCTTCCTGCGAATTATGGTGTCATGTGAGTATTGCCACAAACGAGAAGAGAACCCATCCCCAATTAGAATCATGGATCATCCAATCTCTTCTTTATCTGTTCTTATACAATTTCTTATAATAGCATTCTTACCCATGCTACTCCAGCTTTAAATGTCCTGATTTAAATGTGTTTACTGTGATCCTCTACTTTTGATGGACATTAAAACAGTTATACTGTTACCTAGGAGAAAGAAAGAGAGAAAGGAGGGAAAAGGAATAGAAGAGAGTGAGACCTCCCTTTCAGCTATCATCAGTATCTCCAGAGATGCTCCAATTTCCAACAGAGCTGATTCATAACTTAGTGCCCCCAAACGCCATAGTCTCTTGATAATTGATTTACTAATTTTCATCCTCTGAATCATAACAGCTTTATCGGAGCTTGTGGTGTCCCTAGTATGACTTATTTTAACCATGCCATACTCCAAACCAAAACCTCCCAAATTAGGCAGTATTCCAACTCACTATGGGGCCCATTAGGATGGCGGGCGGATCGCCCCCGCCGGGCCAGCGGTAGTCACCGCTGGCCCGGCGGGGGCAATCCGCCCGCCATCCACACCTCAAAGACCCCCTGCCATATTAGGATGGCTGGGGGGTCCGCGGCGGACGGAAAGACCGCCCGCTGCTTTTCCGCCAGTCGACTCGTCGACTGAGCAGAAAACATGGTTAATATGGTGGCGGTGTCTGCAAGACACCGCCATCCATATTATGATTACGGCAGAGATCAGCTTTTCCATGGCGGTGTTGCCGACATGGACAGGCATGCGGTCTTTGCTATTGGGTGCCCGTGGCGGGCCCCCAGGAGGTTGGGGTGGGGGGTGCATATGGGGGTACCATACCCCCCTGCATTGGCATGGACAAGGTGGCAGGCACCGCGCAGTGCCTGTCACCTTGTGCTTGCGAATGCACGTTGTGCATTCCCAGCATTGTGGCGGCACATGCTGGGAATAGGGGATGCCGACCCCGTCGACCTGGCGGAAAACATGGTTAATATGGTGGCGGTGTCTGCAAGACACCGCATCCATATTATCATTACAGAGGAGATCAGCATTTCCATGGCGGCATTGCTGCCATGGACAGGCATGCGGTCTTTGCTATTGGGGGCCCATAGCGGCCCCCCAGGAGGTTCGGGGGGTAGGGGGTGCACATGGGGGGCACTGTGCAGTGCCTGTCACCTTCTGCATGCCAATGCACAACGTGCATTCCCAGCATCGTGGCGGGCGGTGCTGTGAGCACCGCGCGCCACAATGCTGGGAATAGGGGATGCCACCGCCACGCTGGCGGTGGCATCCTAATTGGAGGTGCAGGACCGCCGCACCACTGGCGGATGGTCCCGCATTCCCTTATGGTGGCGGGCGGACATCGTAATAGACCCCTAAGTATTTACGTAACATACACAGTATCTCACTTCTCCTTTGCTCAAGTTCCTAATATATGTGAAATGTCAAAATTATTCAAAGTAACACTGTCTGTCATCCTATAAACTTGAAATCCATAAATATCACTAAATTTCTAAAAAAGAAACAGAACCCAACTAGACACATAACTTTGGATTTCAATTATTTTATCTAGTTGCGCAATATTCATGCTTCCCACATATAGCGGCCCGTCCCAATGCCCTCCTCAATTGGATCCTGTACTCTCATACATCCATTCACTTCAATTTTGCCACACATTTCCCTTCAAAGGGTACATCTAACATTTAAATTCCTCTAAGTGCTATTGTCGGCATATGCGCTTCCCACGCTACTTCCACATTCGCATTTGTTGATTTGTAAAGAGCAAACATTTTGGTTCAAAAACCACCCTCCTATTCTATACCATAACATGCTCCCTCTATCAATTATAAACTGAAGTTCATGTGTGCATTCATTCATAGAGTTTCTCAGTTGATGCTCCATATAGTTAAAAAAAGAGAATACACGTTTTCTTGTCCGTTACACACGGGGGGCGTGGCTAAGCGAGCCACGATGGTGGATCGGCTTTGCTGAGGCTCCGCGTCTGGGCGCCTCTCGGCAGCTATATGGAGTGTCCCACCGGGTGCTGATCGATGCGGGGGGCATCGGAGGGTGGCTGCATTACAGCGGGGAGACAGTGGACGCCTGGGCGCACCCCTAGCCCTCCGGACAGGAATCGGCCCGACTGCTGCCGCCGGCGCCGCATCTTAAGCCGTAAGATGGCGGCGGAGCTCTTCCGTATGATGCGGGGGATGCTGTGAGGGGAGACGGGGAAGCTGACAACGCGTCTCGCCCTGATCGCGTCGGCACTCGGGGAGTGTGAGCAGGGAGCGGACTCCCGGATAGCGACGTGGAGGGCATCGTAGAGCGGAGGGGCTTTGCTGGCCCGAGCGCACCCGCCATCTTGAGTCCACTGAGCCCGCTGAGACCCGGAGTCGGACCCTTGGGCGGCCCCCGTGCACCTAAGGTACTCCATGTGACTGGCGCTGGAGGGAGCTAAGGGGGTGCTGGGCTTTGTTGCGGACGGCACGACCTGGAGGCATTCAACAGACCCGACCAGCGATTGCCTGACCCTAAAATGGCCGCCCACGGGACATCGCATCCCTCTCCATGCAGCCGGTGAGGCCTAGCTCCTTGTGCCTACCGAAGTGACGGCCTTCTGGGTGCAACCCGTGGGAGCTGCTGTGTCCTTGCCAGATCTGTTGACCGCCTACCCGCTACGAGTCGCCGAGGGACATTGATGACCTCTCCTCGACAGTAGACCCTGAGAAAGACTGGGGCTTGCACGGGGGCCACGAGGATGGTGCATACGCTCCCCTCCTTGACCTTGAGGCGGCCGCGGAGGATCCCCGTGGCGTCAGTCACTGGTGGAGACCCCGCGAGGGGTAGATTGGTGCTGGGAGCGCCCTGAATGTGGCGCCTGGTGACTGGTGTGGACGATTCCTGTGCTTGGTCCACAGGGGGACCTTGGTGGGCCGGCTCGGGCGGCGGCTTCCCTGGGCGGCTTCACCCGTGAGACAGCGCGGCCGCGCCTTCCGCCCTTCCGTGGATTCCTTGCGTCGCTGGGGCTCCTGCGACCCGGCGGATACTACCGACTCATCCGGACCGCGTGGACTCACGATGGGGAAGTCAAAACCCGCGCAGCATCAAGTGATCCCGGACACGGCCCCGGAGAACATGCCCCGGACCTCGACGTGGTCCCCCAACACGGTGGCCTCCACGGACTTATCGATCTCGGACAAGCTGGATAAGGTCCTCGCCGCCATTGAACTATCCCGTCTGTCTATGGAAGAACGCCTTGGTACCCTGGCGACGGATGTCAATCTCCTCCGCGATGACCACCGGAAATTGGCGGACCGGGTGCATACGGAGGAGCGGACACTTGCGGAAATACAGCCCATACTAAAAGAGCAACAGCAGACGCTCCAGGGGGTCCTTACTTGTCTAGCTGCGGTGGAAGAACACGTGCAGGATTTGGAGGGCCGCTCGAGACGCTGCAACATCCGGGTACTGGGGCTGCCGGAGGGAATCGAAGGTGCCGACCCCATTGCATATATGGACACGTGGCTGAAGTCGTTTACCCCGCCTGCAGACCGCACACCATTCTTCTCCATAGAACGGGCTCACCGACTGCCGGCCCGAAAGCCCCCGCCCGGCACGTCTCCTCGACCATTTTTTGCCAAGTTCCTGCACTTCCGGGATAGAGATGCGGTGCTTCGGGCGGCGCGACTGGCCGCACCGTTGCGAGTGGACAACAGCCACATCATGATCTTCCCAGACTATGCTCGAGCGGTGCAACAACAGAGATCTTCCTTCCTGGACGTAAAGCGGAGGCTGCGGGACAATAAGATCCAATACGCGTTGCTCTTCCCGGGCTGCCTCAAGATTATCTATAAAGGATCCTCCCTCTTCTTCGCATCCGCGAAGGCCGCACAAGACTGGGCAGATCAACACTGCTCGCGGGCGTCCGATCCTCGTCCCCAGAGGAGCTCCCCTCTCAAAACTTTCCACGCCCGGAAGCGGCCCAAGAAGCTCCGTAACATCGAGTCCCGACCAACGCAGGGCACCCACGACTCGCCGGATCTCGAACAGATTATGCGAGAAAGACGGGAGGCTCTACAAGCGGTGATCGACCTGCGCACCACACAACCTTCAGACTCTATAGATCGACCTCCGCACCTGTTCTCTTCCGAAGGCGAAAACGACAGCGACAGCACCGTCTCGGGGGTGGACCAGACGGCACCCCCCCACGCCACTCCGCAGACTGCAGATGGACTATTGGATGGGCCGCCCTCTCCTCCTCTCTCCTGAGGCAACTCAGGCACACGGACTCTTGGTATCCTTAACTGTGATGCGCACACAGCACCCATGATATGGCGCCCGCAGGGACAGTCACTCTGCTCCAGATCCTACTACATGCCCAGTCAGCGTGCGGCCTCGCACTAGCACATCGTCACCCCCTATCATATAAAGCAGTTCTCCCCCCTTTAGTGTTACGGGAGGTAGTTTGGACACATCGTTACCCGCACGATGAGTCCTGAGTATTAGGACAGTTTCCCGCATCCCCACACGTTGTTCACACCCCGGGTTGCATATGTCCCACTTCGCCATGGAGTTTCACACCACAGCACATCCGTTTTCCAGGCTTCCAGTCCGCCTGCCCCCTTCCAACGCAGCACGTCCCTGAGGGCCCACTATTCGATTTCTCTAAGGGGCACCACACCCCGTCCCCACACAGAACCGACCATCTATGGCACAACTGACAACTAGCGCAGACATTAATATACTCACACTCAACACACGTGGTCTACATACCCCACGTAAGCGCTACGCGATATACGCCTATGCGAAACGACAGAAGGCATCTATCCTCTGCTTACAAGAAACCCACCTTAATGCAACCGAAGTCGACAAACTACGAGTAAAATGGCGCGGACTCATCTGCGCCACGACCTACTCCTCGTTTGCCAGAGGGGCACTGATATGGATTCGCCCGGGAACCCCTTTTCGGGAACTAAGACGGGTGGTGGACGACGAAGGCAGATACGTCCTACTAGAGGGCCTCTTAGACGGGAGGGCTGTCCTCTTAGGCAGTATATACGCCTCGAATGTCGACCAGGATAAATTCTGGGACCGACTCACAATCTCTTTGGCTCAATTCACACAGGTGCCCTGGCTATTAGGAGGGGACTACAACTGTATCCTGGACCCGGTGCTGGACCGCTCACACCCTCCACTCCCACACTCTCCCACCTATAGACAAACAGACCGCTTTAAAGCGTGGGCCGCACACTGGTCCCTCACTGACGCATGGAGGCTGCACCATCCCCAGACCCGCATTTACTCTTTCCACTCCATTCCTCATAATTTACGAGTTCGGCTTGACCGATTCTCATGCACTGCAGCGCTTCTCCCGCAAATATGTCACTCGGATTATCTGGTTAGAGTCGTTTCCGACCATGATGCGCACCTTCTCGGCCTCCAGTGGTGACCCCCGCGCCCCCCTGTTCCTACGTGGCGGCTGTCACGGGAGTGTCTCACGGACCAGACATTTACACATGACCACCAACGTAGCATCCAAGACTACTTTACGCATAATGCGGGGACCGCGTCGTCAACCCTGGTCGAGTGGGATGGTTTCAAGGTAGTGGCCAGGGGAGAATGCATTCGGTACAGAACCGGGGTGCGACACACCCTGGAGCAAGCCCTAGAGAAGGCGGAGCAGCAACTGGCTACGGCCACTAAGGCCGCAGATCAATCAGTGGCGACAGTAGCTCAGGTCACCCACGCCAAATCGGAGTACCAGGTGGCGTGCGTGGACTTGCGTCGTCACAATTTTCGGGCATACGCAAACCGAATGCATCGGGACCGTGATAAGTCGGGCACACTCCTGGCATGGCTTGCTAAGCAAGATACCGAAATCCGGCCTATTACTGCAATCATAAATCCCCAGGGTACCCTGGTGCAATCTCAGGATGAGATCCTCCAGGCGTTCTATCACCATTACTCGGCAGTCTACACTGCTCCCACGTCTCTCGACCCCAGGGCCATCAACCACTTCCTCGACCCTCTTCCCCTTCCCCGAATTGCCGCTGTAGACCGGAAGGGGTTGGACGCAAACATAAAAACAACTGAGATTACAAGTGCGGTACGAGCACTGGCCCGCGGCAAGGCCCCTGGCCTTGACGGGCTCCCACTTGAATATTACGCCACTTTTGCCCCACAGTTGACCTCTCGTCTATCAGCAGTATTGGACTCGGCGCTTAGACTCGGCGAACTGCCCGGCTCTATGAGAGCGTCGGTGATTGTGACGTTTCCGAAACCCGACCGAGACCCTCAACTCCTCGCCTCCTACCGGCCCATCACGCTGCTCACAGCTGACTGTAAAATCCTGGGAAAAATTTTGGCGGACAGATACTCTCAAATCATATGCCCGTTAGTACACCCGGACCAATGCGGTTTCGTTCCAGGGAGGAATACCTCTCATAATATTCGGCGCCTCTTTCAGATTCAGGATCAGATTGGGGATCGTTTTCCGCACGCGGCGTGTTTGATCTTGGACATTGAAAAGGCGTTCGACACCCTAACGTCGCAATTCCTCTTTGCAGTCCTGGGGCGGGCGGGTCTCGGCCCCAGGCTCATAGCCTATACTCGCCTACTCTACACCAATCTTACGTCCCGGATCCGCCTCGGTCGCTATATCTCCCCGGAATTTGCGATACACAGGGGTACGCGACAGGGGTGCCCCCTCTCGCCCCTCTTATTCGCACTCGCGGTAGAACCCTTGGCCATCCGGCTCCGTGGGGATGGGCGGGCCTGGGGTATCCCACTGGTGGACGTCACACACTGTGTATCTATGTATGCGGACGATCTTCTCATATATAGACGGGATGTGACGGCGGATCTCACCACCGTTGAGACCGCCCTGGCGGAGTTTGCGGAGGCCTCGGGGCTGAGGGTGAACCGGGACAAATCGATGGTCTATCCCCTCCACCCGGACGCCCCCTCTCGGGAGGTCTGGATCGGTGACCGGAAACTGCACTGGGCGACGGAGGGTCCCCGATACCTCGGGATCCGATTATATCATTCCCCACTCGACATTTTTTAAGGGAACCATCGGAGAGCACTAGCAGGGATACGATCCTCCATTGGGTTCTGGCGGAGTTTACCGTTGGCCCCGATTGGCCGGGTAGCCCTGGCAAAGATGATACTGGTCCCGCGGCTTTTGTACTACTTCACCAATCTCCCAGTGATCCCCCCCGCTCCTTCTTCAAAGATTTAGATACGCTCCTCAGCTCTCTAATATGGGGGCAGGGACGAAACAGAATCGCGCTGGCCAAGCTAAGACTGCCCACGACGCAAGGGGGGCTTGGGGCGCCCTCATTCGAAGCCTACTTCCTGGCGTCGCAGCTCCAATGGCTCTCATATTGGACGGCGGAGCGATGCCTGCTTGAGACATGCACTGTCACGGGACGTGTGCCCCTGCCCGAGTTGCGTCGCCTGCTTCTGCCGGGTTCTCGTCCCACGCAAACCTACCCCCTGCAGGTGGACATTGCCCGGAAATGTGTGCAACGTATCCACCGCATGGCACCGCGCTGCCCTCCATACACGCCATTACTACCGTTGGTCGGCTGGCCCAGAAATGACGAATTTTTCACACCCGCCATGCTTCGGGAGTGGACGGCGAGGGACATTGTCGAAGCGGAAATGCTATTTGACGAGGGACAGCTCAGGCCATACCGACAGCTCATGGAGGAATACGATCTGCCCCTAGGCCAGTTCCTGCTTCACCGTCAACTCCTCAGCCACTTTCAACCATATTCTGACCTCACGCAAGGGGAGCCTCCCACACACCCAGTCCTTCACACACTCTTACAACTGGGACGGGGTCGACACCTTATTACATGGTTGAATAAATCAATTGGGGACCTAACACCCCCACTGCTGGTGCCTCTCCGAGCCCTATGGGAGGAGGAGACGGGACGACTATTTCACGACAGCGAATGGGACAGAGCAATAGAATTCCCCAAAAAAGTATCCAGGAATGCCCGCTTTAAAAATATACAATTCCACATTCTCCATAGGGCCTATTTGACGCCAGCGCGCCTTCAACGTTTTTATCCCGACACTACATTTGTATGCCCTCGTTGTCAGGCGCAGGATGCTGCCTTCTTTCACATGGTCTGGACCTGTCCGGGCATTCAGCACTATTGGACTTCGATCCACTCAACACTCAGGGATCTCACTGGGCTGACCCATTTGACTACCTGGGAGGGATGCGCACTGGGTATCCTGGGGCGGAGAAAGCGACACAAGGTATCGATGCGCTTCGTCTTCCTGGCCCACCTACTGGCCAAACGCTGTATAGCAATGCACTGGCGGTCCCCTACTGGTCCTCCACTTGCAGCTTGGGTGGGGGCTGTTCTTAAATGGGCTGCTGTGGAGGAAGACGCAATACGAGAGGAGGAGGCCAAAGGTACCCGTAAAACCCCTATCTCTTTAGAATGGGCGCTCCTACTACACCAATTCAGACAATCTCAGACCCCAACTGCACTGGTAGCCGACAGGAATACCCCCGACGCCGCACCGCCTTACGTGGTCCGGGTCTCCACGGCGGGGGATCCCCCCCAATGTCCCCCCGCACCACCTCCGGGCCAGCTGAGTTCCCCCCTCTGCTCACCTGATGCACCCCATGGCTCCTCATCCCGGACTATGCACACACCCACCCCCCCCCTAGATGGGAGGCAGCTATATAGCCGAATGGGCAATGGCGGATTTGGGACATAGCCTAGACCTCGTCACTCAGAACTCCATGGCACCCCCCAGTTTGGTTCTCCTCCCCAGTTATTTATACAGGCAATGATCTGCTACCATACAGACCACTTCCACACGGAACAAGACCTATACGTACTCTCTATATTGATGTTGGTCTATTTGTCCACTCTTGTAACGTACCCATTTTCACGGAAAATGATGTATGTATACTTATATTCTTAAATGCCAATAAAAAGTATTTTCATTCTTGTCCGTTACACACACTCTTGGAATTTCGCCATGTTCATATCTTGCAGGCCACACATTTAGCCTTTCACTGTGGACCGTATCCACCCACCTATACTCCTGGTTTCCAAGTTGCTTAATATACATGCATACTTTATATGCATTATATGGTTTGACCCAGATTAACACTTTGCATGCTAAGACACAGCTGTAAACATCACATACCCCAAAACGTTGCCTTTTCCTTGTCACCTTATTAGGCTCCTGATTTTCTTCCTACATACAAAACACCGCCCTATTATAATCTGAAACATTATAACAAACAAAACTACAATGAACCGACTCCCAAAAGGTTAAAAAACATATCTCTACACTGTGTTTTCACTCCTTGTAGTTAACGTTCAGATATTTTTTGAATTATGCTCCATATAGTAGTTCTCTTGTACGTTTACACACACGCTCGGCATTTCACCCTCTTAATACTTTGAGGGCCACATATTTAACCTTTAAACTGAAGATAACATCTGCCTACCTATACTGCTGGTTTCCCAAGTTACTTACTATACATGCATACTTTTGATCCATCATATGGTTTGACCCAAATTCACACGTTACCTGTTAAGATACAGTGATGTCCATATTACATATAAGAATGGAAGAGAAAAATATGAAGAAAACATATCTAAAATTGATCAGTTGGTAATAATTTGAAAAAAATATAAGGAAAAATATGGAGGAAAACAGGAAGAAGTGTCGAAAGAGGGAATATAATGTGAATAAGGTATACATCAAAGTTTTGTTTAAAATTAGAGAGAAATACTAAGAATAGTAATTAAGATTATGACTACTATAAATATTGTAAATAATGCATAACTTTAAGTGAGTAACCTGTTGTAAAAACCAAAATAGAGATATCATTATAGATTAATGAAATGGAGGTCTGATGAAGTTGGCTTGAATACTTCTTCAGTACTTGGACAATGCAACTGAGATCTTGAAGATATATATCCAAGAGAAAAGAGACTAAAGGGGGCCATATTCATTTTTTTTGATTGATAATGACATAGGTGATACAACAGCTCTATCTAGACTGTTGTAACAAATTCGATACCACCAAGATTGAACAGTAACATTTGAGTTATTCGTCTAATTCTTCTCAGTTTGCTGGAAAAATACTGCCAACAGGAGATCAATTATAGTGTCATTGTACGAACTGCAATTCCATTTCCCCGATAAGCTTGCTAGCAATATGTTGATAAAGCTAAAGAGTATTTTAGTTTTAAAAGTACAATTGATTTGTGTCCAGGCAATGTGCCAAACTTTTGAGATATTTTGTCAACCAAAGAGTGTATATTTTTATTCAGTATTGGGTTCATCATGCGACCACCAATTTATATTGGTCAGGCTTCATTTTATGTAAGCAGTCAAGTGTTAGTAACAATCTACTATATACAAAAAAGTAAAGATTGTATATCATTAACTATATGAGATGACTATGTAATTTCTTCCAAATCTTGGTCCATAGTGATATTGATTATAAAATATTTAAACCTACTCTCATAATAACTCAATTTTAGATTTTGGTCTTTCTTCAAAAGACAAATTTCTTGGGGGGGCGTGGCCTGCAGCCAAAGAAGATGGCCGCACTCTAAGTAAGCTGCGCTAACAGACCACAGCGCATCGCCCCAAATCCGTTATAATCCGAGCAGACGTGGACACTCACCTGCAGGCAAGGCAAAGGGGAAGCGGTGCACTGTGATCGGCTTGTATTCGGCGTCCCGCGAACGCCGGACTGCGGAGCTGTGGTGGCCATGCGGGCACCGGCCGGGACTGGAAAATGGCGTCCGCCGCTCTTTGAGGACGGAGGACTGAATGCCCTGCTGCGCTGCTGGAGTGGGAGACGCGCGGCGGCTGGCCCAAGAGACGGAGAGGCGTGGGTGGCCTTCAGCAGTGACTTTTTTGTGTGGAGTGTGTGCCTGGGAGACCGGGTAGGTGGGCCGCCTGCGCCGAGTCGGCGCTGGATGTAAGATGGCGCCCGGAGTGTACCAGACTAGGACTGCGGCCTGCGGCTCGGCCCGGTGAGCCCCGAGAGGGTGGCTGCGGGGCGGTCCGCTTCCAGTGCTGGGCCTTTCCTGCCGGTGACGGCTGAGGCGAGTCCTGAGGAGCTCCCCTGGGTCTGGATCTTAGGCGGGTCTGACGGTGGCTGCTCGCGCGAGGGCTATCGGGGGCCTGTGGGAGCTTCCAGAGACCAGAGCTGGCGGACTGTGAGTAGCCTGGGAGCAGTGGTGCGAAGAGCTGGCAGAGGTGGCGCGCAGACCGCAGAGACGTACTTCCGGCGAAGGTTGCCAGGCGAGGGCTGCAGCGGCCGCAGGCAGGAGCGAGTCACGGCGCGGTGGGCTTGCGCTTGGCCTCTGCGCCCCTACATCGAGAGTCTGCGAGCCTGTCTCCTTCGCTGATTGCCCGGGGCGGGCACCGGACCTGAGCTGTGGTGCCGCATGTTCCGCGGTGGGGCTGTGCTGGGGACTCTGGCGCACAGCCGTATCAATTGAGGCTTGGCTGGTGTGCGTGTCTGGGTCCCTCTCGCCGCGATAAACCTTGCACCAGGAGGTGCAGCGTTGGACTGCCTTGCCGTCGGCATTGGGAGTAAGACGAGGTGCACAGTGGGCGGCGTGTGCTGGTGTGGCGGGGGGCCCCAGTGGAGACTGGTCGGTGCTGGCCTGAGGGCCTGGAGAGAGTGGCGTGGGGCCCCGGACGCAGCAGCGACAGCGCCACATGTGGCTGAGCCGCTGCACATAGCGGGGTCTGGTGGCAGGACCTGGGTTTTCGACGAGCTGGGCCCGGGCGCACCGGGAGCCTAGTGTGCCTCTTGGATTGTTTCAACGGGGCTCCCGTCATGGGTCGCAACAAGTTGCCGGCGCAGGCCCAAGCGAACCAAATCGATAAGTATACAGTGGCTATGGGCAGGGAGGAGAGTCAGCAAGGTGCGAGTCAGCGCAGTGGAGTGGAGGATGACTCACCAGAACCGTCACTCCAGGACATCATGCTAGCGATTAAGGACATGCGTGGCACGATGGAGCCCAAATTGGACTCAGTCATGAAGGAGGTTAACTTGCTCCGCGCGGACTTTTGCAAAATGTCTGAAAAGGTGGCAGCAGCGGAGAGTGGCATTGGGGGTTTGCAGGCCAAAATGAAGAGAATGGAGGAACAGGTCGCTCCCCTCACCAGAAACCAAACGAGCGTTATGGCCCGCTTGGAGGACCAGGAGGGACGGGCCCGACGTAACAACCTCCGCATCGTGGGGGTTCCGGAAGGTTTGGAAGGCCCGTCCGTGGACTGCTTCGTAGACGACTTGATCCTTAATCACCTAAAGCCAAAGCGCCTTTCCAACTTCTTCTCAGTTGAAAGGGCTCACCGTGCGTTGGGGGGGAAGCCTAAGCCTGGGTCGCCTCCGCGCACCATAATAGCCCGTATCCTGAACTAGAGAGATCGCGATGCCATCCTGCAGGCGTCCCGGATGTCTGGGGATCTGCGGTTGGAGATCGCCACCATCCGTTTTTTCCCCGACTTCACGCTGCACGTCCAACGTCCCTGCAGATCCTTCGATGGGGTCAAAAGAGCCCTTTGCGATCTTGGTGTGAAATTCATGATGCTATTCCCGGCATCATGATCCGGCATCGTGATAAGCATCGTGATAAGGCGTATTGTTTTGACTCTCCGGCAGAGGCGAGCGACTGGATGGAGGGCTGGCGTGCAGTGGGCCGTCAGGTTGGTCCGCGGAGAGCGGCCTCTAATCGCACTGGTCAGGAGGTCCGGGCCCGGCACGCATCGCCACGGGAGCACAGAGAGGGCGAGCAGGCTCCTGTAAAATGACTGTAGTACCTTGGGTTGCACGGGGTACTGATATGGTGCAGATGGGGGGGGGCGAGGTGTTGCTGGTATCCGGGTTTGCTTTCTGGATGTTGGGTGGGTTACTATGTTGCGGGATGGCCGCGATGGAGCTAGGATCACAAGCCGGCGTTTCAATAGTTCTGCCGTTGCCTGTAGATGGCCTTGACATCTAGGCTGGGAGGGAGGGGTGGGTCTGGGGGGGTGTGGTGGGGTTCATTTCGTTGTTTTGTCATGGGGGTGTGAACTCCGACAACTCAGTATGACGTCTTCTGCGGTCGGCAGGCTCATGTTCTCTTGTTTGGTTGACACCGGGGTGATGGGGCGACAGGCACTCTGCGAGTTTCCAGGATGGGTGGTTGGGGGCCCACTTAGCAGGGAGGCAGGGAGGGGGGTCGGGGTTGGTTGGGGACAGTTGGGACTGAGGGGTTGTTTTGGTTTAGCTCATGGTGGCTCACACTTGAATGCATGGTTGGGTTATTGGCGAAGCGGGCCTGGGAGGAGGACTGACTTGATGAACCATGGAACTTGGTACGGGCAGTGATCAGGCACAACTACGAATCTGGACGTGGAATGTTAATAGGTTAGGCAACAAGATCAAGAGAACTCTGGTACTACAACATTTGAAGCGCCATTCCCCGGATGTTGTGCTCCTCCAAGAGACGCACCTTCGAGGCAACAGGTGTAAGGCCTTAGACCGATTTGGCTATAAGTTGGTGGCCCATTCGGGATTCACGTCGGGATCTAGGGGGGTTGGGATTCTTGTCCGAACCGCACTGCCCCTGATCCTTAATGGCGCTTCGACTGAGGACTCGGGGTGTATGGCTTCGGTGGCAGCTAGATGGGAGGGGAGGCTACTAGTTCTTTGCTCGTGTTACGTTCCGCCCGGTCTGCATGCCTCGACGTTTAGGAAGTTAGGGGCGCACCTGATGGGCCTCCCCCAGAGCACCCTCGTGCTCGGAAGTGACACAAACGCGGTCATGGATGCTGACTGCGATCGTTCAGGGGCGAGAGCGAGCAATAAGGGGGAAATGGGACTGCGGGGCTTTGCGACCGCGATGGGCCTTGAAGACGTATGGCGCTCGCACCATCCATCCCTAAGGCAATATACGTTCTACTCAGCTAGACATGGGTCCTTTTCGAGATTAGATCATATTTTGGCCAGTGAGGACCATTTGGGGGATTTTGAAGACTCTTGCATTCTGGCCCGGGGAATTTCAGACCACTCCCCAGTGGGGGCGGCCCTTCTGGGGGCGCTAACTATTAGGGCGGCCTTCCCCAGGCTGGACCCTTGGCGCCTTCGGGACGACTCTATAAGAGATAAGCTGCGGGAATGGTCTCGGCAGTATTTTGCTGAGAATCAGGGTTCGGTGGACTCCCAGCTTACCGTGTGGGAAGCGTATAAAACGGTCCTTAGGGGCCAGGTCCAGGCGCTAATTGGAGTTTAAAAAAAGGAGGAAGTGCAGCAGATTATGCAACTGGAACGGGACGTGGAGGAGATGGAGTGCAGGGCAGGCGGGACCCCCTCGACTGATCTGGCCCACGCCCTGGCGCTCAAGCAGCAGCAGCTTTTGCCATTGGCCGAAGGCAAGGCCCTGGCCTATTCTCTGGCCATGCAGGGGACAAAAGTATGAAGCTTCTGGCATGGCTCGAGCGCCGTGATCGTGAGCGTTCCTGGGTGGCGAAGGTGAGGGATGCTTCCGGGTCATTGGTTGACACGGGTGTGGCCAAAGCGGAAGCATTTGCGTCCTACTTAAGGGTGGGCGTAGTGGGCGTAGTGGGGCTACGTGAAGCAGCACGTAGTGTGCCCGATTCTACGCACACTACGCGCTTCGCGTAGCCCCACTACGCGCCACCCGCCACCCACCCACCCTACTTTTAAAAGATAAAATTAATTTGTAATAAAGCAAATTAAAGGCACTTACCTGACGCGCGGCGTCTCCCGGGGCTCCCTCTTCCTGGTTTTCAATTTTCCTGACAAATGTGCATGCGCGGACGCCCGCGCATGCGCATTTGTCAGGAAAATTGAAAACCAGGAAGAGGGAGCCCCGGGAGACGCCGCGCGTCAGGTAAGTGCCTTTAATTTGTTTTATTACAAATTTATTTTAGCTTTTAAAAGTAGGGCGGGCGGGAGGCGGGTGGTGGCCGGCAGGCAGCTACGCTTCGCCCTCGCGTGTGCGTAGGCGCTGCCTGCTTCGCCTACTTCGAAAACTGCGAAGCAGGCAGCGCTACGTACACTACGTGGGCGAAGCGTAGTGTCGCGCCCAGGGTTAGTCCTACTATGAGGGGGTCTACTCCCCGGTCTGTACTAGGTCGGAGCGGGATTGTGAGGAGTTCTTGTAGGATTTTGCGCTTCCTACTCTATCTCAGGAACAAACGCGCCGTCTAGATTCAGCTCTAACGGGGGCGGAACTCGGTGAGGCTCTTAACTCCCTGCAGGCAGGGAATGCACAGGGGCCCAATGGGATCCCGATGGAATTATACAGGAGCCAAGCTAGTGTGATTCTTGACCCGCTACGGCACATGTTTCTCAAGGCCCGGGAGGTGGGTGGGCTCCCACCAGATCAGCGGGAAGCGAACGGTAGTGGTCATACACAAGGCTGGGAAACCGGCGGACCTATGCTCATCATACCGGCCCATCTCGCTGTTAAACATGGAGGCCAAGGTTTTGGACAAGGCCTTGGCGACGCGATTATTATCGGTCTTGCCGGACCTGATCCATGTTGACCAGTCAGGTTTCATGCCCCACAGGAGCACCCGACATAATTTGAGAAGGCTATATGGAGTCCAGTACATGACTGAGGCGTGGGTGATACTCAAACGGCCCTGATGTCCCTAGATGCATCGATGGCCTTTGACAGTATCGAGTGGCCCTACCTATTTATGGTTCTTCAGAAGCTGGGCTTTGGCCCGGTTTTCTGTAGCTGGGTGCGACTACTGTATGAGCGGCCGGTAGCGAGGGTGAGGGTGAACGGCGCGATGTCCCGAACGTTCCCCCTGCGCAGGGGTACCAGGCAGGGGTGTCCCTTGTCCCCGCTTCTTTTTTCCCTCGCTCTCGAGCCGCTAGCGCATTGGATCAGGCGGGACAGGTCTTTCTGGGGCGTGGCGCTCACTGACGATTGGGAAGAGCATATTTCATTATACGCAGATGATATCGTCCTCTATATGGCCCGCCCATACCACTCGATTGCGCAGGCGCTGCATCTCTTCGAGTTGTTCGGGAGCTACTCTGGCTTCTCAATTAATTGGTCCAAGTCTCTCATCTATCCCCTTTCGGGCCCGCCACCTAGAATTCCGAGGGTCTGCTCGGCATCGATAGAAACAGACGGTTTCCGGTGCTTGGGGATTTACGTTACTAGAAATAGTGGTGAATTCCTCTCTAAAAATCTTGAACCGCTGTTGGCGATGTTGGCCTCTGATGTGGTTCACTGGAAGTCCCTGCCTCTTACACTCGCCGGGCGTGCCGCTCTGTTCAAAATGCTGGCTCTGCCGAGGTTGTTATATGTCCTGCAGAACACACCGTATCCAGTCCCGAGGGAGGTGTTCAAGCGAATATCTCACTTGGTCCGCGCGCTACTTTGGGGGGGGGGGGTGCAGCCCGAGGGTCGCGATGCGTAAACTCACAAGAGGAGTATACGATGGAGGGTTGGCCCTTCCGGACGTCCAACTATACTACTGGGCTTCCCAACTGCAGGTGGTCAATGATTGGTATATGCGCCGAGTTCGGAGCCAGCCTATCGGGTAGACAGGTATGTCATGCCGGGAGGTACGTGTGAGCCACTCCTCTACTCGCGTCGCTGGCGCGGAGATTTGCCTTCACATACGATGGTGGTACTGCAGTGCTGGCGGGAGGCGAATTGCTTCCTGGGATGGGCTTGTCTCCTGACCGGGAGGACCCCTCTATGGGTGGGGGATCACCTGCCTGAGGTTAAGAGACTTGTGGGCTTTAAGGGCTGGAAGTTAATTGGGATAGAATATCTAGGTGACGTCTGGAATAGAGATGCCCCCAGGTCCTTTGAGTACCTCCAACAAGAATACCAAATGCATGAGTCGCAGCGGTTTCACTACCTTCGCCTTATGCATGCCCTGCGGTCCCAGGTGGGCCCTGACGTTTCCATCCCGGAGTATTCTCCCATGGAGGACAGGCTTTTGCTGGATCCGATCATAGGCAGGCCTACGGCGACTATTTATCGTAAACTCATTAATAACATGCCTGACCCACTTGTGTCCCTATGGGAGAGATGGGAGGGAGATATAGGTTGCCTCGAGGACGACGACTGGCAGGACGCCTTGCAAAGCCCGCGTGAGGTGGCCATTCGAGTGAGGTTCCGCCTCATGCAGTTTAAAATCCTGCATCGTGTGTATCACCCGTGTACTCATCTTTTCACATGGGGCAGAGGCCTGTCCCCATTATGCGCGCGGGGATGTCAGGAAGAGGGGTCATTTTATCATATCCTCTGGGAGTGCCCGAACATAGTACCCTTTTGGATGAAGGTGGCGCGGACGATGTTGGCCGTGGTGGGCTCGCCGGTCCCAGTAGAGCCCAACTGGCTTCTTCTCATGATCAAAGGCCCTACAGACTGGTCCAGGTATCACGAAATATGGCTTGCACTGGCGGCCGGGGTATCGAAACGCAACATTGCCAGCTGCTGGGGGGCGTAGGAGCCGCCGCAATGGGACCAATGGCTCAGAGACTTGGATTGGTGTCAGAGGGCCGAAGAAACCATATATAAGGCATGGGGCTGTGCAAAAAAATGGCAAAGGGTATGGGGACCGTGGAAGAGGTTTCGGGGTGCCCGGGGGGAGGTGGGGGGGTCAGAAATGAGTCTGCCCGTGGTTCGCTCTGTTGACTTGTTTGGACACCATGCACTGGATTTACTCACTATGCATTGCAATTTTGGTTGTATTCTGTCTGTGACCATGAGCAAAGTTAATAAAAAGATTTTTTTTTAAAAAGACACATTTCTTAATAACTCATAGTTAATAGAACCCTTTGGGAAAGTGATGAGGCTAGCAAGATGTAAAAATTGTTAAGAGCTGGTTACTATGTGGAAGTGGGTTGTTGCTATCATGACATTTACTGAAAGCATCAATTAATGCATGTGATAACATGTATTTATTCCTATTTCAATTGGGTAGGTTCAAATTTCCTCTGAGGTTCCAGAAAAGGAATGACTTCTCCATCAGAAATAAATGACCTATAATAGCCCTTTATGTCTCCAAGTTGGCCAAAAAATCGATTTTTGTTTTATTCTGATTTTGTTTATCATACCAAATAACAGTGTTATGAAAGTTGATTTCCTAATTTTGTAAAGGAGGGCGTAAAGGCTGAAGCTATCTAGATGTGTTTTTGAAAATAGGTGAAGATGTAATAATTGGTTAATTTGTAAATGTGAAACATTCTTTAAGAGAGAATGGGGACATGATGGATTTTTAAACAGCAACCCATGATTGAGTGAAGGAATTATTGGAATTTGAAAACCAGTGAGGCAATTGTTTCAAGATAAATGTGTATGATGATATGACTTAAAATGACTTAAAATCCAGGAAATTAACACTCCCGTCATATTTCTTCTTATTCAATAAAAATAGATAAGCTGGGATTCACTTTTCTTATAGGAAATTACAAATTGTATAAAGTTATTATCGCTAATGTATACAAAATGATTTGGACCAACATCATTTTTATCAAGCCTATTCGACCTCACCAGGGTAGAAAATAAGAATTATATCTTTATATTAAATTATATATCATCCTGTATGTATCAAAATGTAGGTGTTTTTAATAGTTTGTAACCATAATCCTAAATATTTCATTTTGTTAAAATTCCATGTAAACCTGGAGTTATCAGCCATTAGTTTAACACAACATTTAGTTCATGGTAAAATGTAAGATTTCTCAGAGTTTACTTTGTAACTAGGAACAGTTGCAAAAGAAGCAATTTCTTTAAGAAAGGGAAGAAGGAAAGACTCTGAAATTGACATAAATAACAGAATACCATCTACATATACAGGCAACCTTAATTATTTATCAATCTAACAATCCATGCATAGCATTGTTTTGCCTTATTCTAGTTAAATAGGGCTAGAGAGCTTACATAAATAAAAGAGGTGACAGCGGACAAGCTTGTCTTATTCTCTTTGTAAAGGAAAATGTATAGATGTAGCTCAAATTATAAAAACAAATAATTGTTCTGGGTGAAGAATATAATAATGATCACCCGGGCCTTCTTTTCCACCCTGCGGTCCCTCCTGATTAGACTGGTCTGGGGTGGGAAGCGCCCCCGGATCCGCTGGAAGACTCTTACGCTCCCACAGGATAGAGGCGGCCTCGGAGTACCTGATCTGTATTTATACTACCTTGTCGCTCAATGTGCACATGCCTATGCCTGGTACCATCCTGACGCTCGGATCCCGTTCCTTCGCCCAGAGGCGGACTTTGTTCTCCCGGGTCGCTTGTCTGCGGTATTGCCCAAGGGTGTCCCCAGAAGCCCAGTGGATATTCAAACGGTATCCACTACCAGCTGGGCCTGGAAAAGACTTTCTCGCTACTTAGCTCACCCTCTGCTATATTCTTCTTCTCTCCCGATACCCAACCCTGGGTTACTGCCGGGCACGGGTGAGGCACTTGTGCAGCGAACTTTAATTAAATTTAACCTCACCAAGATTGGGGATTTATACCCTGGAGGGCACATATTCTCAGCGTCAGAGGAGGCGCGATTCAGTGAGGCTACGTTCATGGACAGGTTTGTTCTTCGCCGGCTCTATTGCGCAGCTAGGGCGGAAATTGAGGGATTCCCCCTTGAGCCGGCTTCCTTTGAACCCCTCACCATCCTTATTGATAAAGATACAGGGGCCCATATTGTCTCTAAGCTGTACAAGGCATGTGCAGCTTTGGTCCCATGTGCGGATGACCGTGCGCGGGAGGAGTGGGAGACGGACTTGGGTAGGCCTATCACGGACGAACAATGGACCGCTTGCTGCAAAGTCACTAACAGTATCACTGAACAGTCGTCATAAACTCCTTCACTATAAATTCCTTCGCCGTTGGTATATGACCCCGGATAGACTCCATTCCATTGATCCCGCGCGGCCACATACATGATGGAAATGCTCTGCACCACATGCTGATTTTGCACACATGTCCTGGACGTGTCCGAGACTGCAATCGTTCTGGACGCAGGTTTATAAGGTCCTGGAAGAGATGTTAGGGCTTACGCTGGTTCCCACTCCTGAGGTCGCATTGTTGGGTTACACGGTAAATTTCCCTAAGAATGTCCGTAGACTGGCCTCTCTGGGTCTCCTACTAGCCAAGCGAGAAATTGCCAGGCGCTGGGGGGGTAAAACGGCTCCCACGGCCAGGACATGGCTCACTGCCATGGCTTTCTGTAGCACGAATAGCGAGATCTACTCTAGTCTCCTCCCCGCAGTGGCGCGACCTAAGGACATCTGGGGCCCTTATAAAACATATATCGCAGGCCTGCCTAGCTCCTCCCCACCACCCTCGAGTTCCGGAATAGTTCCCACGGGAGTGGGGTAATCTATGCGGCGCCAGCGTTACGCGGGTGGAGGGGCCATGAGATGGATGTGCCACGGGGGTCCTCGGTGCTTGGGGTCAGGTGATGTCGATTGCACGGATTTTGAACATGGCCGAGGTGTGAACAGAGGAGGGGGGTGGCTTTGGCGCCCGGGGGGTAGATCCTTGGTCCGAGCTCCTCCTGTTTCAGGCCGGACAGATGCTGATGATGGATTGGTAAATGGGGTCCTGATGTCTGTTGCCTTGCTTATGTGGTATTTTTTATCTGAGAATCGAAAGTGTGAAGGTGTATCTACCTACTTGATATCTGGTGAACGCACAGCCGCTATCTTTGTACTGTTTTCTTTTTCAAATTTAAATAAAGCTTTAAAATAAATAAATAAATAAATAAATAAAAGAATATAATAATGAGATTAAATGTAGGATCTAGAGGACTAAAAACGAACAATTAAGACACTGAAGCATAAAATCCCCTCCTATCCGTGCTTTTTCAGCATCAAGGGTTAGCCAGCTAGGGGTTGTTTATAATTGGAGTATTTACTCAAAACATTAAAAAATAATCTAGTGCTGTCAGATAATCTGCTCTTGGCAATTCCAAATTCTTCACATCCAACAACTTTTAAGCAGATGGGTTCTAGATGGAGAACAATACATTTCGCAAAAAATCTTATAGTCAGTGTTTACTATGCAAATAGGTTTATAATTTTTGCAGAATTTAGGATTTCGATTGTTTTTGGAAATTAAACAGATAAAAGCATATTGAAAAGTGCCTTTTGAATGTTCGGAATTTGAAAAATAGTTAGAAAGCTCAAATAGTTTAGGAGGTAGAAATTTAGAAAATTGTAAGTGAAATTCAATAGTGAAGCTATCCGGAACAGAAGCCTTACCTTTTTTTAAACAAATTAATTGATTGCTTTCATTTTTTTACCTGATGAAATATGTCTTTCTAAGGAATTTAAGTCCATATCAGTATTAATTACTTTTGTATTTTATGTCAGATATTCTGTAATTTTATTTTCTTGGTGTGGTTCTTCTGGAGATTTTTAGTAGGCTACAAATGTTTGAGAAATGTCTTGATTTATTAAAAATCAGTTTACTATTTTCTGTATGAATGCTTTTAGTTTTGGTGTGTGCTCATTTTCAAATAGTTAGCCAATAATTCTCCTGTTTTATTCTGACCCAAATAGCACCTTACACTAGATTCAAAGAAGAAAGAATGAATTATTGGTAGAATATTTATTAAACTAAAAATTAGCATTTAAAAGATCTTATTAAACTCTTCTGAGACTTAAAAGTGTCATAAATGTATTCCAAAGCTTTAATGTTGTGTAGAATTGCTTTTAATTTATTCTCAGCATTCCTCTTCTTACTAAACACAAATCTAATACGTAAATCTCTGTCTGCTGCCTTAAAGGAACCCCAAGCTATATGAAATAATGTTTCAGATGTAGTATTAAAAGTAAAACATTCCTCAGCAAAAGCTTCAAATAACTAAGTAAAAGATTGGTCAGATAAAAAGTATTATTAAATCTCTATTTTCAAGCTCCCTTCGGAGTAGTGATAAGGTGCAAATCATTATTAAGTGGTGCATGATCAAAAATTAGAATTGGTCCAATGTGAGCATAAATCAGTTGCCTGATCAGATTTTTAGTCATGAAAATATAATCTAATCTAGAATGTGAACCATGAATTGCAGAGTTAAATGTATTTTTCCTTTCGTCATGATTCTAATGTTTCTAGGCATCATTAAGAGACCATTGAGGAACAGTCTTTGAAAATAGTTTCAGCACGATGTACGGAGTATATTTAACTTAAGCGTTTCTGTCAATAAATCAATCAATCAGTGACACTTATAAAGCGCGCTACATACCCGTAGGGTCTCAAGGCGCTGGGGGGGGGGGGGGGGTGCCGCTACTGCTCGAATAGCCAGGTCTTCAGCTTCTTCCTGAAGGAGAGGTGGTCTTGGGTCAGGCGCAGGTCGGTCGGGAGGGAGTTCCAGGTCTTGGCGGCCAGGTAGGAGAAGGACCTTCCTCCTGTAGTCGCTCTTCGGATGCGGGGGACGGCGGCGAGGGCGTGGTTGGCTGATCGGAGGTGGCGTGTGGGAGCGTAGAAGTTGACTCGGCTGTTGAGGTAGCTCGGGCCTTGGTCGTGTAGGGCTTTGTGTGCGTGGGTGAGGAGGCGGAAGGTGATTCTCTTGTTGACGGGGAGCCAGTGAAGGTCTCTCAGATGTCCGGAGATGTGGCTGGATCGTGGGATGTCGAGGATGAGTCTGGCTGAGGCGTTCTGGATCCGCTGGAGTCTCTTCTGGAGCTTGGCGGTGGTACCGGCGTAGAGGGCGTTACCGTAGTCCAGTCGGCTGGTGACGAGGGCCTGGGTGACGGTCTTCCTGGTCTCTGTGGGGATCCACCAGAAGATCTTCCGTAGTATGCGTAGGATGTTGAAGCACGCCGAGGAGACGTTGTTGACCTGCCTGGTCATGGAGAGGGAGGAGTCCAGGATGAAGCCCAGGTTACGTGCATGGTCTGTCGGTTTGGGTGCGGTGCCCAGGGCGGGAGGCCACCAGGAGTCGTCCCAGGCGGAGGGTGAAGAGCCCAGGATGAGGACCTCCGTCTTGTCCGAGTTCAGTTTCAGGCGGCTGGTCGTCATCCACTCGGCTACCTCTTTCATCCCTTCGTGTAGGTTGGCTCTGGCGGCGGCGGGGTCGTTGGTCAGGGAGAGGATCAGCTGGGTGTCGTCGGCGTAGGAGATTATGCTGAGGTTGTGTTTGCGTACGATGGCCGCGAGGGGGCTCATGTAGACGTTGAAGAGGGTGGGGCTCAGAGATGATCCTTGGGGGACGCCGCAGATGACTTCGGAGGCCTCTGACTTGTACGGTGGTAGGCGGACTCTCTGTGTTCTTCCGTCGAGGAAGGAGATGATCCATTCCAGCGCCGTGTCCTTGATTCCGATGTTGCTGAGGCGCCGTACTAGGGTGCGGTGGCAGACCGTGTCGAAAGCCGCGGAGAGGTCTAGGAGGATGAGGGCCGCTGTTTCTCCATTGTCCATCAGGGCTCGGATGTCATCCGTGGCGGCGATGAGGGCGGTCTCGGTGCTGTGTTTGGCTCGGAAGCCGGACTGTGAGGGGTCGAGGGATCCGTTCGTCTCGAGGAAGGCCGCCATCTGCTTGTTGACGGTCTTCTCGATGACTTTGGCTGGAAACGGGAGAAGCGAGATGGGGCGGTAATTCTTGAGGTCGGTGGGGTCCGCTGTTGGTTTCTTGAGTAGAGCGCTGAGTTCGGCGTGTTTCCAGCTCTCGGGGAAGGTGGCGGTGTCGAAGGATGTGTTGATGATGTCTCGCAGGTGGGGTGCGATGACAGCGTCGGCCTTGTTGAAGACGTGGTGAGGGCAGGGGTCGGTCGGTGATCCGGAGTGGATGGAGTTCATCGTGCGGATGGTGTCTTCGGTGCTGATCGGGGTCCAGGCGTGGAGGGTGGTGGTGGGTGGGGGTGGTTGGTCGGTCATGGTGTGCGTTGGTTGGTTGTTGAAGCTACTGTGTATGTCCGTGATCTTGTTGTGGAAGTATGAGGCGAGGGAGTTGCAGAGGTCTTGCGATGGGGTGATGTCGTTGTTTCCTGCGCTGGGGTTGGAAAGCTCTTTCACGATGTTGAAGAGTTCCTTGCCGTTGTGTGCGTTGTTGTCCAACCGGTCCTTGAATGCTGTTTTCTTGGCGGCGCGGATCAGCTGGTGGTGTTTCCGGGTAGCAAGTTTGTAGGAGGTTCTGTTGTCCGGTGTCGGTTCCCTTTTCCAGACTTTCTCGAGGGCTCGGCAGTTCTTCTTGGAGCTCTTGAGTTCGTCGGTGAACCATGGGGCCTTCTTGCTGCCGGGTCTGCTAGGCGGGGTCCTCAGCGGGGCGAGTTCGTCCGCGCAGTTGCTGATCCACTTCGTGAGGTTGTCGGCGGCCTGGCTGGGGTTCGCTGAGCTGGCAGGAGGGTGCTGGCTCAGGGAGGTGGCGAGCTGGTCTGCTGTGATCTTGTTCCAGCTTCTGCGGGCGGCCTGTTGCTGGTGATGGTGAGTCGTCGTTCTCTTAAAGGTGAAGTGGACGCAGCTGTGGTCCGTCCATTGAAGCTCTGTGGCGTGGCTGAAGTCGATGTCTGTGCTGGATGAGAAGACGGCGTCGAGTGTGTGTCCGGCGAGGTGGGTGGGGGTGGACACCAGTTGCTTGAGTCCCAGGTTGGCGAGGTTGTCGAGCAGGGTGCTGGTGTTGTGGTCGTTGTTGTTCTCCAGATGGAAGTTGAGGTCTCCCAGGAGGATGTAGTCAGCGGAGGGGAGGGCATGCGGGCTGACGAACTCGGCGATGTCCTCGCTGAATTGCGTGCGTGGTCCAGGGGGTCGGTAGATCAGGGTGCCTCTGAGGGTGGTGTTCGGGTTGGTGTGGATCTGGAAGTGCAGGTGTTCGGCGCTGGTCAGGGTGTTGTCGATGCTGGTCGTGAGACGGATGGCGTTCCTGTGGATGATGGCGATGCCTCCTCCCATCTGGTTGGCGTTTCGGTCCCTCCGGACGATCTTGTAGCCCTCTGGAATAGCGATGGCGATGTCGGGAGCTGAAGAGGCGTTCATCCAGGTCTCCGTGAGGAAGGCAACGTCAGGGGCTGTGGCGTCTAGGAGGTTCCAGAGTTCGATGGCGTGTCTGTGGACGGAGCGGGTGTTGAGCAGGATGCACTTGAGGTGGGTGCTGCTGGTGTTCGACTTGGCGGGTGCTGGTGCGGGGCTGGTCTGGATGCAGGAGAACTTGCAGGCGTGGCAGCTGAAAGGTCCGTGGGTGTGTCGTGGTGTGGCTTGGTGGCAATCTTGGAGTCGGCCGGTGTTGAGAGCGATGAGGGTGGCGGCGGAGTACGTCAGGCGGGTAGGTCGGGGTCTTCGTGGGCCAGGGGTCCTGGCGCTGGACGCGATCCGGTCGCGGACGGGCGCAGACGGGCTTACCTTTGGCGCACCTTCGGCGCTCAGTCGGCGCACCCGCTGCGCGTGGCCGCTGCGCGTTCGCACGGTCGCCATTTAAGGCGAAGTGCGCGGGTGGGCGGAGCAGCTGGGAGGCGGGAGCGGGGAGGGTTACAGAAGGCAAAAGGGGCGGGGACAAGCGGCGGTGGCGGGAGCGGGGAGGGTTACAGAAGGCAAAAAGGGGCGGGGACAAGCGGCGGTGGCGGGAAGGGAGGGCGGCGAGGTAGGCGGACAGCAAGGAAGGAAGCAAACACGGGGAAAATGAAATAACAGCAGAACAGGCACAAATAACGATAAACAAGGGAAAAAAAAGAGAGTTAGACCAAGCAGGCACAAAATCACGTTAAAACAAGGGCAAAAACAACTGCAGCGGCGGCAGCCGGCAGACGAGGCAGAGGGCAGCGAGGCAGAGGGCAGGCAAGGGGCACACGCAGCAGCTGGTGGCCGTGCGGCGCGGGGGTGTCCCACAAGTGGGTCACACTCACCTGCGTCGTACGGTCGCCATTTAAGGCCAAGTGCGCGGGTGGGCGGAGCAGCTGGGAGGCGGGAGCGGGGAGGGTTACAGAAGGCAAAAGGGGCGGGGACAAGCGGCGGTGGCGGGAGCGGGGAGGGTTACAGAAGGCAAAAAGGGGCGGGGACAAGCGGCGGTGGCGGGAAGGGAGGGCGGCGAGGTAGGCGGACAGCAAGGAAGGAAGCAAACACGGGGAAAATGAAATAACAGCAGAACAGGCACAAATAACGATAAACAAGGGAAAAAAAAGAGAGTTAGACCAAGCAGGCACAAAATCACGTTAAAACAAGGGCAAAAACAACTGCAGCGGCGGCAGCCGGCAGACGAGGCAGAGGGCAGCGAGGCAGAGGGCAGGCAAGGGGCACACGCAGCAGCTGGTGGCCGTGCGGCGCGGGGGTGTCCCACAAGTGGGTCACACTCACCTGCGTCGTACGGTCGCCATTTAAGGCCAAGTGCGCGGGTGGGCGGAGCAGCTGGGAGGCGGGAGCGGGGAGGGTTACAGAAGGCAAAAGGGGCGAGGACAAGCGGCGGTGGCGGGAGCGGGGAGGGTTACAGAAGGCAAAAAGGGGCGGGGACAAGCGGCGGTGGCGGGAAGGGAGGGCGGCGAGGTAGGCGGACAGCAAGGAAGGAAGCAAACACGGGGAAAATGAAATAACAGCAGAACAGGCACAAATAACGATAAACAAGGGAAAAAAAAAAGAGAGTTAGACCAAGCAGGCACAAAATCACGTTAAAACAAGGGCAAAAACAACTGCAGCGGCGGCAGCCGGCAGACGAGGCAGAGGGCAGCGAGGCAGAGGGCAGGCAAGGGGCACACGCAGCAGCTGGTGGCCGTGCGGCGCGGGGGTGTCCCACAAGTGGGTCACACTCACCTGCGTCGTACGGTCGCCATTTAAGGCCAAGTGCGCGGGTGGGCGGAGCAGCTGGGAGGCGGGAGCGGGGAGGGTTACAGAAGGCAAAAGGGGCGGGGACAAGCGGCGGTGGCGGGAGCGGGGAGGGTTACAGAGGCAAAAAGGGGCGGGGACAAGCGGCGGTGGCGGGAAGGGAGGGCGGCGAGGTAGGCGGACAGCAAGGAAGGAAGCAAACACGGGGAAAATGAAATAACAGCAGAACAGGCACAAATAACGATAAACAAGGGAAAAAAAAGAGAGTTAGACCAAGCAGGCACAAAATCACGTTAAAACAAGGGCAAAAACAACTGCAGCGGCGGCAGCCGGCAGACGAGGCAGAGGGCAGCGAGGCAGAGGGCAGGCAAGGGGCACACGCAGCAGCTGGTGGCCGTGCGGCGCGGGGGTGTCCCACAAGTGGGTCACACTCACCTGCGTCGCACGGTCGCCATTTAAGGCCAAGTGCGCGGGTGGGCGGAGCAGCTGGGAGGCGGGAGCGGGGAGGGTTACAGAAGGCAAAAGGGGCGGGGACAAGCGGCGGTGGCGGGAGCGGGGAGGGTTACAGAAGGCAAAAAGGGGCGGGGACAAGCGGCGGTGGCGGGAAGGGAGGGCGGCGAGGTAGGCGGACAGCAAGGAAGGAAGCAAACACGGGGAAAATGAAATAACAGCAGAACAGGCACAAATAACGATAAACAAGGGAAAAAAAAGAGAGTTAGACCAAGCAGGCACAAAATCACGTTAAAACAAGGGCAAAAACAACTGCAGCGGCGGCAGCCGGCAGACGAGGCAGAGGGCAGCGAGGCAGAGGGCAGGCAAGGGGCACACGCAGCAGCTGGTGGCCGTGCGGCGCGGGGGTGTCCCACAATGGGCCAATTATCTGGTTGCAATCACCACCGAAGATCACATTTTCATCTGAATATTCCATTCATTAACAAACAATAAAACTCCAACAATGATTATCATTTTAGGTTGGGCCATATACATTAGAAATCGCAACAGGAATTTTATCAGTTATAATTTTAGCACGAGCCATTTCCCATCAGTGTCATTTTCAAGAGAGGTTAAATGAACATTTATATTTTTAGAACAAAGAATTATTGCACCATTTTTCTTTTTATATGCAGATGAAGAGAAAACCTAGCCAACCCAACTTCTTTTTATTTTAATGCTTCTGTATTTAGATGTGTTTGTTGCAACAAAGCATTATTGTCCTTAGCTCTAGATTTTTGTAGAACCAATTCCCTTAATGTTTCATGAAACTACTCTAAGAACCATATTGATATAAAGTAAAAACATAGATACAGAACACACTCAGAGCAATAAGTTGCATTTATCAACATATTATGTACAAGACACAAAACAAGCTTGAGCATGAATTGTAAGTTACAATAAAAGAATGATGATAAGGAAATTGAGATAAGGAATAAGGAAGGAAAAGATAGGAGATCAGCAAAAGAAAATTAATATTGTAGAAGATATATCAATGAAGACTAAAGAACACACCTATAAAAAAAAACACAGACATTTGAAGGTGGAGGTACCACATTTTGAAGATGGTACAGCTTCACTCCGAGTAGTCTAGGGATATACCACATAATATAAACAACAAGGAAATCAAAAAGAGAACGGAAAAGATATCTATAAAGACAAAAAAAGGCAAAAAATAAGAAAGGATAAAGATATAACTAATAATATAAAAACACTAGGTTCTTAGAATTCTTCTTGAAAAAACAAAGACTTAGGTCAAAGAAATATATCCCCATAATTAAGCTAAATGTTCAATGGTCTAGTTTTTGCCATTTCTTCTCCTTTCTTGCCGTCTAAACATTGTTTCAGTTTCTTAGGATCTTTGTATCTTGAAGTTTTGGTGTAGATGACTGAAGAAAGACACAGATTAAATAGTCCGATCCTTACATTTAGAGAACTGAGAGCAGGATACATGTTTAAGAATTTTCTTTGTTGATTAGCAATAGCATTTGCTATATCCTGAGAGTAAAATACATTATTGCCTGACCATAAAATATGTTTCTTACTCTTGGCTGCCAAAATACTTTAAATTGATAATTTTATTTCAGAAAGAAATCCTACGTTTAGGAAGTCAAATCTGCCATGTTCAATACTTTGGAAATGAATGATCGAGAAAATATGATTAGATCAGCTTCTTCTGTGCCTTCTTGTAAGCCATACATTTTAGGATTATTTCTTCTGTTTCTGTTTTCCAAATCTTCAGTCTGTTTTTTAAGAAGACAGATTTCATGCCTCATGTATTACATTTTTGTGTTAGGTCCTGGATGTCTCTCACTAGATGTTCTATTTCAGACACGTTTTTATCTATATGAGACCATTTATCATGTAGAATTTGCAAACTCTTGTTCATTTCCTCAACGTTAGGCCTAAGGGCTCAAATTTCCTCCAATAATAATTCCATAGAAACGGAAGGATTGGATTTAATAGGAAAAATACAGTCTTTATTAAGCTTCTTGGAGTAAGGATTTTAATAACCTATTGCATGCTTAATTATCGAGGATGATTTAGAAATATTTTAAATTGAAGTTTACTGTTTGGAAATTGTTTTGCCATCCATGTTATCAAAGTCAAATGTAGACTGAGTAGCCAGTCAGTTTTAGAGCTAGATGGAAATGTTTCAGTTTTCTAGCTTTTCAAATATGATGTTGATTCTTTACACACTGCAGATGAGAAACATAATAGTTGTTTGTATCCCATATATCAGATGACGTGCAAGAAGCAATCTTCAGTTAAAAAAAATAAAGGCAAACCCTTGTTTAGCAATTTTTCAAAAGCAAGGTTTACAAGTAACCTGGATTAAATGTTGTGGAGCTATACACTGGAGAAGTCACTTGTCTTGCATATGTCTGGTATTAAAATAGATATACAATCATATAGCTGATGGATAAGAAAACATGTTTAGCAGCAAATTCTTCCTTGTTTTGGCTTATAATATTAATATATGTAACATTATGAGGAGTTGTCAAAGGTGTGCACACAAAAACAGCATCCTATCATTATTTAGTTTATATTTGCATTGATCGTGCTATACGAAATTGTGGACGTTCTGAATAGAGTACAATGTGCATCAGGAATCTAATGCCAGTAATGAGACAAAGCACTCTGGAAATTCTAAATTTCTTACATATTACTGGTGGGGAGATCAAAAAGAACTGTTTCCCCTAATTTTCTACATTTTCGCTGCCATTCACCAGTCCAGTATGAAGAAAGCTTGCGGAGGACTGCGAATCCTTAAAGGATGGATGGCATCTTCCACACCACCTAGCGACAACCCTTATTTTTAATTTTAACATTTGTGAGTTCAGTAGATTTTTCAATAGAGGTTGTGAGTTTAAGTTCTGGGTTTAAAAGTAGGTTTTTATAGATTTGTTGGTTTCCAATACTGTAATGTTGTTCATTGTTTTTTTATAATTTGACTGATTTCTCATCTGAGGTATGTGTCAATTGTTTACTTTCATTTATTCTTTCGTGTGCCCTTCCTGACCAAGAACGGTTGTCTGTGTAATGGTAATACAGTGTCAAGTTCTTCGTCTGTTCAGTAATTTGAAAAATAAAGGATTTGTCATACTTCATCATAAAAATGAATGCATACATTAACGCGCCACTGTGACCCATTAAGACTTTTGACGTCTGACGGTACTGTTTATCGCTTCCTTAACAAAAGTTATAATTTATAATATAATTAAGTATTTGTAGTCGAAAAGTTGGATTAACTCCTGGGATTTAAGACTTAAGTTCACCAACCAAGCGGTCACTGTGTAGTACAGAAGTTTAAAGAGATCTCATGTCCAGTGTGCATAAAATGATTTCTGCACCAATTTGTGGTAATTCATTTATCTTATTGATTAGATCAGTGCTATCTATGATATATGCTTTTGAACTATTTATGTTGACTTGCAAGAAAATATGTATGTATTTCCTTTTTGATTGTTGACTGGAACCCATGCTAGAAATTATATATTGACTTGAAGCATTTAGATGACCCGTATGTATTTTTGGCAGAAGATATAATATGGTGATCGTAATGTGTTTGTGTTTAGATGGCCATTCAGTGGCTCCTACAGGATGCATTATTCTCTTCTGCGTGTATTTGTATTCCAAGGTTCATGTTGTATATGTCTCCTTATCTTGTATATGTTCTTACTTTTTTCATAAAAATGGTATGTGACAACCAGGGCTCAAACTTTTATCTGCTGGTTTTAATGTAATCTCTTTGTTGTCTGTCAAGTTTTCCAAGGTTTTTATTTCTTTTGTTACGAGATTCCCTGTCTCGATGTGAAACATGTATTTAATTTTTTATAGCTGTTAATGTTTCTGTTTCAAACAAATCATGTACTTCATGGTTTACATGATATTTAAAAAAACTTTAGTCTGAAATCTTTATATTCCATGTCTTGTTTAATCAACAGAGTAGTGTGGCGAATAAATATTTTAGACTCAATTTCCTCATTAATCAGTAAATATTTCAATAGCTAAAGTTCCTGTAGTTGGGACAAATAAAGTACCTTTAATTAGAATGCATTTGTCAAGGGCGTGGCCTGGGCTTAGACCTGGGAAGACATGTCCCACCTGAGCTCTGTTTTCCGAGCTCCCACCAGTGCATCTTAATGGCAGTGGCATCGGTGTTGGATGCCCGAGACTTAAGGGCATGAGGTCGAGGAGCTAGCTGTCAACCCTTGCAGCCCTCACAGCTTGCCGTTAACGAGGCAGCACCAGAGAATTTGGTGGAGGCAGCGTGGCCAGATTGGGGGCCTTCAAAATGTGACTGCGCCTTGGCTCGAACCGCAGATTGGCACAGTCTCACACAGCTGGTGCAGCAGAGGGGCAAAGAGTCGAGAATACTTTTCAGAATACCGTGTCCTGGAGGGCTGAGTGATTCCTGACGCCGCATCCTACCTGGCCATCAGAGAAACGAGTGCTGTCTCCCTCCCGCTGCCGCCATTCCCTACGCGGCCGCTGTGTGGAGGGGACTACCTTTCCCAACAGCCCTAGCGCCGGACAGGAACCGGAACCCGCCGACTCTGCTATCCCGCCTGGAGGCGCTTAAAAACTGGCCTAATTACCGCCACGCGGGGACCGCGCGCGGGACTGCGCCGGGCTAAGCCCGGGCAAAGGGCGGGCCCTCTGAGGCCCTCAGAGGCACAAAGAGGCACGGGACGGCCCAATCAGTAAGGCTTGTACTCGGAACATATTATTCGATTTACCGCTGAGGATATATTGTTTAGAGATTTATGCAAATATAGTTCTACAGCCCTACTGATTTTTGTCACCACAAAATTATAATTTAAACATATATAATTTGTGATTCCGATTTAGTGTTACTGGAAATATAGGTTATTTGAGTCAATTCCACATTAGACAGGATCATCCTACTGTTTATATTGTTGGTTGTAAACATGAATATGCGGGAAACTAGAAGTAAAGTCGTAACTGCAGGAAATAAGCTGACTGGTACTCTAGATGATTTCATTGTACGCACCAATAGTTTAATAGATCAGGGGATAGTATTAATGGAGAGAAGGGTATCCCAAGATCTAGCCTTGGCCAAGAGATCATCGATAGGCAATATTGCTGCGGCTCGCAGTCCTGATAAAACCGGGCTTGAACCTCCCTTATTACAAGTACACGCACAGATACATAACAGTGCCACAACTGACCTGGTATCACAAAACCCAAATAGCACGGGATTAGAATTATTAAACCCTGTGGTAGAAACTCTGACTGGGGTACATTTAGATACTCAGGATGATACTATAACTCGAAAATTAAAAGGAAATAGGCAGGGGGCAATTCCAAAAAAATGTGCAAAAAATAAAAGGTTAACTTATAAGAAGGTTAAGGCTAAAATTGTTAAGAAGGGTGTTTTTAAAGAGTCTGAGGTAAATGAAGATGGGATAAATCAGGATTCAGAACTTGAAGCTCCCAATCATAGGAAATTGTCTTTACCTATGATGGACGCTACTCTACCAGATGAGTCTTTAATTGATATCCTTGATGAGAGTAATATAGTGAGTAGTCTAGATGGTTGTGAAGACAGGGAAATTTCTATGATATATACCTTGTCAACACTAATTAAATCTTTATTTGCCCCCATACAAGAAAGGCTTCAAGGCATAGAGCACCTACTCCAAACACTCCAAAAGGATATAAAAACACAGTTGGACACCCAGAAAAAAGCGCCAAATAAAGAAATTATATTGGTGGACAAACCGGTGGTCTTAAAAGAGAATTTGCCGAAAGGGAAGCAAATAACTTCCACAAATTCTTTGCCAGAGGCCATGCGAAATGTCAATAAATCAGTAGTGAGTATAAGGACTCCTGGGCTATTAATGCCACCTGAAGTGACTGTGCCTACCACAGTTACATCTGCTGCTCCTATTCCTAATCAAGATAAATTGCAACAGGAAAAAATTGAAAAGAGCAGAAGCATAGATTTGCCCCCGGATGCCTGCCCCTATGTGGTAGTATTAACTGGGGTCCCTGAATTGGTACCCGATACTATGGAGCCCTTTGAAGCATTAAGAAACAAGGTGATCCACTGGCTAAACTCTAATTACCCTATACCACCAGTTTTGGCCAGTAGAATCTTGATGGTTCGAAGGGCATCATGGGTGGGAAGTAGGAGAAAGAAATTACAGGGTGACTGCGTGGTTATAACTTTTGAAAACCCGCAAACGGTAGATTATATTTGCCAGGGGAATCCTATAAATCAAGATTTACAAATTACAGCTAGACCCCTATTCTATTTCTATACTCCAAAGGAACAACTAGACGATAGATGGAGTTGGACTAGAAATGAAAACTGTGATAGGGAAGGACGGAGAAATAATTTGTATGGGGATTTAAACTCGTACAGACAAGGATGGAGGGAAGATGACCACTGGACCTTAATACAGCGAAGGTACGGGAGAAATCAAAAGGGTGGCCAGCAATATTGGGGAAATTGGCCAGGCACACAGTCTGTTCCATTTGCCATCCCCTGTTATAACAGATTCAGTCCACTAGATATGGTCGACTGACTTTCAGGGTGTGAGAAATTTCCTGTTCTGTTACCGACTGCACATACTACCCCAAATCCACCAGCCTCTGGCCCCCCAAACGAAAATCTTGATAAGATTAGTATAAGTTTGCCCAATAGGACTTTGTCAGAAATTAAAGAATTTAATAATAAAGCTAGATTGTCGGGGCAAGAGTGTGTAAAAGGCAAAAAGAAACTACCACTTGATAATAGTTTAAATTTCGTCCCAAAGCCAAAAGGAAATATGACCGATCCTATAGTTGAGATAGATAAGATTGACATAGGTCAGGTTGTCACAGACGAGGTAATATTATCCACTGAAAATAGAAACTGTAAGGTAATGTTTTGGAACGTGGCAGGATTAAAACACAAAATCTCTAATCCCTTATGGAAAACGGTAACGGACGGTGTGGATATCCTGGCCCTGCAAGAAACCTGGACAATAGATCCTATACATATAACTGGCTACAAAACTTATTGTACTCCTGCAGTAGGAGGGACATATGGGAGACCCAAAGGTGGTATAGTCACGTATCTCTCAAATTCATTATCATATGAGAGGGTACATTTTGATTATAATAGTAGTTACTATCATAAATTGGTGATAGATACTAAAACTGGGATCAGTCTTGTGATAATTAATTTTTATAATAACATCCCGTGTACCGCTATTCAGAACACTATGAAAAGGTTAAATGAGGATCTACAAGGGGAGATAGTTAGCAAGACGAGGGAAGTAATGATTTTATGGGGGGGGGATTTTAATTGTCATCTTTGCAAAATGGGTCAAAAAGGAACTTGTGGATTAATGTTAGAGCAAGACATTAATCTTACACACTTTGACCATACGCTAACCGGGGACTTACTAAATGAGATATTATTTAATTGTGATCTGGGATATGCTAATGAATTAACTGAGTGCCCAACATCGTTTGCCCCGACCTTTATTGGAAGGGGCGCATCAACCATCATTGATTTTATTATTTGCTCGAATACTTCTGGATTCAGGGCTGCTACTTATAAGAATCGCCAATTACCACTGAGTGATCATTACCCACAAGTACTCGAAATTGATAACCCATTTTTAGCAGGCCAATATGATTGTTTACAGATACAGGCAGCCCCAGATGTGCTGATGGGGAGACAAAATGGGTATTTCCTTAAGTGGAATAAGGTGGTCCCGAACGAATTCTTAGCTAAACTAGTGAATAGTTGTTCAGAAAGCTTTAGAGTTTGTTTAGATGAAAATTCAAAAAAAGAAAACATAATGGAACATTTTAATATTATAGCAGCTACAATCAAAGAGAGTCTGAGGGTGGTTTTTAAAAATAGGACAAAAAATGCCAGAAGATGGTTTGATAAGGCGTGTACCAGAGCCTTGACTGAGCTCAAACATGCTATCCATTCGGAACCTCGAAACCCAATTCAAATAAGAGAGCTAAGGAATCGTTACAATCATGCATTAAAAGAAAGAAAGAAAAACATAAAGAGGATGACCTGGGAACAATTATGCGACGCCTCACAAGCTAAAGATACAACAGCATTTTGGGGGGTGGTAAATGCACCGCTCCCTTTTGATAATACTAAGGCACGTATAGAAATTGCAATTAATGAGGAGGACTGGGTTACGCATTTTTCAAATCTTTATATGTGTCTTGAGCCGTCTTCTCAAGAGGTCTATGTCCCTTTTTGTGAGAATGAGCTGGAGGCACAAAAAATACCAGCCACACGGCCGGAGGTTCCATGGGAGAAATGGGGAACATCTGAAAAATTAGTGGTAACATTGCCCGAGGTTCTATTGAGTTTAAAAGATACAAAGGGTGGAAAGGCATCGGGCCCAGATGGGATCCCAGCTGATCTGTATAAAGCTAACAGTGAGATCTGGGGTCCCATCCTGGTACAGCTTTTTAACGCAGCTCTGGCGAAGGGCCTGAGTCGGTCATGGTTTACATCAATTATTGTCCCCATTTTTAAAAAGGGAGACAGACAAAACTGTGCCTGCTATAGGCCAATATCCCTACTTGATTCGTCCATAAAAATCCTGGGAAGAGTAATTTTAGCTAAATTACAAAACTGGGCGGAGGAAAATGGGATAATAAGCGATCTTCAGTTTGGTTTCCAAAGAGGCATAGGAACTATAGAACAATGCTTAAACTTATTTTTTCTGCAACAGAAGTATACGTCGATAAAGAAGGAGCGATTATATCTTGTCTTTGTCGATCTTACTTCGGCTTTTGATTGCGTGTCCCACAATAAATTATGGAAAGTGATGCAAAGGATGGGAGTGGATGACTCCATCCTCTCCTTTTTGAGGGAGCTGTATTCTGGGGCTACAGCAACTGTTCGTTATGGAAAAGGGGGCGAATGCAGTAAATCCTTTGGGATAGGGCGCGGAGTACGCCAAGGATGTGTCCTGGCCCCCTTCCTGTTTTTGATTTATATAAATGGGCTGGAAGATCATTTATTGAAGGAGTGCGGGGATGTGCCAGTTGCTGGCAATAGGCGCATTCCCGCACTACTGTATGCGGATGATGCCGTTTTGATGGCACGAACACCAAACGCCCTACAAAATCTAATAGCATCTTTTAATAAATTCATGAACAGTTTAGATTTAAAAATTAACTGTAGCAAAACTTTTACCATGAATTGTGGAATACGAACTAAGAAAAGGATGAAAACCATCTCCATAAATAATGCTAGTCTAGAAAACACTTCTACATTTTCTTATTTAGGTATCCTATTTCATGAGACTGGCACGTGGACAAATGCGATTAGGGCAAGAACTCTTTTGTTCTCAAAGACTATAATGGCCCTAAAGAGTTTTATACAGAAAATGGGAAAGAAGCCTTTTAGAGAAATTTTAACTATTTATAATGCAACGTGTATATCAGTGGCCATCTATGGAGCAGGACTCTGGGGGTATGCTAACACAGATACTATCCAAATAATTGAAAATAAGTTTATGCGGTACTTGCTGTCCGTGCCCGATAGTATTGCAACCCTAAATTGCCACGAGGAGTTAGGGCAGCCATATATTTCAGATATAATAAAAACTCAGCCCATTTTATTATGGCACAGGGTCTGGACTGTAAATGAATGTGTTGTAAACCGAGCCATAATCCAGGATGTGTTACAACTGGAAAATGTAAAAGTTTTCAAATGGTTAAACTATGTGAAGACTTTCTTGACAGAGATAGATTGTGAACAATATTTTGAGGATCCACTGTCAATGGTACACATCTCTAGAAAAATATTGAAAAAATCCTGTATGGAACATCTCAGGGAAATAAGACTGTGTGAGGAAAGAAAGAAAAAGACTGTGTGTTCTCACCAGCTGATATTAAGTGGTCTAACTTTACAACCATACTTATGTCTCTCTATGACAGCCCTTGATAGATTCCGTCTCACACGTTTTAGATTTAATATAGTTTTTAGATTATTAACTTTCCCACAAATGAATTCTTGGTCAAAAGAACTCTGTTTATGTCCATGTGATGAATTATCCTTGCAATCTGATATCCATGTGTTATTTTTCTGCAGATTTTATACCTTGCCTCGTAAGAAATTTATTGTCCCAATTCTTAAAGAGTTTCAATTAAATAGATGCCGCCCAGCGTTTTTAGAATTGCAAAGAATGGACACTGTATTTATTGTTGCCTCGCTGGCAGAATTTTTTAAAAATGTTTTTAAACTACGTAAATCAATGGACTGTTAATTGATTGAATTGTCCATATGGAAATCATCTGCACTTCTCCCCTTTAACAATAACTATGTATTGTTTTATTTTAAATTGTATTTGTATTTTTGTTGCTTTTATGGTTATTTCTTTTTAACCGAATAAAGTATTTTGATACAAAGAGTCGAGAATACCCTGCTGTGACAATCGTCTGCTCGGAGGCCCCCATTGATGCTGACACCAGTGGGGGGCATGAAGATAGGCCCTACATAGCACACCACAATTGAGGGTGAGTGCACGGCCTGGCATGAAAGCAGTCGTTGGCCCCGATGTGTGATCTGTGATGGAAACGGACAGAAGATATGAGTGACAGAGCATGTTGGAAGCTTAAGCATCACAAATATGGCTCTGGGGTGGCACATGTTGGTCTTTAGAGACAGATGGGCATGTATTGTCAATGAACCTCAGCATTTCAACAGAAGCCCCCAGATATGTTTTGAGCAGGGAAGGGTGGATAAATACGTCACTTGCCTGTGGTTCATGTTTCTTTAAAAAGAGTCGCTCCTATGGTCTAAAGCCCCAGTTACTCACAAGCTTCACAAATGCCCAGTAGCATTGCATGGCCAATGCTGTCCGAGTATGAAAACCGCAAAGCCAAAAGTAGCCAGAGAGTCTTCCTTACGTGACATGCTCCAGGTGCAAAAAGCCTGAGAAAGCCCAGAGCTAAAAAATATTGATTTGGCGCAGTTGAACAGTCTTGCTGACATTACTAGTGCACCCTCCAGACCCCAGCAACCAAATGTGGTATCCAGGGACTCGTGAAAGAATTTCGCAAAGAGTTCTCTGTGTCTGATGTCAGGAAATTAAGAGGGCCATCTCCGACCTAGACTGTACAATTGAAAGTGTAGAAACTCATATTGATCAAGTGGAAAATGATCTCGCGCCAACCTCCCACAAACAGGATAGGCTATTACAAAGGCTTGGAAACACATCATAGGGATTTACATGCCAAAATAGACGATACTGAAAACCTTTTCAGATAGAACAACATTTGCATCAGAGGGATTCCTAGAGAGGTTACTAACAAAGATTTCAAAGATTTAGGATAAGCATTGTTCCAATAGATCCTTAAAGTACGACGTCAGAGGCAATACTCCTAGACTGCACTGATAGGGAACTGCTCACATTCCAGGAGAAAAGAAACCTAACTCCTGAGGTGCTCCCCAGAGTTCATTTTTACAAGGGCAAAAAAGCAATTCTTATGGCTGCTGGTTGGTAGAAACTGATTGTTTTCAGGAATACTACCCTCATGCTATATCAAGATGTCTCCAAACTCTGGCACAACAAAAGGATTTTGCGAGTGTCACTACCAATCTCAGCAGGGGGACATACCATACAGGTGTTTTTTTTAATTCTATTTATTGTTCACCTTCAAAGGAACACAGCACGGTGGGCGGAAGCAACACAGGCAAACGATTTCCTGGGCATTGCTGACAACAGAGAAGCTTCAAACATTAGCACTTCACCTATAAGGGAAGATGTTTGAGCCAACTGACACACTCCAAAGTCAAATGGAACCCTCAAAGAACAAAAGAGACTGACAGATTAGAGATAAAGAGGACCATGTGGCAACATCGGAGGAGGGTTAAGTTAGGGTTGTTTATGGCTCGTCAGATAAGCACCAATGTTGCACTACAGACTGCATTGATCAGACGATTCAGCATTGACAGAGAATGTTGTGTGCACTTCTAAGAGCTAGGCTTCTAGCGTATTGGCAGGAGCTCAGAGCTGTATACAGGAGTGCGCCCCCTCAATACACTACAGGCTATTGTTGTAAGATACGCTTCAGTTATGAATGTTTATTATTAATTTATTTAAAAAACTTTATTTGTAGTTTTAACATAAAGCATGTTAATGTATACCAATGCAATTGTACAGTGAATCGCAATATAGTCACAATAATCTCTTCAGCCAAGTACCAAAAGTACAATATTTTCGATAAAACAATCCTTTTGATCACACAAAATTGACAGGGGGATATTGAACACAGAGAAATACATTCTTAAACAGGGACCAGGAAGAGTTTGTCAGTTATGAAAAAACCAATGACAGGTAGATATATCTTCTGTTGACAACATTCGGTATGTATGTGGCCATCAGATGTGGCACTCTTGGTGGGCTGGTAGTAGTGATGACAGAGCAACTAATAAAGCATATCCGACATTGTTTATGTAATTGTGATTGGAGTAGGAGGCGTGTCTGCGGAGTTTTGTGATAGTAGGTACCCCTGAAGAGGTTTCCATATATCTTTGGGCTTGGAGGTATGCGGTACTGTCTCAGCATAGATGGTAGTCTGTTCTTGGCAATATGTTAGGTCTGCCAACCATTCTTTGAATTTCGGGGCACGGCCCCTTCCCCATCGACATGCCACCCTTCGTTTGGCTAACAACAGTGATATAGCAAGGAATTTCATATAAGTGTTAGGTTTCTGTGCCATATATCCTAGGAGTGCAAGCTAAGGGTCCCTGTCTATTATGCTGTCAGTCATCTTTTCAAGTGCCACTAACACCTGTTCCCAATATTCTTGTATTTTCAGGCATTCCCACGCTAGATGTAAGAACCCCGCTCCTGTCTGTTTGCAGCGCTCACATCTATCAGTTTCTGCTAGCTTAAATTTGTATTTCTTGATCGGGGTATAGTATAAGCGATGCAGATATTTATAATGTATCACTCGTAACCTACAACTTGCTGAGATCTGTGCTGTTTGGAGACAGCAATACTTCCACTGGTCGTCGGTGATTTCTCGCCCTAGATCTTCCCCCCATTGCACACGAGACGGGCTATGGATTTCTTCCCTATGTGATCGTATGTTGGTGTATAGGGCTGATACTAAATGCTTTCCATCAGTGGATCCTAGCATGTGGTGTAGCGGGATGAGACTTAAGGGTTCTTGCGGGAAATCCGGAATAATTGATCGTATTCCCTGTCATAGACGCACATAAAGGAATACATCCAATAGTGTATATTTTATAGTCTGTAAAAATTTCCCCAGAGTACGGAACTTCCCAGCGTTGAACAGATCTCCCCACGTGTGAATGTGAGCGCGTTGGCATAGTTCTGATAAACCCCTTTCCTGCAGCAAAGATAGATTAGGGTGATAAGTCAGTGGGAGTCGAGGGGAGTAAAGGAAAGGCAAGGCCAACATGGATGTGATCTGGTTCCACGCATCAACCGTACCTGTGATAGTAGTGGGTGGTGTCGCGCGTGTGCGCATGGGCCCATATATCAAGCCATTCAATGGTATTGGGTCTGCTAGCCAGTCCTCTACAGCTATTTGTGGCATGTATCGCTTAAGTAGGCGTAGTGCGCCTGGGCGCTTAAAAAATAAAGGTCAAAGTCAGGAACATCAAAACCCCCTTGATCATATGGTCGCGTTAAAGTCGCCCATTTAAGTCTTGGTTGTTTCCCTCCCCAAAATAATCTGATCAATTCAGAACGTAATGTCTGAAAAAATGCCGTCGGGGATGGTATGGGATATTAAGAAACAGATAAAGAAATTGTGGGAGTATAATCATCTTTATGAGGGAAGCCCTCCCCGCTAAGGAAAGTGGTAATGAGATCCACTGTGTAATGTTGGCACTAAGCTGTGTGATAGCCGTGCCATAATTTGCCCTTATAGTTTCTTCTTTATCTCTGGTGACCTGTATTCCGAGATATCTTCGGTCGGTATCGCACCAGTCCAGTGGGAAATCAAGCGGAAATCTGGGTACTGCTGGTGTAAGAGGAAAAACTTGTGATTTCCCCCAGTTAATATTAACACCTGACAACCTGCTGAATTTAATAAATTCTCGCAGTATAGGGTTCATGTTTTGCATGGGGTCTCTAACATATAGCGTCATATCATCTGCATATAATGATATTAATATTTGATGCTGGCAGCAGCGAAATGCCTTGTCTTTGTGGACTTGCCGTAACCTGGAAGCTAAAGGTTCTACCGCTATGGCGAACAATAGTGGGGATAATGGACACCCCTGACGAGTGCCTCTCGAGATTGTTATCGGCTGAGATAGGTGCCCATTAATCAGAATCTTGGCGGTAGGGTGATGATATAGTAATTTAATCCAGGACAGATACAAAAGCAGGAAGCCCATTCTTTGTAAGACCCCAAACAGATAATCCCACTCCACTGAATCAAACGCCTTGGTGGCATCTAGAAATACTGCAGCAAGTGGGAACTCGGGGGCTACTGTCTGGATGAGGGAGAATAAGGTTCTGAGATTGTGGGATGTGTTACCGCCAGGTACAAACCCTGACTGGTTTGTACCTGGCAGTAACACAACATGGATGTGATCTGGTTCCACGCATCAACCGTACTTGTGATAGTAGTGGGTGGTGTCGCGCGTGTGCGCATGGGCCCATATATCAAGCCATTCAATGGTATTGGGTCTGCTAGCCAGTCCTCTACAGCTATTTGTGGCATGTATCGAGGGGGATGTACCCAGTAGTAGGCGTAGTGCGCCTGGGCGCTTAAAAAATAAAGGTCAAAGTCAGGAACATCAAAACCCCCTTGATCATATGGTCGCGTTAAAGTCGCCCATTTAAGTCTTGGTTGTTTCCCTCCCCAAAAAAATCTGATCAATTCAGAACGTAATGTCTGAAAAAATGCCGTCGGGGATGGTATGGGATATTAAGAAACAGATAAAGAAATTGTGGGAGTATAATCATCTTTATGAGGGAAGCCCTCCCCGCTAAGGAAAGTGGTAATGATATCCACTGTGTAATGTTGGCACTAAGCTGTGTGATAGCCGTGCCATAATTTGCCCTTATAGTTTCTTCTTTATCTCTGGTGACCTGTATTCCGAGATATCTTCGGTCGGTATCGCACCAGTCCAGTGGGAAATCAAGCGGAAATCTGGGTACTGCTGGTGTAAGAGGAAAAACTTGTGATTTCCCCCAGTTAATATTAATACCTGACAACCTGCTGAATTTAATAAATTCTCGCAGTATAGGGTTCATGTTTTGCATGGGGTCTCTAACATATAGCGTCATATCATCTGCATATAATGATATTAATATTTGATGCTGGCAGCAGCGAAATGCCTTGTCTTTGTGGACTTGCCGTAACCTGGAAGCTAAAGGTTCTACCGCTATGGCGAACAATAGTGGGGATAATGGACACCCCTGACGAGTGCCTCTCGAGATTGTTATCGGCTGAGATAGGTGCCCATTAATCAGAATCTTGGCGGTAGGGTGATGATATAGTAATTTAATCCAGGACAGATACAAAAGCGGGAAGCCCATTCTTTGTAAGACCCCAAACAGATAATCCCACTCCACTGAATCAAACGCCTTGGTGGCATCTAGAAATACTGCAGCAAGTGGGAACTCGGGGGCTACTGTCTGGATGAGGGAGAATAAGGTTCTGAGATTGTGGGATGTGTTACTGCCAGGTACAAACACTGACTGGTCAGGAAGTATTAGTTTGTCCATTAATAGAGTTAATCGGTTAGCCAATATTTTTGCCAAGATTTTCATTCAGTGATAATGGCCGATATGAGTCGCAGGACTCAGGGGGCTTACTGGGCTTCAGCAGGGATGTAACTATTGCTTCCCTCATTGAGGGGGGAGTACGCCTACCTCTAGGGATTCTTCATATACCTCTTTTAACACTGGTGCCATGATGTCGATGTAACTTTTATAAAATTCTGCCGGTAGGCTATCAGAGCCTAGAGTCTTACCGCTCTTTAATTGCATGATGGCATCTCTAATTTTATCGACCTCCAAAGGGTGCATTAGGAATTCCCTGTGCATAGTTAAGCCATCCAAGCGCTATATCTCCCATAAATTCATCTAAGTCTGGAGTTTCTTGTCTCTGGGATGTATATAGGGTCCTGTAGTGTGTTCTGAACGTATCTAAGATGGTCAGTGTGTCACACTGTGGTAATTTCCCGGGTCCTTGTATCTCTAAAATGTATGCGTTAAAGCGTGGGCTTCGTGTCACTTCCACAAGTGCCCTACCCGGCCTCTCTCCTTCCCCGTATTTGTGGGCTACCCAGTACCGGCGTGTGAATTTTGATTCTCTGAGTGCCGTGTCTTCGTAGTCAGATAATTTCTCCCGGAACTCTGTTTGCACTTGCCCTGTGTCTCCTTGTCCCATTCCTCTCTCCAGTGCTTGTAATTCTCGTTCTAGTTTGTGTAATGTGCATATCTTTCAACACCCCAAAACTCTTTGACATACAAAAGCCCCTTATCGTCACTTTAAAGGCCTCCCATATCACTTCAACGCTATCTACAGTTCCCTTGTTTCTGATAAAGAAGTCCTTGATTTCCTCTCCCAGTTCTGCCTGAAAGACTACATCAAATAAGGCCGTGGGCTGCAGTCTCCAGCTCGATCTGGGCCTATCATAACCCGATGGAGTGAGCGATACCTTCACCGGACAATGATCTGAGAACGTCCGAGCTAGGTGCAACACATTGCATAAGGTTGGGCCCAGTCCCTTTGAAAGTAAGCAATAATCTATCCGTGACCATGTCCCTCTATGGGATGTAAAATGTGTGCCTTCCTGTCTCTGTGGGTGCGTATACCTCCAGCTATCTATCAGTCCACCCTCCGCAATGATACCGCACAGCGCTTCCTGTGCGTTGGTGTAATGATGTGTAGCCGCATTAGATCTGTCTTGGACTGGGTTCAAGGCGACATTGAAATGACCGCCCCAAATAATATGAGTGGAGCCAATGTTCAGTATTTTGCCCCATAAATTAGTGAAGATTTGAGGGCTGTCCGTATTAGGCCCATAACAATTCACAACCGTAACTGTTGACCTGCCAAGTCGTCCCCATGTAATGACAAAGCGACCCTGTGGATCCACCACCACCCCCGCCATTTCAAAGGGAGTTTGTTTTTTAAACAAAATTGCTGTGCCACGAGCATAAGATGAATAGGTTGAAAATAGGCGACAGCTGGCCCATTTGCTGGCAAAGGTGTTTAAAGCTTTTGGGTTAATATGGGTTTCTTGCAGCAAAGCTACGTGTATTTGCTGTCGATCTAGATAGGCCAGGACTTGTCTCCGCTTCCTTGAGTCTCCAAGTCCCCTGACATTCCACGACATCACCCTAAGTATGGTTCTATTCTCCTGTGCCATTAGTTCCTTGTGTTACCCTCTGCCTAGTAAAATTAAGTATACACGTACATTGGCATTCTTGTACATACAGAGATATGGTTACCATCAGTAGATCATGCGATTGTTCCACTGTGAATGTTAATCCCCCCCCACCTCCCCCTCCCACTGAAACATCCCAAACATGTCAGTCATAGTGAACCCTCCCCCCTCCCCAACCCCCCTTTGCTTCTTCATCGTAACAAGTAGGTCCATAGTTTCCCATTGAGAACTTGGGAAATAATCTTGAAGAAACATGAACATTATAAAAAACAATAGAGGGGATCTCCCAACTGCGGAATGCATCTGGGTGACCCACGAACACCTCGTATCGGTCCAGGTGTAGTATAGCGAGTTACTTGTCCCTGGGCAGAGTACGAGGGTGTCCGGTTGCAAAGTGATGCTGTACTCCCTTCCGAGTATGTTACATCATTCGAGTGTTCTTCTGCCTGTGTACTAGATCTTATTCCATGGTTATGTTGAGGTATCCAACATTCATAGTTGTGTCATTCAGGCATGAAACATGTCTAATCGGCGGCTGTTGGCAGTTATCAGCGGCATTCAATGTATTTCCGGCGAGTGAGATCGGGGGGAGCCATCCGGCGTCCCTGCATGCCTTCTAGGTTTTTTAAGTTGCTTCAGAAAATCCTCGACTTGTTGAGGCTTTGTGAAAAAAGTTTGGGTCCCCTGATGTGTAATTCGTAGGCGAGCTGGATATAATAGGGCATAGTCGATCTGGGCTTGTCTTAGTTTTTGTTTCACTGCCATAAACTTGCGATGTTCTTCCTGCACATGCAATGTGAAATCGGGGTACATGGTAAATGATAGTTGTGAGAAGTTGGCCTGGCATATGCTGTCCACTAGTTATAGGGGACACCTTGTACCAGTCCAATTAGACTCTTATGGTGATAGGTTAAAAGACAACCTTTAAAGAAAGCTATCCTAATGGTAGCTGTGGAGAGCAGCCTTCAGGCTAAATCTTGAAGGAGTGTTAAGCTTATTGTTTTACCATAGATAACCTCTTGAATAACCAAATGAAAGAGTAGTCCACATAGGTATATATATAAAATATATGTATTTATTCTAAGAATAATCCCACTAGTCTCTTTATGAGGCTGGAGGTAAAGATACAATTCAAACAAGCATTGATAGTTACAATAAATAGCACTGGAATCATAGGGCCCCGGGGGGGACCAAACCATATATCAAAAAAGTGGTGTAAGAACCACGACAATTCTACAGACAATGCCTAGGGCATTTAGGGTCGCTGGCCCCTTGTGAAACCACCCAAGGTAGTGGGGAAGGAGACCCACGGGAGACGCGTGCAGTGGTATAAGCTACTGTCGGGATCTCTATTAAAGCCTATGGAGAATGTCGCGGTTGAATTTTACAAGATTAAAAACACTTCTAGCAGGAGTTCATGTTCAAGAGTTTAGAGTTAAGCTTTTGAAGGGCCCACACCCACGAGAGTACCGAGGTACCACTGTTACCTGCCCCAGGGGAGCCGGGTGCATAGGTCGTTTTCGATGTCGGGTCGCGGGCTGATTTTCAATGGCAAAACGTGAAGAACTGCTGCTAGCAAGAAGCGTCGTCGATGTCGTGAAGATTGAAGATGTAGATCTTGAAGAGAAGGACCTGAAAGCAGAGGGGACAGAGTCTGGGTCACGGCACAGTGACCAGGGGGCTCAGGAGAAAGAGCCCTTCAATGTCGGGTGCTTCCAGGTAGAAGATGGGTAGCTTGGATCGTCAGCCACGGGGTCCAGGAGGCTTCAAGGAATGCCAGCTTCTGGAGGATGACTGTCCCACAAAGGATGAGGGTCGCTGTGGTGTTAGTGTCCGGATTGGATCCACTAAGCCTTGGCAACCGTAACCCACGCAAGAATCACAAAACAGCTACTGGTTCAGACCCACAAGGTCTGAGCGAGGTCTCCAGTGAGGAGACTGAAGAGCATGCCTGGAGCAACCAGGGGAACTCTTGGAAGTGAAGATTGACCTCCGCCAGGGTCCACCAGTCGAGAGACAAGGGACCGCGGAGGCAGCAATTTGGCGTTCGTAAAGATGCACCCACGGGTCGCCGGAGCGGGCTAGGGCGTCGATCTTTGGCACAGATGATGCTGAGAGGTTGGCTCAATAATGGACCAAAGCACAACTTCCCCACTCTTCGGGTTCGTGTGCTGTGCAAGAGGTGGCCGGCGTCCTGGGGTATTGGGGATCTCGACACCCACGGGGTCCACGGTACTGAGCTTTGCTGTGCACACTCCCTGGCCTCTGGGATGCTTGGAAACCCACCTCAAGGTAGGTAAGAGTCATTGATGTCCGTAGGAGCAGCGAAGTTCCAACCGGGTCACTTGCAGTGTTTCAGGTGCCTGCCAAGCAGGGGGGTAACTCCTTTACCCCAAGGGAGATTTCTTCATTCAGCTGTGCGGCAGCAAGTTGAAGTTCAAGTCTGTAAAGTCCAAGAATAATCTAAGGCTCTGGGGACCCTGTATTCACCTTTATCCAAAGATTAGGGGAGTGTCCAGATCAGAGCCCACCAATGAGAGTTCAGGTGGGAAAGGGTGGCTACACCCGCTCCCCTTTGTGTGGTTTCCCGCCTGGGCAGGGGACAGGATGCCCCTGAACCGGTTTGAGGCGGTGTATGCAGAAATAGGCACTGGAGAAGCCTACGTGCAAGTCTGAAAGACATCCTATGGTGCACCCACCCAGTTCCAATCCACATAGTCTGTCTGGGGAGGTGGGAGCACCTCCCTGCAACAAGATCCCTATTGTCCAGCTGCCGTGGCTGGAGTTCTGCCCAGCAACAGGCAGCCAGTGTCGTGTGGGTGGCGGGTAGCATTCATTTTGTACTACGTGTGCACTTTTAAATTGGTGTCTAAAATCTGCCGCTTTTACCATATCGCCCCTCTAGCAGGGGAAAATCATGCCCTCACTCCCATGGTTGGATTGGGGGTATGATTCCTACATGTTTGACACCAAACACGACATGGTTCTGTGCAGCTACTCTCAAGTTATCACGCTATCGCGATTACTTATAATGCGGTTAAGAGTATATGGTATGGCTGCACTACAAACAACCCAGCAATAGTTTTACGAAGGTTGCAGAGGGGCCCTACTCAGGTAGGGGGTCCCCCTCACACATATCTCAGCACCCTGCCTTGTAGGATTAGCAAGGCCTGCTTTAGGGGTGACCTATGAGGATATATGTGTTGTATTAAGTGGGATACAGGATACCTATATCTCTGTAAGGGGTGCAAGCACCACCATACCCAGACTACAGTAGTGGTCTGGTGGTGTCAGTTTGTATGGCTGTCCCAGGGGTGGCACAATAAGTGCTGCAGCCCCTGGTAGGCCTCTGAGGGACCCATGCCCTGGGTACCTAGGGTACCATCTACAAGGGGCTGACAGGGTGTCCTCAGTATCCAATTGGGATATACCTAGGGTACTCACATCAGTTTAGAGAGGAAGCAGATAGGCTGGGGTCCTGGATAGCAGGGCCACAACCTGGCTAGAGTCAGAAAACAGTCAAAACATCAGCAAAACGTTGGGGGCAACTATGCAGTCGATGCCACTCTCCTACATAGTCCATCATAGGTCAGCTGTGTTTTCTCCCTGGCCACCCTTAGTGCAGTATCCCTGTCCCTATAATTTAACAATCGAGCAATTATGGGTCTGGGTGTGCTACCAGGGGGCGGACTCGGCCCGAGGGATCGATGATCCCTTTCCACTATGAAATGGGGAGACAGTAGTTCCGCCCCCACCACTGCCACCAACAGCTTCTCGATGTATTCTTCCATCTTGCTCGTATTTGTACTTTCCGGTATACCCAAAATGCTTATGTTGTTCCGTCTGCTTTGCGTTTCTATGTCCTCGTTCTTGGCCGCAATGACCTTTAGCACCTTATCCAGTTGCGACGTTGTTTTTTGCATCTGGGCTGTGGTATCTTCAACATCTGAAATGCGTTGTTCCACGTCTTTTAGGCGCGTTTCATGCCCTTCTATCTTGCGGGCTATCGCATCCATGCGCGTGCTCATTGTGTCCATTTTGTTCCGCGATGGTAGAAAATCCTTGCCGTACTTCTAGCAGAATTGATTGTAGGTCTTCTCCCGATGATGGCTGGTGTTCCTGCTGCGGATTTTCTGTTGCACCGTCCAGTTCCGTTGATTGCTGTTTCGTGGACTTCTTACCTTCGAATGTCAGTCGTGGTTGGCGGGCATCTGTTTTCCCCATCGTGGCTCCATCTGTGTTGATGTCTATCCGCACTAGCGTGGGCCCTATGCGTGCGCTATGAAAAAATAGTAGGTTGTGTCAAGTGCCTCAGCCTCCACTCCCTCCCAGTAATGTGCAGATCTGTGCACCTGTGCTCCGCAGCTGCGATCTAGGGGCCACGTCAATGGCGCAGTACCAGATTGTGCAGGTTAAATGTATATGGCTGCAGGGGGGAGGACAAAGGGGGGAAGCGAGCTCTTCTATGGTTACAGTTTGGGCACTTGAGCAGAATTGCCTCCTTTCAGTCAATTCTTTACAGGCCAGTTTCTCGCTTGCTCATGGCCAGGGGGAGGCCTCTGTCATCAGCTCCCCTATACGTTTACTGCAATGCACGCTTCCACTTTATTTATTTATTTTCACTGCAGCCCCCTTGAAAGATATCTGGAGTTTTTGGTTTATTTTTCTTCCCCAAGTATGGTGTACACGGAGGCAGCCTGGGGCAGCACTCAAATGTTTTTCCCTTCCAGGATCGTTGCAATGCTTTGGCTAATTTGTGCAGCCTATCATGCCGTCGATCTCCTCCCCTATCTCATATATCACACTGGCTTCGCTGGAGATCCGTGAGCTGTATAAATAAGCGATCATCGGGTAATTCAGTTCGGGGAGAGTGTACATGTGTGGGCCCCTGATCCGCTCCCACACTTAGGCCCCAGTGTCGTACGAGGACCACATTCCTCTCTCGCCTCGCCTGTTCGTGCAGTGCGTTGCTCCGCAGTCCTCCCTCCCAGTCGCGTTTATGTCCATTATCCGAAGCTCAGCCCCGCAACCGCTCGTCACTCTTACTTGATGGCTATGACAGTCAGCAGCGGCAGCTAGTTACCGATGTCTTGCCGTGGGAGACCGTCACCGGGCGATCCTCCTCTCCGCCGTCACCTGTGGGCCTTTCCGCCTCGTGGGAGCCTCGACCCTCGCGTGAGTCACTTTGCCGCTCAGCAGTTCCAGAAGCCACAGCCGTCGCTCCGGGCAACACCTTCTCTCTGCAATCTTCCGTGCCAGACGACACCCTTGTCATGGATCTCTGCACCGCTGAATGCCTGAATGGTTCACGGACATAACTCCTATGTCTCCTGGTAGTTTATCGCCTCGGAAATAGGATTAATGTCGGATTATAGAACCGGACTGCGGGAGCCTCACAAAGTGGTGGCCATTCCGCTCGTGCGCCACCAAGCGCCCCCCTGAATGTTTATTTTTATTAAAAGTTATGTTATAGTTCTCTTTTCGTTTCGCTGAATTGTATCCTCTGTATGCAAACCTGCTTTGTAGAAGCAGTAATGGCCTTTTTGATGCATTCAGATATTGCTTGCAAATGACGTGCAGAATGTTATTTGTCATGTTGGGTGTGGAGGGGATTGTTTCCTCTAACTTATGGAAGCTTGCTTGAGTGGCAGAATTGAAAGATAGTTCAATTGCTACTATATCAATAACCACTTTGACTGTTCTGGGCCTAAACATCCCAATCAAAATAAAAGCACTCTTGCAATGGCTTAAATGTAAGGAGGTGGATATAGCTCTTCTTCATTTGACTGATTTGTTTCTTCAGGGTGTTCCCAGAGTACGATCTTAACCCCTTCAGTGCCACGCCCTTTCCCCCTCCTGTGCCGGGCGTTTTATTAGTGGGTAGGGTTCATGACGAGATAGTCTCGTCATGGGCACAGCGCAACCGTGCTCCATGACGAGACTATCTCGTCATGGGCACTGAAGAGGTTAATGATTGTGTCCCACTTTCATGCCAGAAATAATACTAAAACAAATACTGCTGAGAAGTTTAGACTCACAATGTTCTAACAAAGAGGGTAGATATGTGAGGATTCAGGGGACACTAGGTTGTTCACAATTAGCCAAATACTCCTCATTCAAACCCAACTAGCAGAAGAAACTCATTTATGCTGACTTTTTACTGAGTGCTGCCCATTTCTCAAAGGTCTGCATTGTTGTAGTTTGTCATTTCATTCTTCAGCCAGGGAAAGATAGATCCCAGGAAGGCGGACTTACACATGAACTTCTCCCTCCCTGGTTCAAGGTTTATTGGATCTTGATTTGGAGGATGTTTGGTGGCAGCCCTGTCTTGATGACAAAGACGATATTCATTTATTCCTATATCCACAGATCCTACACCCGCATTGATTTCATTTTGACTTCTAGAGATTTACTACAGTGGATTGTAGCTACAGAAACAGGGACAAAAGTCCTGCCAGCTCATGCAGCAGTGTGGCTGCATTTGGACATTGTAGCACCTCTGATTCCCCCACATAGACCAGGACTGACAAATGAAGTAGCTTTCAGGAATCCGATGGTGCGAAAGAGGATTAGAGAGCCAGCGGAGCACCTCTTCCATGAAAATGACAATGAAGAGGTGAGTTTAAAAAAATTTAGGCAAAAATGCAGTGCTTTGTGGGGGCATAAGTTATAGTTAACTCAGGTAACTATAACTGCTGTATTTCAGTGGTTTTGTACTAGTGAAATCTGAGCCTAACTATAACGTCCCAGTAACCTTTGTTTTTTTCAGTGAATATGATATATATTCCCACACTTACCTTAAATATATTTACCTTTCATTGTGAAGGCATGTGTGGTAAAGGTATATGCATGGTAAAAACATGCGTGGTAAAGACATTGTGTAGTAAAGGCATTGTGTGGTACCACCTGCATTCTAAAGGCTGTTCCCCATTATCTGCATCAACTGATACTGCTTACTAGGATAAGTCTTGAGGCTCCATAACCTTTTAACCTTTAACATTTTAACCCCACCTCCCCCTATAACCAAGTAAAATCAGTCCATGCTTACACCCCATGCATATATAATTGTACCTGAACCCTCCAGTAAGCTAGTTAGTAAATGTTATATCAGCTGATAAACAATCTTCCTGCACGTATCTGCTGCAAACATTCCTATCACTCTCCACTTTGGTGGCACATATATTTTAACTTACTACTCCAATCTTGTTTTCTGCATTAAAATAATTTGACTAGAAATATCAGACAAGAGTAATTCAGTATCCATGTAATACTGATGGCATCTTTCTTCTTGACTTCTTAAGAACAGAGACATCCCTTCATTTTAATTTCAATAAAATTAATGTTTGTGCAAGTTGAGGAAGTAGTAATTGTAGTTGGGTTCTAACTTCCGTGTTAACATACAAATGTTTTGCATTGTAGTGTAAACAACAGAGTGTCAGTGGGCTGTAATGAATGGTAAATGCCACCCCTCTGTCCATTTGCATGTCTTTTGCCCGGCTCTTCCTACCATGCAGAGCTTGTACTATGACATGAGCACTCATTCAGTCACCAGCAGCTGTGAGGGGATGCACTGGGCGGCTCTGGGTGTTTCACATTTCTTCTGGCTCCTACCAAAGTTTGCGTGACCCCTCTCCCACAACCTTTAGCTTCTGCTGTCACAGATAGCATTAATGGATTGAATTTTGATGGAGCCTGGGCCCACCTAGACAGAAAAGCTTAGCCTGCGATCTTTTTGTGCAACATGAGAGATAGGGGAAACGCTTTCAATCAATCTCCAAATACAGTATAGGCAATTTTGGTTACACAATAATTCGGTTCGACTCCAAGTCTCAAATTAGTAAATTTATTCCAAAGTTCGACTCAGAAACAGATTAATCTGAGCATTATCAAATAGAAATACAATACTAACAACAAAAGGCCAAATCTTGTGACACGATTTACCCTACATGATAAAAAGAAAAAAACAAATTCAATTATCGCTATGTAAGTAATAAGGAAACAAAATTTGGCGTTAGACTTCATCAATTTGCCTTCAAAAGTAGCATAGATTCTATAATCTGTCCCTACACTATCTTCAGATGACAACCCTTAACCTAAAGCAGAGATTAAGTAAAGTGAAATTAGAAAGGTGTCAGCTGTCAGAGTCATCTGTAAAAGAAACTCCAACGTGGGTCAAGTAGCATAAAGCCACACTAACCAAAGTAGAGGTCTGAACTTTAAGGTGTCAGAATGCCCGCTATCCCTCACTACGTTGCATCATAACATCAGTTACATCCAAATGACGTCCCACAAACTGTACTCAGTAAATTTCCATACTATCAGCACACACTAGTTTCTTTACACCACCTTACCGTTCTCATAAATCGTTGCTCCAGCCGTCCTTGATCTCGTTTCCTTCCCCCAGGAGAACTCTCCTCCCATCTTGTTCTTCGAACCGGTTTCCGCTTCACATACCTCACTATCTACTACAAACAAAAGCCCTTTTCTCTCTACTAGCGAAGTCTTGTCCACCTGCAGTGGGAACACAAAATACTTGCAACATTTATATTGCAGGAAAAATAAGGATTCAAATGTTAACAGGAACCTGAGCTTGAACTTTAATACATCTCTGGCCCATAAATTAGGCTAAGTTAACATGTGGACGGGTTACATTATGTGCACTTCTCTCCACACAATGAAATCAAATTTTCCACATATGCTTTAGTAATTAACAATAATAATGTTTTAGTAAACAGCTCATTATACCACTTATCTGCAAAAACATAAGCAGACATTTCTCATGAAACATTATTAGATAAGCACCACAATTCTATCACTTACATCTCTAAACGCACATATATTTTATTAGTGTTGGAGGATATTTTAAATATGAAATACCTCAACTGTCATTTTCAACATTAATCACAGAATTTATGTGAGTGCGGTCTACAGGTGATTATAATGCACTCCTAAAACATCTCTCAGGGTGGAGTCATTTTTGCACTCCTCCAATATCAGGAATTACCCTGAAGATAATTACATTCAGCCATGTTAGAGCCCCTTCCTTTGATCCTCAGGCAGTTATCTGAAAAAAAATTCCTACTAACGCAACGTGATAATGTTATGGAAAAAGATGTTGTTGCTTAGTACAGTGTTGGATTTAAAAATAGAAATTGCCTTCCTCTTAGGTTTCTGTTTGCAAGTTAGACTCTCAAATGCACAACGCAATTCATTCAGTTATATACGTGTTCTCTATAATATTTGCTCATTGTATACAGGTAATTTTTTCAGGCGAAGGAAAAGACGTGATGGTAGCATGAGAATATGATTCCTGCAAAATCGTTTTCTTAAACACATCAGAAGGAGACAGTTTGTATTTGCAGAGATTGCAGGGCGTTAAGTATAGCTGGACAGAAGTTCTATCCTAGCTATTTGGTTAATGCCTAGAAGGATTAAATTGGATTCTGTGGCTGTTAGTCGACGTGTGCTGTGAAGCTAGCAAGTAGGATCTTTTTTAAGCCCTGCAAAGCGTAATCCTATTACACCGCTGGCAGCTGAATTAACATCTAGCAAGCAGGACTTCACAGATTATTTTTTTACGGTTTCAAAGAAACAGCTAATGGTACATGGCTATTAAATGTCGTTCTTGAAATTGGGGAAGAAGGAATTCTGGTGTAAGGCGCGATCAGTGTCACACACATGGGAGATGAGACAGGGCTACAGAAAAGGAGGAGGTAAAACAGATGCCTGACATCAAATGTTTAGTGTACAGCGCACTGAACAATGTGTCACAGATCCATTTTCAGAATTCAGTGTCCCTTACTTTTCATTTATGAATCGCAGTGCTCTATTAGCTGTTAAACCAGTGAACTGTGAAAGCGCTTGGAATGTTTTCTGCCCCTTCATATTTATTTTTTTTCCCTTGCAGAGGGATGCACGCGAGAATGGGGCAAAGATCATAGGGAAAGGTTCAAAGAAACGAATTTGTCTAGGTTCAGGTTACAACATGTGGTGTGCCTTCCAGAACAGATACTTGTCACTCACTGCTTGGGATTTAACAAAGCCATTACTTGTGTGCTGCAGATGTACTTTCCATACATGCTCTTCGCACAACTAAAGATCCCAGAGGATTTTTGAGGAGTATTAGGTAAAAGCAACCTGTGAAGCACATTTATTACATTTATTAAATACAAATTATTAATCATTTATTGGCTGTTTTAAGAAAATATTAAATGTCTTGGACCTGTGTTGGGACGGAAAAGTCCCCTGCGTGGTGACAGGCGTTCATCCCTGCCCTGGATGTCCCAGCAGCAATGATATCTGGATCTCTGGTACTGATTTGTTGACCATGGGCAAACACGGATCATGCATGCGCTCCATGATCTAGGCTTGTCTCAAAGTAAAGCTGTCTGTTTGGAATGGGAGGGGCACATCTATCACTGCCCTTGTGAAGGTATGGGGATACTGCCCTGAGCTGGAGCATGGTGTTGCCAGCTTACCCGTTTTCGTGTTCAGTAGAATCAATAATGTGAATAGGGTATTTTTTAATTGTCTCGCCGGACTGATGCCAGCTATCCCACTTGTTTAAAGTTCTGTTGCTATGTACTTACCTCACCCATGGTCTGTATGTATTGTGTACAGCAGTGGACAGCATGTGATACTTGAGTGTGCGCATGATGGGACAGTGCGTAATAATTGCATGTGCGTGTTGGGTTACGTGTGTGCCTGTGGATGGTACATACCCAGGAGACCTGGAGGTTCAATTTTGGAAACACAGGGCCTGCAGAGGCTGGAGAGGTAAGGACTGCAGCCACTTGACAGGAGATGGGTATTGCTGATTTTCTTGAGTGCTGGGTTGGGTCATACACACTGAAGGGAGAGGAGCAGAGAAGTTGCTGTGATAATCAAATGTCTCTTTGATTCCAGGAAGAGTTACTGGTCAGCAGTACCTGCACTCATTGTCATGGATATGGTGGGACTGAGAAGATTGGAGTTATCAGGAAATTTGAGAGGAAGGCTTAACCGTCACTGAAATATGCTCCTAAAAAGTTCAAATGAGAGATAGCCAGATGTGAGCCCTGGTTAGGCCCTTGGCCTGTGTTGTGGGTCACTCAGAATTGAAGACACTCCTGCTGTGGATGACTGCCCATTTGACAAAGGGTAGTGCAGAGGACAGAGCACTTAAAAAGGGCTAACACCCCAAGTAAGAATTTCAAACACCAGACATCAAATCACAAATGTGTCTGGATTTGGACGATAAAGGTGCCCCATAATTGGTTGAACGACACCTCTCATCAGGATAGAGAAGATTGGTAAGACTTCTTTTCTGCTGGGACTGGGGTCCAGGATCTGCCAGTCCCCCTGCTTGTTGAGGGGACGTCATCCAAGGAGTCAAGACCACTTACCCTGACCCTGGGGCGGGAGCTCTGTGCCACACCGCCAAGACCAGCTCACCAGTGAGGAGGAGGCAAGTGCTTAGAGTTTGTCTGACTGTCATAACCAGCAAGCTCTGTGATCAGCAGGAAAGTGCCTAAATGCTACCTGACTGCAAGACCTACTAAAGTATACAAACAATTTATGGATGGAATGCTTGAATTAATCTCAGCCACTGGTAATTACTCTGATCGCTTTCGAGTCCATTGTTATTTTGCACACCCTGCCACCTCAGTTTGGACCCACCTATATGTAAATCAGTCTTAACCCTGCTCCAATGGGAACAGTTCAGCTCAAACTGCCAAGCCAGATCCTCTGTGAACCAGAGCAAAGGCAACCCAGGACTGATTTTGCCCTTATTATTGGCTCATCAGTCAGGTATAGTTTTGTTCCAGTGACACAGTGTGTCTACGTCTGGGCATACCAGTATGGATTGGAATGCTTCCGAGAAATTGCCAGTGGCTGAGATAAATTCAAGAATTCCATCCATCACCTTGTTGTTTTTGCATTTGACTGCTAAGCCCAGCACACCATGTGAGCATGAGAGTGCCTAAAGTTTGTCTGCCTGCCAAGACCAGCAAAGCCCTGTAAGGATTAGAGCACCTAGGGGAGCGAAGCTCAGTGGGAATCCTGGCCATTAGACCCTGGTGAACAAAGTGTGACTCTGGTTGGTTCGGTCAGGTCCAACTGTAAGGAATGGGACCACCGTGAAGTTTGAGCCATCACCAGTGTGTATGCCAGAGTTTGTAACCCCCGTGTGAACAGGAAGGGTAATGCCACGAAAATGCAGGCCATCGCCCATCTGGGGGCCAAAGTCGGAGACCTCGATTGATGAAGATGAAGGCCACTATACAGCGCTGGCTGTTCCCTGTGTGTGAGCCCGAGTCAGCGACTCCCGAGTTTTCAGGAAGTTGGCCACTTTCAGGGTCAGGCCATCTCCTGTGTGCGGGCTGAGGAGGGAGACTCCAGTGTGACCAGGAAGCAGCCACTGTGAGATCAGGGCGTGCCATGGTTCATCATGCCAAGGAAGCAGGAGGAAAATACTTACTGATCGCCATTGGAGCCAGGTGTGGACGTCCGACGTCAACGTGGGCCCTCCAAGGACTGAGGAGGCCATAGCGTCAGCTGGGAAAAACCCCAAGAGGTCACAGGCCCTCAGTAGTGGAGCCCAAAGCTGATGGGTTTTTTTAAACTGGAAAGTGGGAAATTTTGGAAAAAAAGAAGTCAGGGAATCTATTTTCCCCATTGACATATTCTGAAGCGGAGACAATTTTAGGTGGGAGACAGCTAAAATAAACACATTTTTTTGTACAAAACATGGGGGGCCTTCTGCCTTAATCAGGTCTGTTGGCATGTATGTGATGTCCTTGAAATATGTTTGAACCTTCCCCATGGTCTGATGTTTGTAGGTAATTGCTAACATTTGGCATGGCCTTTTCCATCCTGGAAACATACTTTAAGGTACTCCTACCTATACAAGCTAGGAGCAGAGTGTATTTCCATGGTGGGAAAGAGAATTTCCTCAGAAAAACACTGCAAAAAGTTAAAACATCACACTGCACAAAGACAAAATGTGGCAAATTCCAACTCTCTTGATATGCAGTCTTTACAGCGTGGTCATCCTCATCAATGACAAACTAGAAACCTCCATCATTGACAAACATCTATTTGATGACATCTCCGTTCAAACTTAAGGGGGCAAGTCTCCTGAATGGCATTGAAAAGATCCTCGATGACATCCAAGCACTCGGGTTCATCCTTGATGACAACACTGTTGAGGATGGCTGTCATGGTGGATGATGAAGCACTCCACACCAAGTCTCCCTTCACTATTGACGGGGAGCCTGGAACTGAAACCTACTACCTTGTCAACGACAGCCTAATCGACCACAACTTTATTGATGACAGCCTCGTAAACGACAATACCGTTGATAACAGAATTTCAACTCCAGTCTCTTTTTCACCAGTTAAATTGATGGCAAGTTTCCCCACCCATATTTTGAAATCTGAGCCAGAAGCTGATGCCATTGACCAGAGCATCGCATCAAAGACTGCAGACACACCCCTGTGCAACTAGATGTGCATTACGTTCCCGAATTTGAGGAAGATGCTTTGGAAGAAGATGAAGGTTATGAAGAATATGATTATCAGCCACAAACCTTTGTAGCTGAGTCCCCCGCCCCCAAATCATATCAACACTATAGAGAGCCTGAAGTGGTGCAAAGCCTCTGTATTCATGATGACATTGCAGCTGATGGTCGACACTTTTCAAAGCTTGCTTCCTCAGTAGCCAGTCAAGCAACGAGATGTTAGCCCACTGCCTACTACATCCATGCTTCCATCACCTCAAGTACCAATACCACCTCTACCTCCTCAACCGGCTTTGCCTTTGTGCTGCTGGAGACACCTCCCAGGAATATTTTTCTGATGCTTATCCCACCAACACCTAAGGAAACGGGGAAGAGGAGTTGTTAGATTCCAGCCAGTATTCTGACATGGAGGAAGGTTTGCTCCCACAGGGAGACCACAAAGGCAATGCAGAATAGGCCACATCTACTAAAGGAAGTAGACAAATCCATTATACAGTGAAATTCCTCCTAGACAACATATCCCACTTTCATCCTTTGATGGAAAGGGCAGCTAAAATATTCAATCTCCTGATGGCTTCAATGGAAGTTTCCTCTGTGACTGCCAGGAACAGCCATGCAAAGCCACAAGGTTGATTCCTTTATTAGAATTTGTATGGTCGGAGGTACTAAAACTGATGAAAACTCTAGCAAAAGTTCTAACAGTGTTACTAAGTTTGGAGGAGAAGTACAATCCCCCAGATACACCCCTAGCCTGTCTCACACATCACTTGTATCCATTATGTCAACAGCTTAGTGTAGGTCGAAAAATCCTATCACACCACCATCAGCACCCCCTGAAACGGACAGCCAGCTGATAGACGCTTTGCAGCAAAGGGTTAGTTCCACAGAAGCAACCTCAATTAAAGCTGCAGATGCCTTTGAAATTTTGGACTCTACGACCCTCAGATGTGACATGACAGCTCACTGCTGATCAACCTCATCATTGATGTGGCAAGTGATACATCAAATGCAGGCCTCTACCAATTGGCAGGAGCAGCTGTACTAAGAAGACAAGGATAGCAAAAGTCTACAGCCTTCTGCCTAAAAATCCAAACCAAGATCTTGGACATGACTTATGACTGCAAATCTTAAGACCAATACAGACACTGGACTGATGAGAACTTTACAGTATCGAACAAATACAATGGAGGGAGGGTCCTAGGGAAATGTTTTAAAGACCTGCAAAGGATTACATCCCCAATTTATCAATGAAACACAACAAAAATCCTTGGATCTGAGTTATCGGAACAAAGAGGACACACACACAAAAAGATCCTACTAATATCCCCGCAGGCCTAACGGGGGGATAGATCCCTTTAGGATAAAATCCCTCACCCACTTATGGTGGCATGCTTCATCATTTGGGATTCTCCTCCCAGAGGAAAAACCCAGTTCCTCTGACCCCCTCTCTAAGAGGGAGGAGCTCAGGGATGTTTTTCAACTGCTCTAACTGGATCTGCTGGATCCTCCAAATGAGACCTATAGTGTGAGTGAGAACGCAGCGCAAAAAAAGAATTAAAGTGGATGAAGTGATGATAAAACTGGCTATAGAGAACCTAGCGTATGATTTATTCTGAGGTTCTCGCTGTCAGGATTTAAAAACAGTGCACCTGCGGTATGGATTTAAACCGCACGTGTGAAGTGAGAAGTTATGGTCGACATGTTTCAGCCGTACGGCCCCTAACTTGGACCACTAAAGAAAAAGTGGTTCTGTCGGGTAGCTCATCTGATTTGCACAAGGTGTTAGATACATTAAAGGAAATATGTCCTAGTCATATATCCAAGTAACACAGCAAGAAGAACAACTTGCTTATGTAAAAAAAAAAAAAAATCTTTTCTTCATATTTATATATATGCAAATCAATGAAATGGCTGTCTGTGACACAATTGTTAAAGGTCGAAACATTGACGTTACTGTATCAATTAGTCCACGCAATTTCCCTGAATCATAACTACTGTTGGGATTTATGCATTGAGTCTTGGACTTGAAAGATAAATATCTTCCTGTGTTATGTATATGTTATTTATGTCACCCTTGTACAGCACTATGTCACGTATCACTACCAGTCACTAATTGTACACCACAGTCATTTGTTTTTTCGCCGTGTGTTTTATGTCACAGACAGCCATTTCATTGATTCGCATATATATAAATATGAAGTAAAGAAATGCAATTTTTTTACATAAACAAGTTGTTCTTCTTGGTGTGTTACTTGGATATATGACTAGGACATATTTCCTTTAATGTATCTAATACCTTGTGCAAATCAGTTTAGCTACCCGACAGAACCACGTGTTCTTTAGTGTACTTACCCAGGTTCTGAGGGTTACTAGGTTACCCCATTATCATTAATGCCTAACTTGGACCAGGCTTTCTTCAGGACCTCTAAGATGCTGCTGCTAGGTGAAATGTGTACCAAAAAAATTATTTAAGAACGTTGTTTTACACAACAGGAACCAGAAATACTTGCGGTTCCTTTTCTGCGAAAGGTAACAGTGCCTAGGGAAGATAAATACAAAAAGAATCATTCAAAGGCCTTTAGACAAACAAACAAAAAACATCAGATAACAAGGCAGTACAGAAGGATCGAAATGCCTCCAACTGCATATTGCACCACAAATGTGTCTGCACGTAAACAGTATAATGGTTCATGCTTACCCGTAACGACTGGGTATGTTGCTAACCTCAACCTGGCAACAGCTCAGAGGAGAGGCACCGCTCTATGAAGGAACAATATATAAAGTGTGCTTGTGTCAAATGAGATCACTAACTCTTAGTCTTATCAACACACTAAGAATGCTAAGGCATGTAGCTTCTGGATCTAATCGAAAAAGCACCAGACTCAGTTAATTACAATATGTATGAGATGATACCACATGCACCCACTGCGTGCGTGGAACGGGGTACACTGATATACCAAACAATCCATAGTTTATTAAAACCAGGGGCGGCCTCTATCTAGTAAATGTCAAAAATAAGGATTATGCTGTCAAAAGCAGAAAACCTCGTTCTGCTGGGAAGGTTGACAGCAACTGGTTGTCTGAACAGCCCTGTGGTGGCAAGCAAAGGTATCACTATATGGCTAGATGGTTCTGAGAAACCAAACGGACTGCATATTCACCCTAAGCGCCGCTTGTGCGTATCGCATGGATGCTGAATTCAGAGGGTTAACAACAGTCGGCTGCCTAAGACTGTCTGAACAGTCCTGTGGTGTCCAGCAAAGGTATCACCGCATGGCTGTATAGTTCTTAGAGACCAAACGGACTGTACATTAAACCTCAATGCCGCTCAGGTATATCACATGGACGCTAAATTACGAGAAAGGGCACTAACTCCAAAAAGAGGCTTAATTACATGCACACGAGAAAGAGATGTTCGCATCAGCCAACACCTAATCAAACATCTAAGAGCAACCAGCACAACAATTACCTCTCCGTCGGCACCCCAGTCGGGTAGAGTCTATCGCGAGAGGTAAGTGAGCTGGTGTCAGGGCGCTCCTTAAATGCCGGAATTAATCAAGCGCAAAGAGCCAACGCTGATCGATCATATCATCGCGCATGCGTGGTGTAAGTGTGCGCTACTCCTATGCGCATGTGTATTTCAAGTCAATTTACCTAGGGAATGTAGTTTCGTTTGGTGAGCGATTACTGTGCATGCGGGAACCTGTCTAAAGTAACATTGCTGTTACCATGCGCTTAATAGCCATAATATTGTGCATTCCAGATCTTCAATTAAAGTGCTCTGCTTGCGAAAATAGCAGCATTAAGGAAACAAGCATTTGCAATGCAATAGGTCTCGCATTTGTTGCAGTTGGAGCTACTGGCATTGTAAATGGCAGTGTTTTTTATCAATGTTTTTGTTTGCAGTGGAGTGATTATTTAAAAATTACACACTATACCATATTATAAGCTATTCTAGCAACTGTACAGTAAAGCTATGGCTATTTTAACAAAAAGGAGTGTGAATGGATGAATAAAAATACAAAAAACAGGATCTAAAAATTTACGATGGAATGTATAGCAGGGGACAGGGACTACCGATCACAACAAATGTACTTGAAGTGATTGGGGCATCATATGCAATAAAAAAATCGGTAGTACGGGGTGTCAGCGACGCTTGTGCAAATGTTGTTCAGCTGGTGAAGTGGCCAGCTCTGTTTGCAGATGCAAAGTGGTGAAAGGTGAAGTATTCAGCTCTGTTTGCAGGCACAAAGGGATGAATGGTGAAGTGGTCACTCTCTTCAGCGGTGAACATGCTCTTTACTGTTGCTCATGGGCATCAATAGACTCTGCCAGGTCTAAGGCATTCCAGAGACCTTATATGATGGCTGGGGTTTGTAAATGAACCTATATTAAACACCACTAAGAGATGAAGCGATTTCTGCAACATCACATGATTTTTCTCCAAATTTGTGTTTTTTCAGTTTTACTTTTTGGATTCCTGGGATGCTCTGGCATAAGATTCCCGGTTCCACCATGATTCATTTGGTACAGTAAATAAACACAATAACCAAAAATACTCTCAAACTGCAGTTTAACGGAGACCTGGTTTTCTGTGTAACAGACAAACGCCTGACCATGGTCCCAGCAGGGGCACGTGCCACCTAATCTAGAGACACTTCTCTCACAGAAGTTGTGCCAACTCACCTGCAGCCAAAGCTATGGGTCACGGGAAAATGGGATGGAGAGTAAGGGGGGTACAGGGAGAGAGAGAAAGGGGGCACAGGGAGAGAGAAATGGGGCATGGAGAGAAATGGCAGACCGAGAGAGAACGGGGGAAGAGAGGCTGGAAGGGTGAAAACGAAAGGGAGAGAGGGCACTAGTGAGGGGGGTACCGGAAGGGGAAGGAGGTGGACAGGTGATATACATTTTAAAAAGCAGGTCTTTGGCAGTAAGTGATGACTGCTGGCAAGGACCAACACCCGGAAAGGAGGTTTGACATCCGAGCCCCCACTATTATAATGTGAAACTATCATGCAACTACAATATCACAAAAAGGTGCTAGTTTTCCAAAGACACATGACCCGCCTGATGTACACATTACAAGATTCTTATAAGTCCCAAGAACATAAAGACAAATTCATCTGGCACATTGGAAGAAAATTATACTTTTCAAATAGCCCTCCGTATTAAATTTGCTCCATTTCTACGCTCGGTTAACAGATATAACTACTACCCAATCAAGGGTATTCAATTGATCCACCTCGGAAGAATGAAGGCTGAGGCAGACTTGCCGGGAGTGTAACCTCTGCCCCTTACAAGTGTACGTCTCACTGAGCCCTTCTGCCGGTATTGTGTTGGACAGCTGGTTACAGTTGGATCAGTTGAGCCCCTTATGTGTAGCCTTTAAACAGAAACACAGCAAAGCCCGCTTTTGTATTCGCCAGATAATTAGGAAAATCAGCTATACACGAGGCGCGAGCAGCAACCCGAGTCACAGAGGTAGAGAGACCAGCCTTGGCTCCGCCGGTTATGAATAACTTAATATCCACGTACCTACCAAACATGAATGTGTCCTTCTATAATGGATGTGGTATACATGTAAAGTGCTCCAATACCTACGGATTGAGTTTGCGCTAAATAAAAAAAACTAAAAACTAAATACAAACACCTAACAGATCTGTTCCAGGTCAGGCAGTGGAGTCATAGTTCGCCCGACCCTTGTGAAGACAGAGCAGCCGTCCCTGAAAATCAGCAGGGCAAGGGCGAGGATGTGGTCCGTCAGCTAAACTGCCGACTTTGGTGCTGGAAACCACTTATTGAGCCCCGAGGTCGCATCAACATCCTGTGATTCTGGGCAAATCACTTAATCTCCCCGTGCCTGAATGTGTAATGTAAATACGGTGCTCGTGTAAAGCGCTCCAATAAACTTCGGGTTGAGTTTGTGCTATATGTATATGCAAAAAAAAACAAGTGCAAAGGCAAGTAACAGTACAAGGACATGTCGCCAGCTAGTCACATGCACTCATAACCACACCTATAGGCGACGCAAAAGCACAGTGAACCCATCCGCCCAACACCGGACATTTTACAACTTGCTTTTAAATGGTGTACGCATAATTATACATTTGCCACACTTGCCTCATACCATCATCTCCTGCATATTTTTCCTTTTCTCGCATAATTTAGCCAACCCTGCCAGTTATACTATAATAAAGTAAACAAACTAAACAGTTCACAGAACTTACCCCAGTAAAACAAGCGTCTTCAAATAGGTCGTGTCTCCAATGAATGTCGCTGATTCGCCTTCTTTGAAAATGTTCAGTGCTGCACGTTTAAATAGAGCATTGGATGCACGAAAGATATCACTAATAGCACTAAGTAAACAAAGTAATTGCTAAAAATGTCCTAAAACATGCGGCCCTAATTATCGCTTGCCATGCAGCTTTTATGACTAATGAAGGCGTGGCGGTGGCGCCAGTAATACGCCTGCTCCCGATCACAACACAGAAAGTGAGAATTATCACAGCATGAGACCCCACAGTAATCATTAGCACAGCATGTCGACAGGCGCCCCAGGCTGCTGGAGCACTCAACTATAATTAATGCGCAGCACGTCTTCCAGAGACGAGCACTCAACTGGAATTAACGCGCACAAGCTGTTCCACTGTGAAGCGCGTTCACAGACCAGAATCGGCTCGTGCCCAGACCAGTATCGGCTCGTGCCCAGGTCTGTCTCCCTTGGGAGTAAACACGGCAACAATAGTCTCGTTGGCAACCCCAGCGAGACCTAAAAAGAAGAAAGGAAAAAAAGGAGTAATACTTCCAAGAAATTGTTTGGCCTTGTAACAAGGTGGTGCAAGAGTTGCCCCAAGTACAGAAACGAATAGTATTTAACTTATGTGATGCAGTGTTATTATATATTACTCTGCCCTATGCAATCTGCACCGAGTAGGGCAAAGCGGATGTTTGAGGAATGCCAGGTTTATTACAGAAATTACTTCCATATTTGGAGATCGGTAGAAAGAGAACTTAAGATGGTCCAGCAAGGCACTATGGATGTTATGATTCCTAGTAACTAAAAGGTCACAGGGCATTTAAATAGAGACCCATGGGATATCATTATTCAATCCCACAGTGGCGGTGTTGAGCCTGTGTACCCAATGTTGTTCACGCCTGAACAAATATGTTGAGATGTCAGTAATATGTGCAGGAATGACCGGTTTCTCTAAGACTATCCATTTTAGTTCGTCAGGGGAATGGTTCAGTTCTAGAAAGTGGCTTGTAAGTTCAGTGGCAGTTTTTTTCCGCTGATGGTGCTCTTGTGTTCTAAAGTGATCAAATAAATAAGCCTATCACTATTGTAATTCGTATGTTTAGAAAGAGTCCATGGTTGTGAAGTTCCAATGTCAACAGAGACTGTGTGTTCTGTGAGTTGGCAGGCTGCACACATCCCACAAGGAAAATGTCCTCTGACAGCTGGTAAGTGCCAGAGAGTATTCTGATTACTCGATTTCAGGGTATGTGGTTGCCTGTGAACCAATTGATCTTTAATGTTTGTGCTGCGCTTAGGAGCAAACAATGGTCGAGGTAGATCAGTGTTGCCAATATTCAAAATCTTCCAATTGGAGAGGATACTCTTTTTGATTTTGTTAGAGAAACTGCAGAAAGTGTTGACACATGTAAGTCTGGGACTAGCTTCCTTGGGTCCGCTTTGTTCAATGAGAGCTTCCCGGTTATTATTGGCTGCACGGAATGGGCGGGAAGTGAGGGGACTTATAGATTATGTTTGGCTCGACGCAGTGACAATGAAAGATCGCATGAATGGGCCCGGGCATGGATGGCTCTCCTGGACTTGTTCAAATGTTCGGTTGTGGGAGATGGGGGAGATCCGGTGGGGGATGACGGGGCCCCGGTTCCTTGAGCGCCCTCTGCAGGGCTTCCCCCCTCTGCTCTTGAGGTACTCTCTGTTGGGATTCCGGGAGGCGGACTCGACGGGTGATGACTGCGATTTTGATGTACATGTACTTCTGATAGGTACTGGCGACATGCTTGGGTGGGTGGGTAGGGAGGAGGGGCTCGTTGGGGGGGATGTTGGGGGATGGGGTGGGGGGTATTTTGGCTATCTCGCACGCTCATGGTGGATTACTCCTGTGGATGCACTACCTAGTAGAACGGACATTATTGGGGTGAATGCTGTACAGATGTAGCTTATGTGCTGGGATGGGTATTGCAAGATGTCCTGATTTGGCTGGGGGGCGGATTATGGGAGACGGGGATTGATTGCATTTTGTTCAATGAACTAATAAAATTTGTTTAAAAAAAAAAAAAAATTATTGGCTGCACGTTTCATTGACCTATTGATCAATTTCTTCGAATAACTCCTGGCTTCGAGCTGGCAAACCAGATCATGGGCATGTTCCTGATATTCGGAGGTAGTGGAGCAGGTTCTTTTAATACGTAAGAATTGCCCAAACGGTAGATTATCACGCAAGGCTTTGGGGTGATAGCTTTTGTATGATAACAACAAATTCCTGGACATGGGCTTCCTGTACAATTCAGTGCATAGACCCCCATCAGTGGGAGAAATGAGGACGTCTGAGAACGGTAACTTGCTGTTGCTGTATTCACAGATAAATCTCAAGAAATTGTTCCGGGTATTAAGCCACCCCTTAAATTCCATGATGGTAAATAGAGGACCTCTCCAGATAACAAAGACGTCGTCAATGTATCGTTTCCATAACAATATATGGTCTTTGTATGGATTGCCTTCACCGAAGATGTGGTCCTGTTCAAAAAGGTGCACATAAAGATTCGCCAGACTGGGGGCGAAAACGCTGCCCATTGAAGCGCCCGATATTTGTAGAAATAACTGGTCTTCAAACTGAAAGAAGTTTTCTTTCATGGCCAGTCGGGCATAGTTCATGATGAATTGGACCGGGGTGATAGTATCCATGTTTCGATTCTCCAACAGTGTCTGTATGGCCGCCAGTGTCTCGTCTTGGGGAATGCAGGTGTACAAATACTCCACATCAAAAGACACCGGGTAGTCTTTGGTTACATCAAAAGGTGTGTCTTCCACCAGGCGGAGAATGTCCTTCGTATCCTTGCGGTAAGTGGGCATCTCCATCACAAGAGGCCGAAGAAAATGATCCACAAACGTGGATAGAGGTTCCAAAAGGGATCCCAATCTGGAGATAATGGGACGCCTGGGTGGTGGTCTCTGCTCCTTATGTACTTTTGGCAGAACGTAAAAGTAAGGAGTCACTGGATGTGCCTTGACCAAAAAGGATGCTTCTTGTATGGTGATCCAATTATTCAATCTTGCCTCATCCACGAGAATCTTTATTTCAGTTTGAAGTCTCTCTGTAGGATCTGTCTTCAATGGTTGGTAAAAACGGGTGTTGTTAAGTTGTCTGAGACACTCTGCACGGTAGGTTGAAGTGTCTATCAGGACAATCACACCGCCCTTATCAGCCGGTTTGATCGTAATTGTGGTATCACTTGCCAGTGTCTTCATGGCCCGTTTCTTTCGTTGTGTAAGGTTCTGATATTGTCTTTCATTGCCTCCACAGATAGTCTCAACCTGTGTCAAAACAGCTTTCTCAAACGTCAGAATTTGGGGAGGTATCTGGTGAGTAGGAGGGTTGAAGGTGGATTTATTTTTCAACCCAGTATTGGTACCAGTTTCTTCAATGGGATCCTGTATTCGGTCTCTGAAGAAAAAGTTACGGCGAATCTTACGAAAGAATAGGGCCAATTCTTGCTTTACCAAAAACGTGTCACCTCTGTTTGATGGTACATAGTCCAGTCCTTTGTTCAGCAACGTCTGTTCATCCGTACTCAGTTCTCAGCTACTTAAATTCATGACTATAGAGTCTCGTTGCTGGTCCCTGCCTGCGTTTCTGTCATGCTCTGTGTTGTCTGTGTCGATGGCGGAGGGCCCCAATGTACTTGGGCCTGTTGATTCTGACGTTGTCCTCTGGATCTTCCTCGGCCAAACCCTAAAAAAGGCTGGTTTGGAAAAAATTGAGGTTGTGTTTGGTATGGAAAAATTTGCACTTGAGGTTGAGGTTGAAGGTTTGAATATCCAAAGGGTACAGGAGGCCACCACTGTACTGTACTGCCTTGTTATCTGATGTTTTTTGTTTGTTTGTCTAAAGGCCTTTGACTGTTCCTTTTTGTATTTCTTTTCACTAGGTACTGTTACCTTTCTGGTTCTTGTTGTTTAAAAAAAAGTTTTTAAATAACTTTTTTTTGTTACATATTTCACCTAGCAGCAGCATCTTAGAGGTCCTGAAGAAAGCCTGGTTCAAGTTAGGGGCCGTATGGCTGAAACATGTCGACCATAACTTCTCACTTCACACGTGCGGTTTAAATCCATACGGCAGGTGCACTGTTTTTTAATCCTGAAAGCGAGAACCTACAAATAAATTGTACGTTAGGTTCTCTCTAGCCAGTTTTTTTTTTTGATAATCAAATGTATTTGTGTTTTTCAAAACAAAATACATCGGTAGCAAATCAAGCAAATTATTGAGATGAATTACATTCGAGAAAAGCCGACTGGAACTCACGAGGCACAGGTGGGATGAATACGACATATGTTTACAGAAATACAAGTACACAACACATTCAAACCCTTCATGCTGGTAATAGGTTGAACCATTTGCCCCACACCTTGCCAAATAGTTCGGGGCATCCCCGGGCCTCAAAGAGGGGCTCCTCCTGGGCCCCACACCAGTCCACTCCCGGCCTCCATTTCCTCACAGTAGGTGACTTGGCTTGGGGCCAAAGTGCTGCTATATCCTGCTTCGTCACCGCCAACGCCGTTCCCAGGAATCGCTTATCGGCCCTGGATCCATCGAGGCCATCAAACACCCCCAAGAGCAAGCGCAATGGGTCGTGGGGAACCTCCCACCCAAGGGCCCATGTGAGCTCAAGCTCCACCCCTCTCCAGAACGGCGCCAGAGCAGGACACTGCCAAACCATGTGGTAAAAATCTGCGGGAGCATGAGTGCAACGCGTGCAAACCGGGGAGGGTCGCATGTGGGCGCTGTTCAGACATGCTGGAGTAAGGTATGCCGTATGGAGGTAGTAGAGTTGGACGAGACGCAACTTGGAGGAGGTTGTCATGGTCTTGGGGGCCATAATGGCATCTCTCCAATCCGCCTCCTCCAGGGGGCCCAACCACCCCTCCCAGCGGGCTCGGAGATGATCAAGGGACGCGGGGCCATTGTTCACCAGGGATCGGTAAATCCGTGACACCCCCCCCCCCCTCTGCCTAGGTTCCCCATCATCACTTGGGCCTCCAAGGGGCTAAATTCCGGGAGAGAGGTGGGATACGGAATGTGTGTGTGGAGTGCATGCCTGAGTTGTAAGTGCCTGTAAAATTGGGAGGGAAGGAGGGAATGGCGTTGTTGTAGGTCTGCAAAAGATCTGATATGGTCCCCCACCCAGACGTCTCAGAGTAACGAGATCCTGACGAGATCCCAACGACAGAAGTCCTGGAGGGATGAAACCTCTCGCAGCCAGGTTCCACTCCACAGGGGCGTCTGTTTGGTGAGTTTCCGGTCCCATCTTACATGTCGGAGGGCTACACCAGGCCATAAGCACCATCCTAGTGATTGAGGGCAGAGCCTGTGGCACAGGGCTTCCGTACAGGTAAGCTTGGATCTGCACAAAGTCCATTGCCCTGAGTTCCACCCGGTACGCCAGGTCGGACCAACCGCCCGCGAACCAGTCGTGGATTACGATGAGCCTCGTGGCCAGGTAGTAGAGGTGGAGATTAGTCACCCCCATGCCCCCGTCAAAGGGGGAATGCGGCAATGTGCTAGAGATATTTGCGGCCTCCCGTTACCCCATAAAAACTGGGTGAAGATGCCATCTAATTCCCGAAACCAGTTGCCTGGAAGGTGGGTGGCGATATTTTGTAATATATAAAGGAAGCGGGGGAGGACCATCATTTTAAAGAGGGCACTTCTGCCCAGGGGGTTGAGAGGGAGGGATTGCCATTTCCTGAGGTCCACCTTGGCCCTAGCGACCAGGGGCGTAATATTCAGAGCCCACTCGAGTTCCGGAAGGAGGGCGACCCACACACCCAAGTACTTGAAGGATTGCCTGCGGAGAGGAATGGTCGTTTGCCAGTCAAAGCACGCCCAGGATGGATGTAGGGGAACCAGGGTGGATTTCATTGGGTTGAGTCGGAGGCCGGAGACCCGCTCAAAGGCAGAAAGGGCGTCCAGGCATCTGGGGCCGGAGTTCTCTGGGTCCGCCAAAATAAGGAGGACGTCATCTGCGTACAGGGCTATCTTGTCAATCTGAGTCCGATCCCAGGCCCAACCACGGATGAGGGGGTCTTGGCGGATGAGGGAAGCCAGGGGTTCCATCGCCAACGCGAATAGAAGCGGTGAGAGTGGGCAGCCCTGACGGGTGGCCCTCCGGATGGGGATCGTCTCACATAGCTCGCTGTTAATGAGGACACGTGCCCTGGGATTACAGTAAAGGACCCGAACAAGGCGACGGAAAGGGGGGCCGAACCCCATCTTCTCCAGCACATCCTCGAGATAACCCCAGTCCACCGTATCAAATGCTTTTTCAAAATCTATGAAAAGCAGAGCCTGGTACGGGGTGAGGTGATGATGGTGGGCAAGAGTCAGGTGGAGGCGGCGAATGCAATGTCGGGTGCCCCGGGCAGGCATGAAGCCGCATTGGTCTGGATGGACCAAGTCTTGCAGGTGGGGACAGAGCCGTCGGACCACCGCAGTGGCAAAGATTTTGACCTCTGTATTGATAAGAGAGATAGGGCGATAGTCAGCACAGTTAAGGGAGGGTGGCTGTGTCTTTGGGATGACCACAATAGTGGCCAGATCAGTTTCGTCTGGGAAGGATCCTTCGTCTACCACGTGCTTAAACAGCTCCATTAAGTGGGGAACCAATTCATCACGATAGGTCGCGTAATACTCTTGGGGGTAACCGTCGGGCCCGGGCGTCTTGCTGGAGTGCAACAGCGAGATGGCTCCATGTAGTCTGGAGTGAAAGGACGGTCCAGAGTCTCTGAGGCCGTCCGGGGAAGGCAGGGCAGCTAGGTTCCGGTCCCAGCCAACAGATCCGCCAGGGAGGTCCGAGGAGGGCGGGCTGCATAGAGGGCCGCGTAATATCTAGCGAAAGTTTGGGCAATGGCATGGGACGTCACGTGGTGAGTCCCGGTTTCATCCCGAATCTCGGGGATGATGCGGTTAGCCTTGGGATAAGACTCTAAGTTATGAAGCAATTTGCCATTTTTGTCGCCCCAGCCATAGACGCGTGCCACCGAGGATCGCCAGAGCATTTTAGCGGATTCCAGCGAGATCCGGCGGATCACATCGCGGATCAGTGAAAGCTGCCGAGTGGAGTCGTCGCTGTTGTCTGTAGTTTGGACTCCCTCCATCTGCGCTGCCTGGGCTTCCAGCTGCACGAGCTGAGCAGATTGCTCCATGCGTTTCGCGTGGACCATGTCCAGTTTTATCATCACTTCATCCACTTTAATTCTTTTTTCGCGCTGCGTTCTCACTCACACTATAGGTCTCATTTGGAGGATCCAGCAGATCCAGTTAGAGCAGTTGAAAAACATCCCTGAGCTCCTCCCTCTTAGAGAGGGGGTTGTAGCCCTCAGAGGAACTAGGTTTTTCCTCTGGGAGGAGAATCCCAAATGATGAAGCATGCCACCATAGGTGGGTGAGGGATTTCATCCTAAAGGGATCTATCCCTCAGTTAGGCCTGCGGGGATATTGGTAGTGCCTTTTTGTATGTGTGTCCTCTTTCTTCAGATAACTCAGACCGAAGGATTTTTTTTGTGTTTCAACTTTACTGTATCAACAGCCTACTTAACCACTTTCCATGGCCCAAAGTAGTCTGAAGCACATACGAGAGGATTCAGTCTATATAGAGGTAAAGGGTGACTATCTTACCCCCAAAGACAGAGCGGCTATGACCAGGACTGCATACACCAGAAATAAAAGCAGGGATATGGCATATCTGACAGACGGAAAAGGAGCACCACTCAATTGCGCATTCATTACAACCAAAAGGGAACTATACTCTTTACAACCTCCCTCTACTCCCCCCCAGTTTAACAAGTTGGGGGAGACCTTCCTGTTTTGCACCTGCATGGGAATCTATAACATTGGGCTGCTGGTTGTGGCACATTGGACTCTCTGAATACACTCTGGACTGAACTTTGTACAAAACCACCTGTATGCCCGCCCAGGAAGGAGCATCATGTTCACTTGAGGGAGCTTCAACCAGAAATTCTCTTTTTCCTGAAGAGATGGCTAGAGACGGTCCCAAGATCCTTGAGAAATCAAGAATTTTATTCCAGATTCTTTTTGGCAGCAAATAAGACGGGGCAAACGAAGCTTATCCTAGACCTCGGGGAACTGTTCACGTTCCTAAAGAAACAACAGTTTTGCATTGTAACACTCCAAGAAGTCCTCTACATAAACATCCTGGAGCCAAGAGCTGTAGGACTAGGCTTACAATTGTTCTTTACAAGACTAGCAGGGCAAGCAGTCCTGTTCAAGATGGACAACACAATGTCAATGTTTTATATCGCAGAGAGTAATGTGGCACAGCTGCTCTGGCACTGGACCCTCTCCAACTGGACAGACATCGCAGTGGAAGACCTACCTGGAAACCATTGTACTAGATATACAATAATGGAATGTTGATGCGGGTCCACCAATGTATGATCCATGGTTTCTGTGAAATCGGCTTTGACAATTAGTGTTCTAGCTTGAATCAGGAGCATGATGGTTCCTCCTCGTATGTACCCTCAATCATTATAGTTGGTGTATTCCATTTGTAAATCATGAATTAAGTTTGCTTTCTCATTTGCTCTAATTGCATTTTGCACAAATATAATTGAATTTTGCTCATTTATTACTGTTGTGGTCGTATTATGCACAAAATGACTTTTATTATCCACAAAATAATTGTACTTTGCATAAATATTACTGTTGTAGTTGTATTTTTCTCAAAAAGAACTGTATTTTGCACAATGCTAGGTTTCTACATAGGCAATTTGTGTTTGTGGTTAATTGAAGTAATTTGCCTTAATGACCTGGGCATGGTCTTCCATTATATTTCTTTTATCTAATCATTTCTACCCTATATCTAAAAAAAAAACTTGAGAGATAATTTTTTAGCTCTGCTAGTAAATGTATGTATATACTAATAACAGTACTTTTCAGAAGTTGCTAAGGGAAGAGCGAGTTGTATATTTTGAATTTGATCAATAGTATTTTCGAATAAAAAAGAAGGAAATTAGTCATATTGCATTAAAATCCTAGCTCTGGGTTATTTGAATATTTTTATTTTACGACAAGTGGGTGGTTCGGGCTGCAATTGTATTTTGGCGCAAAAAATATATATAAGATGAATGGAAATTTTATGAAGTATGCTGTATTTTAATTAATGATCTTTATATAAATAAAATGTTTGTATTGTTAAATAAAATGTTTGTATTGCCTTATTGCCATGAAATCAAACCGTTAATAAAATAAATCAACCCACGTGGATACAGCAAAATCGAGTGGAATACACCTTCCATTGATGGGGAACATCCATACAATACAGCAAGAAGAACGGGCTCAAGAAAGGCTTATTGCATTCAAAAATCGATTGTGTGAGAAAAACCTATAAGTTGGTTTAAAAAAACCCTCACCCACCAGGCTAGTTGGTGGCATGCTTCATCATGGGGTTCCCACCTAGGATGCACTTTGCTTCAACGCCTGATTACAGTGGAGCTGGTTTTTGTTAGTGATAGATTGTGAAAACGGTGAGTTAAAACTGTCTACAGGAACCCCCTCCTTTTCCGGAGTATTTTAATAATGGGGTCCTGTGGTAGGATTAAAAAAGAACTGCGGATATCTGGGAGAAGTAATTGATCTCCTGGATCCTAAAAATTGATCTACATGTTTCAGCCAAAAGAAAAACAATTTTGTAGGAGGCTTTCTTCATGACCATGAGTGAAAAACCCCAAAAACCTTTTTAGGCATTGTAATGTTGTGCAAGCACACACACTTAGGTAGGCTAAGTGGTGGAAAAATGTTCTCTCTTTTTTACTCTTTTGGGTGAAAACGTGCCTTACGGTTTACACCGAACTCGTTGTACCTGTAAGATAAAAGTACACCAATTGATAATCACAAAAACAATGAATTTTAATGCTGTATATACTGTGGGGAACCAATGGCCTATCTCATATACCATAGGTGATGGAACGCCAATTTAACATTCCTCATTGCATGCCCTTTATATTCCAATTGTCCATTTTTACGTTCCAACAAAGATTTTTTCAGGAACACAAGTGCTCGTAAATTGTTTAGTTGCATACAGTTGATTCATGTATGTGATATGCAGGAATCAGTGGGCGTGTGTATTGGGTTTGAAATTATACCCAAATACTACGAATTTGTCACCAGCAATATTCCGAAAGTTCTGCTTATGTATTTAGGCAATAACTCTTATAATTATTAAGTTAATCATTTTATTTATTTGTCAAAGCAATCCTCATTATTGGCAGAGATTTGTGTTAAAGGTAACAAAATAATGTAAAAATGAATGCATTGTGCCAGAATTATTTAAGGATAAACACCAAGCCGACTCCGGCGTGATATGTGGAAAAGGTGAAACATTTACACTAGGTATGTGCCTTACTTATGTCGCTCTGGGATTGGTCGACATGGCAGTGCCTGTAGTCAAACTCTGAGAAAATAAATATATATGAGAATATTGGTATTACTGCTCACGTACCAGCTATTAGGACGGTGTCCCCCAATCCCCACCTGGAGACTTAATCCAGTGCTGCTAGACGATGACCCATTTAGGACTTCACTTCACACTCTTCTTGATAATTATTTCCCTATTAATGCTAATACTGCATCCTCAGTCGAAGTGGAATCGGAGGCGTTTAAGGTGGTGGTGCGCGGCCACTGCTTGGGACAGGCAACTGGGGTCTATAGGGGGCTCCGGCGGGAGGTGCTCCAACTGGAAGGCGACATACGTAGGTTAGATAATCTTCAAGGCACCGGGGGGACATCTCATCGGGAGTTGCAGGAGGCCCGCAAATGCTACGATGTGGCCATGGGTCGCCTACGCTGCTACAACTATAACGAGTATCTTGATAGGGTGCAGAGGGAGGAGGGGAAGGCGGGTCGTCTCCTGGATCGCTTGATCTAGCCCGAGCTGGGCGGTACTCCTATTACGCAACTGGTAGCGGAAGATGGTGTGCTACAGTATTGTCCTGATGAGATTAATGATTCTTTCGCTGCATACTATGAACAACTTATGCGGCCCCAGCAGCAGTCCCTCGTTCTGCGGTGGAGGAGATCCTGGATACGCTGCCCCTTAGGGTGCTGGAGGATGAGGATAGGGAGGAGCTGGGGGATCCGATCACCCTGCAGGAAATTCAGGCCGCTATACATGGGCTGGCGTTGGGTAAGACGCCGGGACCGGATGGACTTCCGGCCGAGTTTTACCAGCGCTTCTCCGACATACTTTCACAGCAACTGGTTAAGGTGTATGCGGATGCCTACGAGACTGGGGTGCTGCCTGCCTCAGCTCAGAGCGCTCTAGTAATTCCTCTTCCAAAAACCAAGTCGCCGAGGGCCGGGGTCAAGGACTATAAGCCCCTACCCATGCTTTCCTTAGATTTTAAGCTTCTGAGCAAGGTACTAGATGGTAGATTAGTCCCGCATATGCAGCAGCTGGTGCACTTGGACCAGAATGGGTTTATTCCTGCCCGCAACACCTCCTACAATCTCCGTAGGCTTTACTCTATTCTGTACCATGCTGATGCCCCGCGCTGCCTCCAGGCTGCAGTGCTTTCCTTCGATTTGGAAAAATCTTTTGATACAGTGGGGTGGAGGTATCTGTTTGCGGTAATGAGGAGAATGGGGCTGGGGGATGACTGGATCTGTTCGATACGGTTTTTATATGCAGCACCCACTGCCAGGGTCTGCACGGGCAGGACTATATCCAGGGAGTATGGAGTGTATCGGTGGACCAGGCAGGGATTCCCCCCTCCCCCCTCCTTTTTGCCTTGGGGATTGAACCCATAGCCGAGAGGCTTCGCCAGGGGTGTGACGGGATTGGACTGGACTCTGCTTGACAGATACATTATGTCTCTCTCGATCTTCTGGTGTTTCTGGGGGACGCAGTGGTGGGCACCCCGACGGTAATGCAGCTATTGGAAGAAGACGTACCTATTCCCAGTAGCTGGTCCCCTCCCTCGGCCGGATACTCTGACGCCCGATATTGTTTGGGCACGGAACACATCTAAGTATCTGGGCATACAAGTGTTCCATTCGCTTGAGGATTTGAAGGAGGGTAATTTGAGAAAGGCAGTGCGCTCTTTACGTGCGTGTGTCCACTTTTGGCGTACCCTGCAGCTGCCCGTGATGTCCCGGGTTTCCCTATCCAAGATGGTCATGCTCCCTCGTCTGTTGTACTTCTTTGTCAACCTCCCGGTCCTTCTAACTAGTAGTTGGTTCCGCCCCCTGAACGCCCTGCTCAGTGACCTAGTGTGGGGAGATGGTCATACCCGAGTGTCCCTGGTGACGCTACAGCGTCCAGCTGCTGAAGGGGGGCTAGGAGTGCCGAATTTTGAATATTTATATGTTGGATGGTCAGTTGCAGTGGCTAGCACAGTGGATAGAAGAGGTTAACGGAGGGGGACTTTTTTGTCCCTCCCGGAAGCCCGTCCCAGTTTAGTGACAGCAAAAGTCCTCAAACCACTGACGCCCACACCGTACTGTTCCATATTGCAACGTACTGCCTTTCAGGCCTGGCGGAGGTGCGGGAATGGAGTAGGGCAACACGCTAAGTATACCCCTGTGTTGCCTTTGGTGGGCCTACCACACGGAGATCCCTAATCTGTATTTACAGCTGAGCAATTGGCCCCCTGGACGGCGGTGGGGCTCGATACTGTTGGTGATTGTTTCCTGGACAAGTGCCTAATCTCTTTTGATGGCCTTGTTGAAGATTGTGGTCTGCCTCCAGGCCAGTTTCTGCATTATGAAGCCCTGGCCTGCACCTTTGCACAGTTGTGGGGGGAGGGTAGAGGTGAGCCGGATACCCATCCGGTACACCAAGCCTTGTTCACGCTTGGAAATGCACGGCATCTAGTGAAATGGTTCTATGTGGCTCTCCAGGAGGCCTCGGTGCATCCATTGACCAGACAACGTGCTAAATGGGATGTGATTGGGGGTAGGGTGTTAACAGATGCAAAATGGCGAAGAGTTTTGTACTACCCTAAGAGGATCTCTCAGAACTCCTGCCTCAAATATCTACAGTTTAATTATACGCATATGGCTTACATGACCCCACACCGACTTAACGTGGCATATGGGGGGGGAGGTTCGTTCTTGCCCCTGATGTTTGCATCCGGATGCGGACTTTGGTCATATGATTTGGGAGTGTGGAGTTGTGCGGCCTTTCTGGGAGGCAGTGCTGGGTAAGCTGGTGGACGTACTGGGCAGGGATCTACCTTTCACAATACAGACGTGTATCTTAGGTCTTTTTCCTCGACCGCCGAAGCATAAGGTAGGGAACAGACTTATAGACTTGGCACTAGGGCTAGCGAAACGTCGTATTGCGCTGGGATGGAAATCTACCGGGGGACCACAATTTGCACTTTGGCATAGAGATGTTGTGGTGTGGAGCGGAAGGCAGAGCGCTCAGTTGGAAAGAAAATAAGGGCATGAGGAAGCTTCCCTTGGCAGACCAGAGGAAGGCAGTGCTGGCGACCTGGGAGAACCCAGAGGGACGGGAGGCGGGATTGATAGATTCGGGTCCCGAGTCGGATGCGGGCGCGCGCCCAGGGGTGCCGTAACTTGTATCGCCTATTGCCTTCTCGGTTGACTTGGTGCCTAGGCAGTGCAACGCGTCTACAGGCTGGGCGGGAGTAGTGTTGATTGACTAATTGCGAATCTGGGGGCAGTAACCTTAGTTCCAGCTATAGGACCCTTCCTTGAGTGTTAACCTGCTGGTCCACTGCTGTCACTATCTCATATACTGTGTCCTCACCACTAGCTGCACTGGAACTATTTGCTGTGATTCCTCCTCGGCTTCAGGTCTTTAATTTGTTTTTGTTTTTTTTTCTTTGCCCCAGTTGAGTATGCTTAAATTGATTGATGTTGATTTTTGTGTTGGTTGGGCATTTTGAAATATTGGTGACTGATCCCACACTGATCATTATATGGCATTAGGTGCTCTGGATCGTGCACTGAGAAGGTGGACGTTGCTATAATTTGTGATTCTTCTGATATTTAATTTTGGGATTGTCCTGCCTCTGCATATTTTTATGAAAATGTGTATATTGAAAAATTGAAAATGCCAATAAAGATATTTTTAAAATAAATGAGAGTATTGGTAATCAAAGTCGTTTTTTGTATGGGATTCTGAAGATGTGCGAGGGCTGGCATCTCCTGCCTTTGTGATCATCGCAAGCCGTGTATGGCCATTATGTCACATTCTCACTTTAATGCGATGACGTATCGCGTTAACTTCCTATTAGCCAGTCAGTTGGGCCCCCTTGTTACTAGCACTTCAGTTTCGGGATGTATTGTACACAATCTACAAGAGATTTTAAAATCAAGATACCGAGATAAATTTGATGACACCCCTTGTAATCCACATGGTGTTGCCCATTTTTAAATTAATATTTCTTTGCAAAGAAATTCTGAGAGCGGAAACTGTAAAAGTATATATGAAAACGTATTGATGTACTTTTGTAAGACCTCATGGCCAAATATACATTTATTTTCATAGAAGAAAAGGTAAGAAAGTATAAATTGCCTTGGTGTACTAGCTCAGTGCTCAGAAATCGTAAAACATTAGGATGTAAATGAGAGCACGTTTACTCAGATAAGAATTTCTTGTGTGTGAATATCAACCTTGAAAAGAGATCATCTTTAAGATGGTCTGATTTTCCAAAGAGATAAATGTTATAGATTAAGAAACAGCATGTTTTAATGTATTTCATGGAATGTTAGTGTTGAGTGCGTTCTATGGAATATTATCGTTTAATCCCTTCTTATGTGTGGGTAAACGATAAAGCCATCATTGTTCTTTGTCCAGGAAATGACTCTGTAGGTTCTCTTGGATTTACCTCAGTTGCTCAATGACAACCCATTTCAGGTCGTTGGTAGTGTGACCTGTCTGTAGAAATTGATCAGTCATTTTTATTGTGTTACAGTTACAACGTATATTACTGCGGTGTTCGCAGATTCTCACATTGATCTTTCAACTGGTCATTCCAATGTATTGTAGACCACATGGACACTTTATAAAGTATATAACATTGGCTGAGTTACAGTTGGTATGTCGTCCTAAAGGCCAGATTTTACCTGGCTCTAAATTGAGAGTCTTGATACTCACCGTCAGGTGACATACACTGCAGTTGCTCAGGTACAGTGTCATGTTATATTTGGCAGGCCCCAGGCATTGAGTATTGTGTTTTCAGAATGTTCAGGTGGTTTCTGGGGTATGTAGATAACAAATGATCTTTGAAACTTCTCGCTTTTTTTAAGGGAAACAAGGGGTTTTCCCATCTCAGTTTTCCTGTTTGTAGGATACCCCAATGTTTGTTGCTTATTTTTGTCATTTTATTCGAGATGGTATTGTATGTGGTGACGCAAGAGAGTGTTGTAACTGTCTCTGACAGCAATGTTTAATCAAGTAAGGTGTCTCTGTTTTGATTTCATGCTTGTTTTTTAGAGGTTCTTATGATTTTATCTGGGTAATCTTGATCTCTTAATTTTGTTGATAAAGCTCTTGCTTGGGTATGAAAGTCTTCTACTTCACTACAATTTCTTCGGAGAAATTGTCCGTATGTAGATTCTCTTTCAGTGCTCTGGGATGAAAACTATTGAATTTTAGTAAGGTATTCTTTGCTGTTGGCTTGTAGTAGGTCTTTGTTTTTAGCAATCAATCATCAGCTGTGATAGTACTGTCTAGGAAAGTGATCGTCTTCTTGTTCACACTATGTGTGAATCTTAAGTTGTTATTGTAATTATTCAGCCATTATAGGAAAGGGAAAACGGTTTCTTCTTGACCTTGCCAGATCATTAGGATGTCATCTATATATCTTTTCCAAAATGTTATACTTTCTTTAACTGGATTCTTGGTATTGAGTATATATATGTTTTTAAATTCGTAAACATACAATCCTGCTACACTTGGGGCAAAGGTGCTGCCCATGTAAGTGCCGTAGGTGTGAAGGAACAAGTCCCCCTCAAAAGCAAAGTAGTTTTCTTTCAGGGCCAGCTCTGCACATGCAATTAGAAAAGCTTTTGAGGTTTGGAAATTCCATCAAGGGCATTCTCAATTACCTTGATGGTATCATCTTGGGGAAGGCTGGTATGGAGGCTTTCTATGTCAAGACTGACAAGGAGACTGGTCTCTGGATCAACATGTATCTATTTTAACAAGTTTAAGAGATGTTTTGTATCTTTTAAGTAGGTGGTAGTGTACTGTACAAAAGGTTTAAGAAAGAAGTCACAGAAACTCGACAAAGGTTCAATGAGGGATCCAATCCCTGATACTACTGGACTACCGGGAGGTGGGGTCCTGTTTTTATAGATCTTGGGAAGTATGTAGAAGTATGGAAGTTTTGCATTTTTCGTACATAGAAATGCTGCCTCTTGTTTAGAAATGCAAGCCATGTGTGCTACTCTGAACAACAAGAAATTCCAATACTACGTCAGCAGGTTTTGGCAACCAGGAAAAGTGGGCAATGCCTTTTCGATTAAATAGTTGAACATCTTTGCATACACCTCTCCTCGATTATTCCTGATATTGAAGAAGGTAAAGGATCACTGTACCCTATTCTCATTGCCTGAGCATGGGCATTCCAGTACTAATACAGTGAACTCCTGAAACTGTCTGCATGTCCAGTAATTCCTCTGAAGATGTCCCCCAGGCTTCTCTCCGGTCACCATACACCATCGCACTCTGAAGTCACTGAGATTGACAGCCTGGTACCTGAGCACTTAGAATCTGGACATTTAGACATTTTGGCTGACCTGTTTCTGCCATAACGGCTCAAAGAGATACATATGGCACTTACTAGACTAGAATAATTCTGCATACCTGTGAACAGGGAAGTTGTCTGTGACAATGCAACTGCCAGAACATCATTCCAAACAAGCAGTCAGGTGTGCAACTCTTATGATGAGAGCTAGGAGGATATTTGGAGCACCCATAAGAGAATCAGATGATGGAATCCTGTTCCATAAACACAAGTTGTCTGAACCTTCCCACCTTTGGAAGGAAGAAACTTGTGTTTCCCAAGAGTAAAGACTGATGAAATCCATTTCCTCTTCAGCTGATGACAGAATTAATTTCTGGATTCATGCCTAGTTTGTGTCTTCATTCTTTTGCGTTGAGGAATCTGGCACACCTGAAAGGTGATAAGCAATTAAATCAATTTCCGCCATAACAGCCTAAAGACATACATGTGGCGCAGACAGGACTAAAACAATATAGTACACTGGTGAAATAGGATGTCGTCTCTGAAATCGCACCTGTCATTCTTGGATGGTTAAAAAAAATAAGTAAGTGACGGATAGCAATTGTAAATTTACAACTATATATTGAGCAAATCAGTAATAGGTCCTTCACATGAGTACCCTCTAATTAATTGTGTTACAGGCGGAGATTGAATAACTGAACCAATGCACCCAAGGTGAGCTCACCAGGGGGACTTACACAAGGGGGCCGATTATGATGAGTGTCGAAAGGCCTACGACCTGAGGTTAGAGGCTTTCCGACACTCCTCGTTGGTTTCAATTTCAACTGGCTGATTATGTTACAGCCGGCCGGAACTGAAACCGGCTGGTCTTTCCAGCTGGCTTCCGACGGGTTCCAGGAGCCCGTCTGCCAGTTGGAGACCGGCCCGTAATCCAAATGGAAGGCATTTCCGCCTTCTGGATTACGATGCATGGTTTCCGGCAAGGCTTCCATGCCAGTCTTTCCGACATGGAAACCCTGTCGGAATGCGTGTTTGGGGTCCCTAGCAGGGCCCCCTTCTGTTTTCGGGCTCCGTTTGGGGGCAGAGGGGGCGCCATAGGTGCCCCCTTGTTGATTCCTGCACCTGTGGCCCCCATATTGATTTAAGTGTACTTGTGCCGCTTTTCTTTTTTTATATAACATTTAAAAAATATATATTATATAACATTTTTTAAAATAACTTTGAATTACGAACATTTCAGTAATACACTGGTTTGTTTTGACCCCTGCAAAGTTATCACCTGTGAACGTCTACCACCTTACCAAATGTTGGAGTGAGGATTATGTATTATTATCCATATACTAACTGTCCCGTCCCTGGGCAACATGAGTACCCATTGAAGATGGCTGCCATAGCTGTCGGAGCATTCTGGAAGCAGCCTGTGACATTACTAACCACGTCACGTCATGCCTCCTAGTTTTCCTCCGACTCGGGTGCCTCTTTAGTTTCCACTACCCGGCTCTACTTACAGCCCGGCCACGGCCACTGTTCCTCCTCCAGTGGCCAGCAGACGTGGGTAGGTGCAACCTCGAGGGTCAATGTGAGTACAGTTTCCAGACTGCACACTGCTCTTCACAGGAGTAACGCTGCCCCCACTGTATTTTTCGGTTACTCCTCGGTCTTCTCACTTTAGGTAACCCTCAGATACGCCTGCTTCCCCCGTAGAGGCCTTCTCCGCAACAACTGGGGTAAGCTATACTTTTCCAAACTTGTGTATGAGTGAGGTACCGTTTCTACACGTCACGGGCCATGTTTATTTACAGCCCGCATATTTATTGTACTTTGTATAACTGTCATTTCTGAACAAAGTAGTTAAGACTAGGAAGTCTCTAGTCTATCTTACTGTACCATGAGACTAATGTCTATGTGCAGTTTGTACACCACTTTTAATTTCAGTTTCACCTGGTATTGTTCATTGTTCAAAAACATTTACACCTGTATTTGTATCTGTCCCTTTAGGTTGGATAAATCCTTTGACATGGTTGTGGATCATTGGTCTATGGCTACACCACCACGAGCCTGACTGAGGCTTGTGTAACAGGGTGTATATTCTTCTTTATTCCCTGTATCTCTATGCACAGATTAAAAAAATCCTGTTGGTCCTGAAGAAACACAGAAGATCCAGTATGGACCACTAGGGCGTGAAACATGTCGACCCCTTGACCTTTATCACTATTCACCTTTCGAAAAACAAACTACCCCTCCTCATTGGTGGAAGATCTGACAGTTCTTTCTGTTTTTAACCATACCGGATGGAACCAACTTCTGTTGGGGTACTGTCACCACATTTTTTGACTCACCCTTGCACTGACCCCACACACACCCTTTGAACTGAGGCGTTCCTCTAAAAAAGATCTCTGCTAAAGAGCCCTCTCACGGGGCCCATGGGGGACTGCAACGACAACCCCGCGAGGAGCAAAAACACCCTGACACCTTAACAGATATGTGAGGGTAACTCTTCAAATTTGAGAAATTTCCCCTCTATCTTTTGTATCCAACCTTAGACTTATATTTCTAATATAAGTTATTTCTGTTCTATATACACTACCAGGAACCGAGTAGGCCGGTACTCTTCTATAGGAACAGCTACCCCTCAGTATATTTGATACGCACTCTTGGGAGCACGGGTACTGGACCTCCTTTTCTTGCTCCCTGTCCTTCCATTATTGAGCTATACTGTGAGGTGCCTGCCACGTGGTGCAGGGATGAACACAGACTCCCGTTCCTCTATGGGAGCCTGTGTTACGGCATGTTTACGGCCATAACACGAGCTCCCATACAGGAATTGGAGTATGCGACCGCACCATGTGCGGTTGCATCATGATTAGGCGGTCGGGACCGCCGACTGGAGGTCGGTCAGTCCCCGTTTCTGCGACAGTTTTGGGCGGATGTCAGTGACATCGAAATAAGCCCCTAGGTGCTGGGTTAACAATGGTTGCATTGAGCACAGGACACTATTAAGCCACCGCCCTCTTTGTTTTTCTCTTGATAGTTACATAGCATGAACTTTGGATACCAGTAGGGTAGAAATAGGTTTACATTTTTGTAAATACTTGTTTTTATTAATTATTGATACCACAAAATACTTATGACAATTTCTTTCAGTCAGTTCCCTGACCATGTAATCCAGTATTAGCCCTGAAGAAGAGACATATGAGTGGCAAAGAACATGAGTAGCAAGTTTAACTTTCATGGACATTAGACCGTTTAACAAGGAACACTTATGATGAACTTATGCCAGTCACAGGGGAATTTGCCCTCAAATGGGACTCCATCAATTGTGTTTTTCACTCATTTCATGTACATTCCGATATTTGCAAGATTAATTGGTTGAGTCGAATACTCTTAAGAAATAATGTACTTTTTGCTTTACAGTCAATTGTGTTTAGATAAAATGTTTGGAGATTAGTGCATTTCAGTTTGTAGATATGCTGATATTCAGCATTGAGTAATCACAAAAATGTTAAATTTGCCCAACATATTGAAAATATTCTGTGGGTTGTGGCACTCATTAATTATGGTTAATTGATGGCAACTGAAGGTATTTATATAACAGGTACATAAAAAGCACGGCATGTCTAATTTTTGAGAAGTGTTGTTTGTATATGCATGTCTTTTCTAAAACCAAGGCTTACATGGTGTAAAGAACTACCACGATCGCTTCAGAGACAGAGGGACAATTAAACAAGCATTTGCAATGCAATAGGTCTAGCATTTGTGAGACTTTGAGCTACTGGCATTGTAAATGACAAACTTTTTATCTATGTGTTGGTTTTAAAAACAACTAAATAAAAGGCATTGTCATTTAGAATGCCAATAGCTTAAAATTTCGCAAATGCAAGACCTATTGTATTGCAAATGCTTGTTTGTTACACTCGGGGTGAAAACAAAAGAACCTCAACTCTGCAATAATACAACCCGTCACTGCCTTTAATATAATTGCAAAGCGACTAATTTTTCAGTTTTATATAGCGTATACTTAGAGCGCTTTACATGAGCACCAGTTACATTACATAAGGCAGGGTATATTCATTTTTTAATCACAGCATGTTGAGCCGTGAGGCTCGTACCGGTTTTCTCAGCTCGAAGGTCGGCTCCTTTAATCTTACCACAACCTCGCCCACAAGAGCCAGTCGCATTTTCAGTATTATATACAGCAAAGTCATAGTTGCTGCTTATTTATCTTATACAACTTACGACCATTGACAAAGCCAATAGTCCTGGCTTGTTGTAGGTATGATGTTACTTGTGTGATATATCTGGATCAATGGAAAGATGGAGCAAAATACCAGTGGGGAAGGCATACTATGCTAAGCGCAGATTTTTAGCTTTGTTTTAAGCCACGCCCTTAATTACAGTGGCCCTATGAGAGACACCCTGCCAGTTTAAACTCTTATGAGTGCTGCGCGTGAGCTCTTCCCCCACTGGGCCACCCCCTCCAGGGTGGCTCCTGCTGCCCCCGCCCCTTCATCCTGGTGTCTGAGATTTGAGCTGTGGTTAGGCCGCCCACTCCCCCTGCAGTGACTTTACACCCCGGGCCTTTGAAAGGGGTGTAGGTAGGGACGGAGCACCCCACTGAAGGTGTATGGGCTTTACTTGGCGCTATTCTGGCTACAGAGCGCTGTATGCTGAAGTGGTGGAGCGAGGGCGGGGGGAGGAGTCACGCCAGCTGGAACCCTCAGCCAGAGATTTACACTTGGGTGAAGTGTCGAGGGGGGAGCGCAAGACATTAGTGTCTGTGTTCTGGGGAGGAGACAGGAGGGCGGTGGGCGAACTGAAAACAACCCTGTACGAAGGTCTTCTTTTTTTAGAGAACTCGAGATGTCCTGTGCTCCGTGGGAGGAGACAGTTCAGTTACGATTGTTCCTGCGCATTATGGTGCTTTTGTTTTGCATTGACCAGTCCTAGCCAGTGAAAGTATTTGAAAGGGCTCGTGCCCAGCTCCATTTGTCCCGCCCACCATAGCTACAGAATGTACCGAGAGGTAACATGGAATAAAACAGACATTGCGACTTACTACCCACAGTGGCGCTGCGCAGTGGCAGGCCCTCTGGAAAGGCTGAGTGGTCACTTTTTAGTAGTTAATTTCTGTGTTAACTTGTTAAACTAGTCCTACCAATGTACATCTTTTACCCAGGCAGTATTAATTTGATTCAAAATAGCAAAATAAACTGTCTTACAATGTGCAGCATTATGCCACGTAATTTGTGTTTCATGCCGCATAATCTAGTAAACCCTACTGCATAATGTGGTCCTCCATTGCTGCCTATTGGCCTAGAGTTGCTCTCTCTGCCTATAATGTTCCGCTGAGCAAAAGCACAGTCCGTAGTCACCTACATAAAAGCCCAGTTTAAATGCATTTACTCACCACGCAAAGCTGAAATCTGATCCAAACGCTCGATTATCAACCTTAAGCAAAATTAAAGCACTGCCCACTTCTACTCCTATCAAGCGACTTTATCATGCCACAGATATAGTATCTATTCTTGCAGTGCTGTGCAGCGGAGCACACTATTACTTACCGGCGCGTGCCCTAATGAAAGCGCGGCTGCATCATGAAAAGTTACCGACGCGGGCCCTAATGATATCACAACGACCGAATCTAGTGGAAATGGGCGAGGTAGTGCTGGGGTAAGGTCAGTCTCACTCGGGAAGAGACTGGGAGGGGTGGTGGGACTGAAGAAGCCCAGCGCGGCCGCATGTGTATCAAGGCTGCAGCTGACCGCCCCCAGCACCCCGAGCTTTAATGAGAAAATCCCACAAAGGTTGCTAATCTCCGTTTATCTGATGAGGGAGGCAAGTCTCACACTTCGCCGAGCTGCGATAGCGAAGGGGCCGCTCTTGCAGATGCCCGTTTGTCCTCCACCTGCCTGGTGGCCGGAGTCTACTTACACCGCGCTTAGTCTTAAACTTGAAAAAAAAAACACGAAAAAAACAGAGGGCAGGGCCCCAAAAGCGGGCGTCGCGCTCAGTGTTACAGTTTATAAAAATAAAACTAATAAACCAAGCGCCGTGTCCCTGAAGCGGGCACCATGCTCAGTGTTGTCCGGGCACGTGCACTAGGAAAGTGAAAGCACGACGGGAACCGTACACGTGCGCATCACCTGTCCGAGCACGTGCACATCTCCTGTCCCCCTTCCGCCGAAAAACCGACAATAATAGATCTCGCCAAGGCGAGCAGCGCATGCGCTGCGTCGCTAGGCGAGACCTAAAAACGTTTATGGAAATATTAGTAGCCTACAGAATGTATAGTCTGTAGTTATGCCCATGTGCAACTTAGTCAGTTTTGCTTCTACATAACCCCGACCTTAAGATTTGTATGTAAAATATTCATGATACGAAGTGCCCACACAAACTTGTGTGATTTGCCTAAAGAAAAACATATCAGCCAAGGGCATTGCCAGAAGTTCAGCGCAGTAAATTTGCACATAGCCAGTTGTAAGTCAAAACAACATTATTGCTGCACTTATCAACGTGTGCGTCTAATAGCGAAGGGTTTAATTTTTAGGCCAAAAAAATTATATAATTTACAATAATCTTCTCACACTTGCCTGAGCAAGGTTGTTGACTTACACCTCTTGTAACTAGTCCCTTACTACTAGAAAAACATGAATAAACCCTGTGTTTCTTCTTTGTGAGTCACAAAACCTATTTTGTTCATTACATCTGACCCTCATTTGCATAGTCTGCTCCTTGTTCGCACACTGTGGACTATTCCTTGATATTATATTTTTTTGAAAACTAAGTGTTTATGAATGTTTTTAATTAAAATGCACAGCATGTGTTGCACATTTACACTTCATACATTGGCATGCTAACTTGAATTTTGATTTGAGAATCAGACCTATTTTATGAAAGCAGAGATTACATGTCTATTATGAGCCTAAAAACTTGTGAGAGCAAGTTTACCTTTTATGACCCAGTGGATTTGTGTCTTCTAAAACTGTCTTTTAAAAATTTAATTGCATGTGAAATCTTGGCTCACCATCTACTTATGAAGCAACATAACTCCACAATGTGGTTTAAATCGATTAAACAGTTTTAAAACATGATGTTCAGCTTCCAAGTTTGTCCTCTTTTTCCATGTCATCTTCTTCCATGTGATCTATACACGTGTTTCTGGATTATTATCTGTCGTCAGTAGACAGTAGGCATTTCACATATTTGGGGTTGCTGAGCAGGCTGCCAAAGTATTCTCGGGTCACAGTACCTCTCAAGGCGCGTAGGTGCCTCTCCACGAGCTCGTCAGCTCAAATGGCTCGAGGGAGCCTTTTAAACAGGAAACCAATGTATCTCTACTGACGACAGATAATAATCCAGAAACACGTGTATAGAAATGGCCAGTATCTGCACCAACCTGGTGAAATACTCGAAAGACTTTTGCAAGTACACATGCTTGGCGAACTGCATGCACCATAATGCTTAGGGGCGAACCTGCTGGGAGGTGAAGCAGTGTGATCCCACATTGGTTTCCTGTTTAAAAGGCTCCCTCGAGCCATTTGAGCTGACGAGCTCGTGGAGAGGCACCTGCGCGCCTTGAGAGGTACTGTGACCCGAGAATAATTTGGCAGCCTGCTCAGCAACCCCAAATATTTGAAATACCTAATCTCTACTGACGACAGATAATGATCCAAAAACACGTGAATAGAGATGGCCAGTACTTATCTGCACCAACCTGGTGAAATACTCGAAAGACTTTTGCAAGTACACATGCTTGGCGAACTGCATGCACCATAATGCTTAGGGACGAACCTGCTGGGAGGTGAAGCAGTGTGATCCCACATTGGTTTCCTGTTTCACCTATCAAGCCCATTTTTCCATCAAGCTCTAGTTTTCTTATAAAATCTGAAATTTGCAGCATTTAAACAAATGCTCAAGAAAGATAATGGAAATCTAAAAATAATATTATTTTACTTACTGTGCATCATGTTTCTTATTTTGCATGCATTCCGGGTTGACTCCTCAATAAAATGCATAATTGTATTAACATGAAGTAATAAATACATAGAGAATTTGAGATATTCTCTTGGGAAGCTGTGTTTCTTTAGCATTGGATTATGTAGGCCTTGATTTCAAAATAGTTATTGTTGTCTGCAGCTATCTTTTCCTGCATGCAGTCATATCTCTGTCCCTTCCATATCATGCACCCAGTGTACAATAGATATTTTCTAAGCAATATTTTGAAGCACAGTGTCACTCTCTCATGTATAACATGATGCTTCAAGCTTCGTTTAATGCTGTGTTAGCATAGTGAATGTTTTCCCATTGTCTTACCTTTTGGAGTCACGATGTAATTCTCATGAGCACTTAACCTTGATTTATAGCAATATTTCTACAATCTATTGAGGTGTCTCAGGAACACCAGAGATGGGAATTGTAATATATGAACCTGTGGAACAGCGTTGAATAATGTGACTTTAGAAACTGTATTGTTCATTCTTTAACCTGATTGGTTTAACGTGACAGATCCTAATGTAATTGTATTTATTTATGGTTTCCTTTGTATTTTTCATAATAAAAGACACCTATATTGAGAGTGTTGGGCTCACACTTCCCTGATATTTAGAAGGTGACACTCCATCAACCTGACCTCTGATTTATGCCTTATTTACTTGAGCTGAAATATACTTTGTTCTGCTGTTTTATAAACTGCATTTCTATTCTGAGCTTCATGATTTTACATAACTGGCTAACCCCTTGCCACTTAGTTTGCTTTCTGTAAACACTTTTAACTTTCAATAAACCTTCATGGTTCTCACTGTAACTCGGTCAGTCTTTTTTGTGAAGCCTAATGTGCTTTATATTTCATTCTGAGATGTTACTCAATATTGAATTAATTTGAATGACTAGATAAGGAAAGGCTGGGGCATTGCTTAGTCACTGAGATTGAGGGGTGTGACTCTCCAATTTCCCAACAAAAAAGTAGTGGGCTGCCTTTTTTCGGGGCGAAATGACCAAAATTCAGGATCGACTGTTACCATGAGGAGCAGGAGCAGTACTGATTTGCATTAGGTGGGCCTCTGTGGCACAGTGGGTAAAAGGCAATGTGTTGGAATGCTCCTCAGAGAGATTGCCACTGATTAGACTATTTTCAAGCATTCATCTCATCATCTTCTGCAGGTTTGGTTGCCAGTAGTATGCCTGGAAACCTGAGACTGGTGCAGCTTTCCAAGCCTACTAGTGCAATGTTTTGGAATTCTAAAAAGTGGTAAATTTGCACCCATTCAAAGAGTAGTTCTATGGATTTAAATCTAACTACTTTTTTGGTAAACCAGTCACTTTACATATTTAAGTTTCCACTCCACAAAACTAACAAGTTGAAGTCCATTAGTGAAATGAGAATGATGAGAAAAACTGACGCAGATATAGCAGACCCAACTCGTGCCCCCAAACTCAACTACCAAACCAATAATGCATTTGGGGAGTGTCACACCCGAAACACTGCCCCTGGAAGCTTAGCTCCCGCTCGTCCCGCCTGGCCCAGGTATCCCTGGGAACTCATGACTATTTCATGTACAACACAACGGCCTGGAGTTTCTGTCCTGGGATCACATATTTCATGGATTAAATCTTTTTATTGAAAAGAACTCCATGGGCACGGAATATACATCATCATATGGGTTATGTTAGACACTTAAGCTGAGATATTTGGCATTATTCAAAAGTTAAAAGAAAAAAGCAGAGTGAGAGAACCCTCTCTACAAAACAGAAAAGAAGAAAACATTTCCACCCTCATCCCTCCCCTTCCACAAAACTCGGTTCACCTGTGCTGTCAGGTTTAAAAATAACTGGTTCACATTGTGTGTTCATAGTCACTCATGTGTTGGAGTTTTCTTCTGGTAGATGTAGAAGTCGTAGGTATTTCGGGCAAGTCATTTCTCTAAAATCTTGTGTTAAGAGGGATAGATAGGGGCACCACAGCTTCCCAAAGTCCTTGCTCTGATTTGTGAGTGTCAAGGATATTCTCTACATGCCTAAAATGGTAGGGGAGCGCAGTGGGTTGCTATTGTATAGGGTATATTGCTTGTAGACTCGTCGCTAGCTCCTGAGGTATTGAGCGGCCTAGAGCATGCAAAGTTTCTACATTGATTCGAAAACCTGAAGCCCGTCCGTATGCCTCCAGTTCCTCTAGAAGTACTGCTAAGGTGAGGGCGGGGTTATCTAAGGTGAGCAATAACGTCTGCGAGCTGCGGCCGGCGGCTGAGGGGTGAGGCTGGAGCTCAGCGCCCGGCCGTGTGCCTGACTGCACGCCGCGGCTTGGCGAGTGCTCTCTGGGCCGCGGCAGTTACGACGCCGGAAGTGGTGGCATGGCGGCTCCCCGACGATCGGGACCCTGAGGTGGCGCTGCGGATCTGCAGAGGTTCCGGCCCGGTGCACGCGCGGTGACGAGCCGGCATTGGGGAGCTACACGGAGCGTGAGGTGTCCAACACTGAGGGTGAGGAGAGCAGTCGGCCTTGGGCGACGGACATTTTGGCTGGCCCTGGAGAGAGCGAGGCACGCCTGACGCCCCAGCGGGAGCCATCCTGCGGTCCTGGACCCGCCGGAGTGCGATCGCCTTGCAGTGGAGGGGGAAGCGCTGTGCTCCTCGTTGCAACGCCCGGCTGCCTGCCCAGCGGAGACGGCGGCGGACACGGGAGGCGACCCTGACCCGGCGGTGCTTGCGCCCCCTGAACGCTCGGCCCCTGTGGAGGACTATCGTGGAGGTAACAGGGAGGCCAGAGCGTGGGACGCTGCCCGGGGCCCGCAGATAGCGGATCTTTCACTGTCACCCACGCTGCGGGTCCTGAGAGAGCGGCGATCTGTGCAGGGTCATTGTTGGGGCTGGCTGGCGGTGTCCCGGCGCTCGACTACCGGACCCCTGGAAGTGGAGGCCCACACGTGAGGAGTGGGGTCGCGAGAGACCACGTGGGAGTGTGGCGAGTGGACTCCGGGGACTGCGGCGGTGCTGCGCCTTAGGCTGAGCTGGACTTGTTCACTGGTCGCGTGGACTGCGGGCGGATGCCCACTGCACAGCAACTGGTCATGGGTCGGCTGCGCAATGCCCAGAGGGATGGCCAGGCACCGGCGGCCGGCCCGGGTCACGGCGCCTGGGGACCCTGGTGCGCCCCCCAAATACTGAGCTACTGGCGGCTAAGCTGGATTCTGTGTTTGCCGCAGTGAGGCGGATCGGATCCTCGCTCGAGCAAACAAGATCATCCCTGGAGGCCCGCATTGATAAGGTCACGGTTGACTTTACGTTGCTCCATGCGGATCACCGCAAATTGGCGGATAAGGTGACGCTGCAGGGGCAAGCTCTACAGGACGTGCAGCCGGTCGTGGCCACCCACACGGCCGCCCTCCAGGACCTAATTGACCGCGTCCATGCCTTGGAGGATCGCGTGGATGATGCCGAAGGACGTTCACGGCGCAGCAATATGCGCGTGGTGGGCCTGCCGGAGGGGGAGGAGGGGCGGCAGCCGAAGCACTACATGGAGGAATGGCTGCGCAGCTTGATCGGCCCCGAGAAGCTCTCGCCGCATTTCGTTGTGGAGCGGGCCCATAGGGTTCCAACGCAGAGGCCCAGCCCCGGGTCTCGACCTCGACCCTTCCTGTTTAAGCTCCTTAACTACCGGGACAGAGATGTGGTGCTCCGAGAGACCCGGAAGATTGGTAACATCGCCGTTGGCAGTGGGCAGGTACAATTCTTCCCGGACTATACCGCCTTGGTGCAGAGGCGCCGCAGCAACTATCTGGCGGTGAAGCGCCGCCTGCGTGAGCTGGAGATATCGTATGCCCTTCTGTTTCCTTCCCGTCTGCGGGTGGTCACCACGGACGGCACCCTCTTCTTTGATACACCGTCTGAAGTCTGGGACTGGTTACAGAACACTGGGCGCAGTGATGGCCGGCGGCCGCAGAGCATGAAAGCGGCCCGCGACTCCGCAGGAGGTCTAGGCAACGCAGGGGGAGAGGACACCGGCGAGAGGAGGGGCGGAGCCTGGGGGTGGCCCACAGCCCGGAGAGGAGTATAATGGAGCGGCGAGAAGTGTTGGCGGCGGTGGCCACTCTCGGGTCCCCGGACAGCAGGAGTGGAGAGGCCGCCCGGGAGCAGGGTGAACTGGTGGCCAGCGGCTCCTCTTCCCCGTCCACTGTCATATCGGATGACCAGCTGCTGCCGCAGGTCACCCCACAGACATCGGACCACGTAATGTAGAGCATGGGTGGGGAGGAGATCGGGGTCATCGCCGGGGATACTCCCCGGAGACGGGTCCAGGCTCTTGCTGGCTGCCGCCGCCGATGGAGGGGTGAGAGGTGGACAGGAGGGGGCTTGTTATTGGATTTCTTGGGGGGCGGCGGGGAGGGTGGGACAAGGAGACGATCGGGCTCGTGTTTCTCTGTAGTGGGGTGCGCGCCTGGGGTGCCGGCCGTTCACGCCCGTGTGATCACGCACTCCTCGGGCTCATATTGCGCCACGGACATGGGAGTCCCTTACATCGCATGTACACAGGCACCTTTGTAGGGGAACACACATACACAGCGGCCACCGCTCGTCCGCCCCATTAGCTACAATTAGGCTCAGTTAAGCATTGTGAGCATTGTCTCATGGTTTGGACGAACACCCGTAGAGGCGTTTGCCCTGATGGTTACTTTGGCCTGTTTGGTCTGTTTATGTGTTCGATTGTATGTTTATGCGATGTTGTTATGATGGGTTATCCATGCAGCTCACTACATAGTCAAGTGAAGGCCCTCTGCCCCCCGCTCTGGGGCGGTGTCCCTGGCCCCCGCCACAGATCTACACTCCGGATTTACACATGGCTGTTACAAATGTAGTCACATGGAATGTCCGAGGTATGCATACGCCGGCGCGCAGGTACTCAGTCTTTGCCTATATGCAGCGACACACAGTGGCCATAGCTCTCCTGCAGGAAACCCACATGACACCGAGGGAGCTGAACAGGCTGCGCATGCGTTGGAGGGGGCAGGTGTATGGAACCACATGCTCGGCGCACGCTAAAGGCACGCTGATATGGGTGAGGGCGGGTACCCCATTCGTCTGCTTGGAGATGCTGGTGGACCCGGAAGGGAGGTACACCCTGGTGCACGGGAAGATTGATGGGCAACAGGTGCTGCTGGGGTCCCTTTATGCACCGAACGTAGAACAGTCCTCCTATCTGGCCAGTCTGTCGGCGGTGCTGGCGCCATACGCTGGCCTTCCCTGGCTCCTGGGGGTAGATTTTAATTCCGTCCTTGATGTGCATTTGGACCGGTCCTTCCCGCCCCTACGGGGCACTTAGGTGGGGTCGAACGCTAGGGCCCTGGCCACCTGGTTATCACAGTGGACCCTGATCGACCTGTGGCGGAGCATCGACCCAGACGACCGCGTATACTCATTCTACTCAGCGATTCACGGCCTCCATGTTCGGTTGGACAGGGTGGTGGGCACCCACTCAGTGCTTCCATGGGTGATTCGGGCGGACTATATGGGCCGGACACACTCGGACCACAATCCCATCATCCTGGGGCTTCGGTGGCAGCCGGATAGGCCTCCGGTTCCGACCTGGCGCCTTCAGACGGTGGCCCTGGAAGACTCAGAGTTTCGTGCCTCCCTGGGTACAGCGATTGAACAATACTTTGACCTTAATGAGGGCTCCACGGATAGTGAGTTGATGGAATGGGATGCCCATAAGGTGTGTATTAGGGGGCACTGCTTGGGTGCGACATGGAATATTCGTAGGCAGCTGGCGCGAACTCTTGCCGACCTGGAATCCCGCCTCCTCGCATGTGAATTACTTGGGGAGGGTGGAGGTGTGGACTCGAATAGCTTATTGGAGCTCCGGGCACGCCATACCGAACTTCTAGACCGGCTGCGCTGCCTTAATTATGCGGCTCACTCGGCTCGGGTGCACGCTACGTCGGATAGGGCCGGACGGCTCATGGCCTGGCTGATTAGGCAGGAGACCGCTCGTGCCCCAATAGGCGCCATTACTGGTCCTGATGGCACGCTAGTCCACACCCAATGGGAAATTCACCAGGCATTCACGGCGCACTATACCTCTCTGTACCGGTCAACTGGAAGGCGGCGAGAGTGTGACTTGGATGAGTTTCTGGACAATGTAGAACTACCCGTGGTCCCAGAGGAGCATCATGCATCCCTGGAATGCCCCCCCACGGTAGAAGAGATAGGGGACGCTATCTCCTCGTTGGCGACGGGGAGGGCGCCGGGGCCGGATGGGCTTCTGGCGGAATACTACAAGTCCTACCAGGAATCGCTGATACCAAAACTCCACAGCCTTTACTTAACCGCTCTAGAGAACGGCACACTGCCGCAGTCGATGAAGGAGGCCTATCTGATTTCTCTACTTAAGCCGGGTCGAGATGCCACCCAGCTGGGCTCTTACCGCCCGCTCGCCCTGCTCAATACGGACTATAAAATCCTGGCGAAGATACTGGCGGAGAGGTTGGCGCCGGTGGTGCCCATGCTGGTACACAGTGATCAAAACGGCTTTGTGCGCAGCACCTCTCTCAATTTGCGGCGGTTCTTTCGCGTCATGGCGGAGAGCACCCGTCTCTGGCCCCGGGCAGGCTGTCTGATCTTAGACCTGGAGAAAGCCTTCGATTGTCTGGAATGGGGGTACCTAGTGACTACGCTGTCGCGCTTCGGGTTGGGGCTTGGCTTTCTCCAGCTGGCGGCTCATCTGTATAGGGGCCCGACGGTGAGAGTGCGCACTGGCCCGTATATCTCGGACACCATTAAGGTCGGCCGTGGCACCAGGCAGGGCTGCCCGTTGTCACCCCTCCTGTTTGCGCTCGCAATGGAACCGCTGGCAGCGACGCTCCGTAGGGACTTGGCGGATGGCATTCCGCTGGGAGATGCGGTACACCAAGTGTCCCTTTATGCGGATGACCTCCTAGTCTTTGTTAGAGACGTGTCTTCTATCCCTGCGGGACTGGAACGTGTCCTCTCTACTTTTGAACGGCTCTCGGGACTCCGGGTGAATGCAGCCAAATCCTGCTGTAGTGATCTGCTTCTAATGTAGTGCATTTCCCTTGCCCTGCTGTTCTCCCTAGCTATGTGATGTCATATAGAATGTTGGGAATGTTGGGACTTGAAGAGTGGCAGTTGTGGAAGATGGGCTGAGTGGCCAGGAGGCTGCTCCTGGTGGGGCTTACTTAAAGACTTACATAAGAACCTGTAATGACATAACTATGGAATAAACTACAACTTCAAGAGCATGTCTGAGAGACTTCTTTCATTTCTACATTGGCAACGATTGGAGAAGAATTTACGCGTGAAAAGGTGAAACATTTTTGAAACTGCAACTAAGGTACTAATTTTGAATTTTTGAATATTAAAATTATCTGGCACCTGCCCCACCAGTGACCCCAAGATCGGTCGCCCAAGAAACTAAAGTTGCCAGATTCATTTAATGTGCAGAGAAATTATCGCGTTTTACCGATTTAAATATGGATTGTGTCAATCTGTGAATAATTCGTGAGGCAACTGAGAGTGAGCCTAAAGACTTTAGAGTGCCATATTCAGCTGTGAAGATCAAGGTCAAGAGCCAGTGTTAATTAAATAAGGTATGGGGCAAGATCGAGCCCAAAAGTAAAGTGATGACAACTGGCGTTGCAAGATGCGAAGTCTTCACCTTTTAAAGTGGTGTTGGAGAGCAACAACGTGAAGCTATGAACCATTTGTTATTGTGGAAACCTATAACACACGTGGTATGTGACTGTGAGATGTAGCACCAAAGGAAAGTACACTTCAAAACCTAAATTTTGGAAATACGTTAACCTTGCTTTCTCGATTGGCCTGTAGCGTGTGATGACACTTGAGAGGCTGTGGTCTGCTGTGCGTGTCGGGGGCAAGCATCGATCTCGGCGTTCATGGCTTTATTGCATGGATTTGCGGTCGTCAACTTCGGTGTTCACTGATGTAGATCTCTGAGGATCTCCAAGGTTGTTCGGGGGCAGAGGTTCGAGCCCCGGTGTGCTACATTTGAGCGTTGTGAGGAAGCTTAAGGTACAACTGAAATATACTATCTTTTTGCAGCAATTTTGGAACATTTTGAATTGGCAAGCGGAGTCTCAAAACCGTCATTTTGCGGTTTAAATTTCGAATTGGGCGCACGCCGCTTACCTAGTTTGCTTGCTCGCGCTGAGTGCCTTGCTTCTGAAGGACGTTTGATGTTCCAACGTGCCGAGAGCCATACGGTAATGCGTGCCAAACATGCCGCCATTTTGCGGGGGACAATCGCCGACCTGAATTGCTAGTGTTCAATTTGCCAACCACGTATTTCGCCAACCACGTCTGTTTCCTATGCTGGGAGTTTGAATAAAGTTAATTGAAGCCTTTCGCTGACTAGAACGTCACCTTGGGAGCAGCAATTACACGCTCTCTTTGAGGATCTATTTGTGTCCTTCTTCTTGTCCCACAACAGTGTTGGATTGTTCGTGCCAAGGTTTCTCTTCAAGCTGCTGTTAATCCGAGTGACTGGAAATGCCTGTGGTAAAGATGAGCTTCTACAATGCTTCTTGTCATTTTAACGTATACAAACCATGATGTGGCGGAAAAATGAGAATATTACATGCCACATTTTGAATCTGCAATACAGAGGGATTTTTGCTCTGTGTTCAAAATAACAATGCATCGTATTGTAGTTTGACTTTGACTGGTGCTGTTCAACAGTGTGTAGGTGGTACTGTCCTCCATGAGTAATTTAGCAAATGCAAGTTTTCAATGGTGATCTTCTTCTAATACCAGTTACTCATCAGAGTCAATTATCATTTATTTTTAAATGTATGTTTCCTCTACCGTAAAATGCCTTAATTATCTGGTTGCTTATTAAGTTATTGGTCGTGTATATATGTGTACCATTTTAAGTGTTGCCATTTAATGTAATGACTTATTGATGGTTTCCCTGTCATGCCATGAATGGGACTGTTCTGCCTTTTGGTCGATTGGTAATTACTCCGCGCTACGAAGTAATGTGCGCGGACTGGATTGTATTATATAGTGTAGTCCAACCTTCTTAACTGGTGAATTTGCTCAAGTTGCATTCATTAAGCGAGACAGTTATTTGTTGAGGTTCCCCAGCTAGATATTTTTAGGGTACTAGGCTTTGATTGGTTTTGTGTGGGTATTTCTGTGTTGGAGCTGGTCTCCACACGTTCTATTTTAATCTACAGTGTGGGTAGTGCACACCCTTACACTGATTCTACCCTACACAGTTTTCATTTGTGCCTAGCATTAGTGTCTCAATCTGGTTACCCTTTTTGTTATGATTTTGCTGTGTGTTTGATGGTTACCTTTAGTTCTTACATAAGATTCAAGTGCGCAATGAGCAACATTGTATTTTAATTGGTTATGCGCATTACTGAGTATAGGGAGGAGGATTCCCCCTGTCTAGTAGGTGAAGTGTGTGCTGTAGAGGGCATGTGATACTCCCTGGTCCTGCCATTTGTTTAGGGAGGAGGATTCCCCCTGTTCAGTTGGTGAAGTGTGTATGCAGTAGAGGGCATGTAATACTCCCTGGTCCTGCCATTTGTTTAGGGAGGAGGATTCCCCCTGTTCAGTTGGTGAAGTGTGGATGCAGTAGAGGGCATGTAATACTCCCTGGTCCTGCCATTTGTCTAGGGAGGAGGATTCCCCCTTTACATTGTGTTCAAAAATGGTCGCTATGAGTATAGGGAGGGGGATTCCCCCTGTCCAGTAGGTGAAGTGTGTGCAGTAGAGGGCATGTGATACTCCCTGGTCCTGCCATTTGTTTAGGGAGGAGGATTCCCCCTGTTCAGTTGGTGAAGTGTGGATGCAGTAGAGGGCATGTGATACTCCCTGGTCCTGCCATTTGTTTAGGGAGGAGGATTCCCCCTGTTCAGTTGGTGAAGTGTGGATGCAGTAGAGGGCATGTAATACTCCCTGGTCCTGCCATTTGTTTAGGGAGGAGGATTCCTCCTTTACATTGTGTTCAAAAATGGTCGATATGTGTAGGGAGGAGGATTCCCCCTGTCCAGTTGCTGAAGTGTGTATGCAGTAGAGGGCATGTAATATTCCCTGGTCCTGCCATTTGTTTAGGGAGGAGGATTCCCCCTTTACATTGAATTCTATATTTCTTGTTATTTGATTATACTTACTTATTATTATATTTACAGTATATTTCTTGCTAGATGTTTATCTTCTTTTACTATGCTTATAGAATTGTATGCTATTTCATTTTGTTAATATTATTATTATATTTCCAGTATATTTCTTGCTAGATGTTTATCTTCTTTTACTACATTTATAGAATTGTGTGCTAATTCATTTTATTAATATTTAAAGGGGGGAGATATGTAGTGATCTGCTTCTAATGTAGTGCATTTCCCTTGCCCTGCTGTTCTCCCTAGCTATGTGATGTCATATAGAATGTTGGGAATGTTGGGACTTGAAGAGTGGCAGTTGTGGAAAATGGGCTGAGTGGCCAGGAGGCTGCTCCTGGTGGGGCTTACTTAAAGACTTACATAAGAACCTGTAAGGACATAACTATGGAATAAACTACAACTTCAAGAGCATGTCTACGAGACTTCTTTCATTTCTACACCTGCCTATATGCATTCAGAGACGACACTCGGGACCAGCTTGGTAGGGTACGAGTGCAGTGGCAACTGGACACCTTTCGTTACTTGGCAAAGGTATCGTATGAGGTGTGAAGTGCAACCATGGTGAAACTAAATATAGCCCCTAACATAAAAATCCCCAACAATGTGTAAATCAAAGTAAATAATGTTCGTAACATAAGTTCCTGAGTCAGACTTCAGTCTTCCAGGTCTGAAAATCCAGAAAAGGGGGTCCAAAGTGTGGCCTGTGATCCCATCCCTTCCCCCGCCCCTCCCAGGCCGTATGCATATTAGATACTCATCCCTGCAGGAACCTTATGAGTCATCCTTTTTGGCCAAAACGTCTTGGATAAAGCGAAGTGCTGCCTGTTACCCCTCCACTATCTTGGCCAGGTCGGGACATGTCGAACCTCTCCTCTTCCTGCGGTTCCTCCCTTGATTTCTGCGGGATCCTATGTGGGCAGGGGAGGATGCTGATGGCTGATCGTCATATTTGGGGTCAATGCCAATGATTTGGAAAGGTTTCGGTCAGGGAACGTAGTTGGTGAAGCTTGCCTTCTAAGCGGAGGATACTACGGAAAGGGTGGCCCCAGGAGTAGGCCTCTCCCTTTTCACGTAGGTGTTGTGTGACCAGCCTGAACTTGCGACGTCTTTGCAATGTAATCGCTTCTAGGGCTTGAAATACCATAGGTGTCTGTCCTCAGATGTTAAGGGGGTGCTTCTCATGCGCCTTATGAAGAATGTCTTCTTTCATGGGGAAATCATGTAGGCACACCAAAATATCCGCTGGGGAAACCCCTTCGGGTCGTGCTCTCCCAACACGATGGGCGCAATCTATTTTGATGACAGTCTCGGTGGTTGTTCCTAGAATATGGCGAAAGAGGTTCCCTATATTGGTGCACATATCTGCTGCGCATGTTGTTGCGTCTAGATCTGTTTTCGAGGTCTTTGGTGTGTGCCTGAAGATCCAGGTGCTGCTCTCGGAGGTCCTGTAGGTCATATCTGAGGGAGGAGTACAAGGATTCCAGAACAGCTCTGGTCAGCGAGCTTTTAACACTTCCTGGGGAGTGACCCGATCTCCAGCTGCTGTGCCTGTGGATCCAGAAAGCATGTCCTTGATCGTGTGGTCTTTCTTGGAGCAGGCAGAGGCCATCTTTAGTGTTGGCTAGTCTTGTGTTTTGTTACTGGAAAAAATTGCAGTGCTACAATCGTAGTTACGGAACCTCCCGTCTCTTGCTGTGAGATGGGCTTAGAGTGCGCACAATCCGGATGCAACCAAGAGACCATGGCCTCAGCTTGAGCAGCAACCGGTATTCCATCCTCCTGCCCACAGGGGCCAGTGGTTATGGCGGTGCGCCGGCGATTCCCAGCAATGCCTGGGTCTTAGTCTGTCACAGATAGGGTTTTCTCCCTTTGCGCTGCTGTAGTGTAGCGACTCCAGCCAGTGATAGGCACCGGTTTGAAAGCGTCTTGAAGGAAGGATCTCTCCTCTCAGCCCTGAGTAAAGAGGGCTCAGCGCGGCTCGCTTCTAAGCTGGTCCCGGTCGTCTGTCCCCGGCCTCTATCCTTGGGGGCCACGTTGCGCCACTTTTCTGAGGTGGTCTGGTCCCTGTTGGTCTCCTCGGCCTTTTGTACTCTGAGATAAGTTCGTCAAGGGCAACACTCTCGAGGATTTCCAATATCCTGGCTCAATGTGCGGCGTATGGGATCTGCAACCAACTAGCGTCTTTGTGGCCTCTGAATGGTTCGGGACCGGGCAGGGGCGAATGTGTCCCCCGCTTCTCTCACTTCTCTCCTGTTGCGATCTGATGGCAGGATCGAGGCTTGGTCCCGGGGTCGGGGTCAATGCGAGCATGGCCGTATCTATGGCCCTATCCAGACAAACGCAAATCACACTTTATGGTCCCGGGCCTCCTCGCTGCAGTACATTCATCAAGGGGGCCAAGAATCACAGTAGGGGGAATGGCCATCTACTCCCAGCCACTGCCAACCCATGGGGTTGTGGCCCAGCTGCCACGATGAGCCTACCTAGGTGATGAAAGATAGCTTCTCCAAGTTTCAATTGCCTTTTTGACCTACGGCTCCCTTGTTCCGCAACGGCTCTGTGCGATCGGCCCCTCCCCGTCTCCATTCATTCTGGGCATTAGGGCCTGGGCCAAAACACTCATTCCTCGAAGGTTTGTCTTGGTGTAGCCGCTGCTGTGCGCACTCTCTAGCCCTCTGCGGGTGTCCATCTCGCTCCGCCCTGGGACGGCTGCTATGCTTACCGGCTGCCCCGCTCACCGTCACCAGGTCTGGGTTCAAGGGTATCTCCGGTGTGTTCTTCTATTCCAGGCAGCGGGCTTCTCTCCCTCCACTTCGATTGCTCGCCTCAGCCTGTCATGGGTGGTCCTATCACTCACCCCTGGGACGTCCACTCTACTTGCCAGCTGATCCGTTTGATCGGCGCCAGGTCTGGGTCGCAGACACCTCCGGTGTGGCCCTTCACTCCACCGGCTGCTCCACCTCTGCACTAGGGATACACCTCGGACTGCTGCGGACATTCGTCTGGTTCTTCCCCAAGAAGGCTGCCTCGATCACCGGCACCAGGATCAGGATCACCAACAAGTCCGGTGCATTTCTCCGTTCCTACAGAGGTATTTAGTCAGCCGGATTAGCGACGCAGAAACGGAATCAAGACGTCTTACCTGTCCGCCATCTTGGCCACGCCTTCTGGATCACATATTTAAATATATTTTCACTACTCGTACTTTTCTTCATCTCTGCTATGAGAAGCTTTGATGGTAGAGTTGTCAAAGCAGTGCATGTAGCAGGGCTCCATGTTTCCATTCTTCACTTTTTGCAAATCATTTAATCAAGTGACTGATGGCCCCATGTACTAAGCCCAAGTCGCAAATAGAGGTGGACACACCAGCAAATTAATGCATTAAGCCTAACCAGAGCCAAGCTATGGGTTTGGCTAGGCTCTAAGAGCCCATGCAAGAGCCAAGCCATGAATATCTTTGGCATGTATATCGTGCTATAAATATAATGCAAAAATGTGATACATTCTCTTCTTGATTAAAACAAAAGTACCTTTCTTTAAAATGTGGAAACATTTCACCTTAGTACATCAGCTTATATCACTTCATAGATATACATTTAATAATAGTGATAGGTTTTAAACATGCACTCAGAAACATTAATGGTTCACGTTCCAACGACAACGGCTTTAGTGAACTATGAGGCAAGGCAGTAGTCATGTAAACACTATACCTGGCATACATTCTTATAATAGATGGAACAACATTATAGAATTTTAAATTAACCATAAGAGGTGATTGTATAACCTACATCCTGAGCTCTGTGAAGTAAAATGTTTACAGGGGATCACAAAATTTGGACAATGAAGGAAGACAGTATTGATTACAGGTTATATGGTTTCAAATGAAATTCAGCCACCAGACGATTATCTCTCTCTCTCCTGTTTTACATGAAGGTTCTCCGTTTTGACTTTTAATTTTGGAACACAAAAAGAAAACTGACACAGACTCGACTGAGGGCCACCAGTCACAACTACCAAGCCAAGAATGCCTTTTTTGGCGTGTGTCACACCCCAAACATCCCTTCTGGTGCTACGACTCTGCAGAGATGAGCAACACCGCTCCCGGTCCATCAGAAAGAAGCGCTTTTAATTTGACAATAGAGAAAAAAGCGCTACATCACTCCCATGCCTGATCTACATTAGCCAGCATGCTTACTAAAGCAAGGCCACGCTAATCCTTGACTAAGGGGTTAGTGGTGTCACTGTGTCCCCAAAGTGCTGAGTAAACCCAGCCATTTGAATGATTACAGATCCATCAATTTACGCTGCAGCGGGATCGTTCCTAACTTCTTTATAAGGTGAAAAATAGCACTGAGGGATGCGGGATTTTTTTCTTCTTTAGTGCTCTGCGGCTGATAAACAAATAAAGCAGTTTAACTTGGGCCTTTGTGTAATGTTGCCCCTTTCTTCCTGTACAATGCCCCACCACAGATGACTAAGACAGCTGGCAAGGTTTAAGGGGTTTATTCTTGTACTACACTCTCCAGCAGGAGCGCCGGCACGGAGCTCCTTATCCTATTCGAATCGGCGCGCTAATGCGCCCCTAAGATGGCCGCCGCCGGAAGTCCGGTGACGTCACGCCTAGCGTGCCGTCGACTAGACCGCAACACCACATCTCCCCCTTTTACAACACAATGGGCAATGTCCCTCTCCACAATAGAACAGTCTTACTTGTGGTCCAGGTTGAACTCTTCGAACCTTCGGGGGAGCAGTATTCTTCTTCCGCAGCGTGTCCTCCTGCTTCCTGCGCCTGCGGTCGGGGTATTGCCCCCCCCACTCGGATCCGCTTCCCCACACGCTTCTTGGGGCTCAGCCCCACCTAACTCAGTCCCTCGGTCACCAAGCCCCGGAGTCTCGACTTCTCCTCCTCTTGGACTCCAGGATCCCTTGGGAACGCTTCCTGCTTCCCCCTCTGGTCTCCTACTCTCGCCTTTCCCCGCCGGCATGGCCCCAGCTCCTGCCTCGCCATCCAGCTCTAAGTTCTGTTCAGTCTCATTGATTCTGGTGCATCTTGCCATCCGATCTTGTGCCCAGATCTTCCCGTCACTTAGTAAGGCTGATGTGGAATAGGGTTCTACCACTTGGAAGGGGGGCGTGAACTTGCTGTCCCCTTTCCTTCCCTGTGTAGGCAGTTTCACCCTCACCCACTCTCCTCTCTCCAAGGCGGCTTCCTTGGTGTTGTGCCTTGCGTCGTAGTAGTTCGTGTATACGGCTTGTGCTTTCTCCAAGTTTCTGCGCACCACTGCCGGTGACCAATGACTCTGCACCGTGAGCCTCTTCCAGGCTACATTGTCTCGGGTGAACGGTTCTCTTCCTCTCAGAATGCGGAATGGGCTGTAGCCTGTGGACGAGGGAGTTATCCGGTACGCCCATAGCATACGCTTGAGTTCTTTCTCCCAGCTTGCTCCCTGACCGATTGCCGCTTGCACTGACCCCATTATCACCCTGTTGAATCTCTCCACTGCTCCGTTCCCAGCAGGGTGGTAGACCGGCGTGCGCCTGACAGTTATCCCGTTCCTGTCCATGAAGGCCTCCCACTTCGTGGATGTGAACTGTGGGCCGTTGTCACTGAGGATTCCCTTGGGGATCCCTTCTCTGATGAACACCTCCGTGAGGAATCCCAGGATGGTATCTGTCTCTGCGTTGTCATCCACATGGACTTCTGGCCACTTCGAGTACCTGTCCACGACCACGGTGAGGTACTTCTGGTTGCCACTGGCGTCTTGTATGGGACCTAGAACATCTATGGAGATCTCTTCCCACGGATTTTCCGGGAAGTCGAAGCGTCCCAGCGGTGGGCGCAGCACTTTTTGCGTCTTGTCTGCATTGTTGCATTGCTCACACGTTCTGACGTGTCTTTCCACCGCGAGGTCCAACCCTGGCCACCAATAGTCCTCCTTCACTCTTCCCTTCGTTTTCACGATGCCCAAATGTCCTTCGTGAGCAAGAGCTACCACTCTGGGCCTCAGCGCCGTCGGGGGTACTACCTTGTTGCCCCGGAACAGAAAACACGGGTTGTCCCCCAGCGATAATTCTTCCCTGACTTCCCAGTACTGTTTTAGTTCTTCTCCCAGCAACCTCTTCTCCGGCCATCCCTGCGTCACGTACGTTTTGACCGCCTTCACCTTCTCATCGGACCCATACTCTTCTTCCCACTCCTGCTTGCTGATTGCTCGTTCGTGATCGCTCATGAACGCCACTGCGTACTCGGCCCAAGTCTCTGTGTCTTGCGCCTCTGCCGGTTCCTTTGCCGCCGCCCTGCTCAGGTAGTCCGCCACGCGGTTCTTGGTGCCTGGGATGTACTCTACGTCGTACACGTAGTCGAGGAGTCGCAGTGTCATCTTCGCAATTCTTGGGGTAGCGTGCTCGTGGCCGTTGGACGTGAGCACTTTAATCAGGGGTTTGTGGTCCGTTCGTAAGAGGAACCGTCCTCCCCACAGGAACTGCCGGAATCTTTCCACTGCCCACACGACCGCCAGCATTTCCTTTTCAATCACGCTGAATTTGCGTTCATTGTCAGCCAGCGTGCGGGACGCGAAGCTGATTGTCGCTGTCACTCCTCGCGCCGACTGTTGCGTGAGCACTGCTCCAAGGCCTCGGTCGCTAGCGTCTGTAGTCAGGGTCGTGGGAGCCGTCGGGTCAAACCCTTGGATGGGTATGGCGCCACAGATTTCTCTCTTCACCTCCTCGAACTCTCTCTCTTGTTCCTCCTTCCATGAGAACGCCGTTTTCTCCTTCAGGATCGACCTCAGGTGGTGCGTTTTTGATGCAAAGTGGGAGACGAACTTGCTGTAGAACTCAGCCATCCCTAAGAATGTCCGTACCTCCTCCTTGCTAGTGGGCGTGGGTGCATCTCTGATGGCAGCTACGTTGGATGCCTTGGGTTTTATGCCTTCCTGACTGATTTCGTGCCCCAGGTATGTGACTTTCCCCAGTCCGAACTTGCACTTGTCCCACTGGGCCGTGAGCCCGTTTTGTTCCAGCACTGTCAAGACATTCGCTAGCCTCCGGTCATGTTCTTCCGTGGAGGCGCCCATCACCAAGATATCGTCCTGGAAGAACTGAATACCTTCCATCCTGTGGAACAGGCGGTACATCAATTTTTTGGAAGACCGCCGCTGCCGAGGCGAGCCCGAACGGCATCCGTAGGAACTTGTAGCACCCGAAAGGTGTAATGAATGATGTGAGGTGGTTGCACGATTTGTGGAGTGCGATCTGGTGATACGCAGATGTTAAATCCACCGTGGAGAACCACTTGGCGCCCTTGGTCTTAGCTAACATCTCATTGATGCGGGGAAGGGGGAACTTGTCCACTACAATGTTCTTGTTGAGTTCCCTGAGGTCCACACATAGTCTCACCTTCCCGTTCGGCTTCTGCGCCACGACTAAGGGGGCCAACCATTCCGCATTATCGATGGATTCGATGATCCCGTTGTCCTCCAACCTCTGCAGTTCCTCTTGTACTGCCTCCCTGGTGCGGAACGGGATGTTTCGCACTTTGTGGGACACTGGTCGGGCTCCTTCTTTGAGATTTATTTTGTGCGTGAACTTTGTTAGCCTCCCTATGTCGTCTCTGAAGACTTCGGGGAACTCTTCCTTCCACTGCCTTGCTCCCACTTTGGGGTCGTCCTCCATCATGAGTACTTGTATGCGGCCTCCTGGGTTCAGCTTTATTTTCAGCTTCCCTTGGTCTTTCCATCCCAACACTGATGGTCCCTTTTCTGCCACGTACAGTTTTCCTTCGCACGTCCTGCCCTGGAACTCGAACGTGAGAGGGCAATACCCTACCATGGGTATGGGTTCCCCTGTGAACGTCACCGGGTGGATGTCCGTGGGGCGCAGTCGGTGTGTTGTGACAGGTGCAAAGTCATCCTCCCATATCTTCCTCTTTATGATCGTGTAGGGGGACCCTGAATCTGCGACCATGGTGACTCCTACACCCCCTATGGTCATGGCGCACCTCGGTTTCTTGTCGACCGCGCCGTCGATCCCCAAGACCTGGTCATCTATCATCAGGATCTCTTCTTCGTCCTCCTGCCCTTCTTGCTCTTCCTCCTTGGTCATCTCCTGCGCCACGTACTTCACCTGCTGCCTTGACGTCTTCCTTCGGCATACTCTCTCATAGTGCCCCATCAGCCCGCAGTACGTGCATTTGGCCCGGAACGCTGGGCACCCTTTGTCGTTGGCGGCGTGCTTTTCGCTGCCGCATCTGTAGCACCCGTTGGTGCTCCCTTGTCCCTGCGTCTGCTGTTTCGCGCCCCGGGTCATGGGCTTCCTGTGTTGTCGCGTGCTGTGCTGCTCCGTCGGTGTCTGTCTCTCGTGGCCTTTACGGTCTTCTATCCTGCACACAGTTTGTTCAGGGTAGCGGTCCTTCTTCGCTGTCTCTGCACATCTCTTGGACATTTCCGCCTTCTTCACCATGGCTATCACCGTATTGAGGGGTTCGTCACCGTTGGCCCACAGCTTATCTTGAATGGACGCATTCGCTGCGTGCATTACTATTTGGTCCCTAATCAACTCTTCCTGGAAGGCTCCAAACTTGCACGTTAGGGCCAGCTTCTGTAACGCCGCAACGTACTGGTCAATCGTCTCTCCTTTCTGTTGCGCTCTGTGGTAGAAGTTGTACCTGTCGACGGCTACACACACTGTCGGGCGGTAATGAGCATCCATGTCGTCGATCGCGTGTTGGAACACATCGTCATCCGCCGCGGGCCGGACCACCTTCACCAGATCGTCGTAAACCCTCTGACCTGCAGGGCCCAAATGGTGTAGCAGCATCCTCTTCCTGCGTGAGCTCGAGAACTCAGCGCCACTTTCCTCTTCCAAGGCGAACAGGAAATTCAAGAAGTACGGCTTCCAATCCTCCCATGGCATGTCTGGAACCCCAGCTTTCGTGAGGAAGGGTATCGGGTTCGGCAGTCCCGTCGAAGTGGCACTCATCCTCCTCCTTGCCTCCGTTCGCCGCGGCCGTGGACTCGAGCTTCTCGACCCCTGGGTGCTGTCGGGGCTCCCTGCGTCCGGGTCGTCGTCGCGGTCTGTGGTGCCGCCGCTCGCGGTACGTCCTGTGACCCCCGCCACGATGCGTGTAACCGCCTCTCCACGTGGACTCTACCTGGGGCGGTACCTGTGGGGTTGTCGCGGTCCGGAATCGGCTCAGGGGGGCCCGTCAGGAATGTAGCGCTCTCGCCTTCCCTCTCCGCGACACTGCCGCGCTCCTGCTGGTCAGGGGTGGTGCCTGTGGGCGTCGGTGGCTGGCAGACCACGAGACACTCACCCTGGAGGCAGCGCTGGGCCGTTTCACCTCCTCGTCGCCATTGTAATGTTGCCCCTTTCTTCCTGTACAATGCCCCACCACAGATGACTAAGACAGCTGGCAAGGTTTAAGGGGTTTATTCTTGTACTACACTCTCCAGCAGGAGCGCCGGCACGGAGCTCCTTATCCTATTCGAATCGGCGCGCTAATGCGCCCCTAAGATGGCCGCCGCCGGAAGTCCGGTGACGTCACGCCTAGCGTGCCGTCGACTAGACCGCAACACCACACTTTGTCACTAAACATTCTCTCTAACGAGTGGGATGATGAGAAAGGGGTAGTGATAAAAACAAGTTGCAGCCTCACAAGGCGGATCAGCCCACTCACGTAATATGTGTCAGTTGGGTGAGTGCATGCAGCAAAGATCTATTTTTTTAAAATTGTTTTTATCGTTTTGTTTCGTTTTTGATACAAAAGTTACTAAGAGTACAATAAGGGGGGCAATGAGCACCTGCAGGTCCCAACAATCCTCTGAAAAGACAACCAAATTCAATCCCCCACTCATAGCAGATGTTTAAAACTGAAAATCACAACTGTAGAACATTACATAAAACTATAGGTTAAAATTGTTAGTCTGACAGAGTCCATTTCGGAGCTGAAATGGAATTACAAGTAAAATAAGGCAACAGGAAATCGAGCTGAGGGGGCAATAAAAGGTACTCCTTTGCACATCCTTAACTCCAAGAAGGGATTACTAGCGTTCAGTGCTCTAAGTTTTTTGACGTGAATTAAAACATTTTTCATTACCTGTCCCATCACATGCTAATCACTAATCCCCACCACCACTCTTCCCAGAAAAGGCAGGATAGTTAACCCACACCCAGCCTAGCATTATCTGTTTCTTCCCAGTCTACCCCATTTCGTGCGTACAGTGCAGTGCTTAATTTGTAAGAAATAAATAAATAGGACCCAGGCTCTCGTCGGGAGGCCACAGAAGCTTGCGCCACACATTGTCCCTGCCATGCTGCCAATGATGGTAACAACACAACTACTAACCATCACACACGTGTGACAATTTGACTATCCAGCCCTCCAAAGACTTACTTCGGCGGCAGGTAATAATCATTTTAAATGTTTATTGAATAAATAATGAAATGTTGTGGTCATCTCTAACGTCTTCAGACAACGTCACCTTGTGGCAGACTGTCACAAGTGCTGGTGTTGACAATTAAGTGCCAGTCCCGAGCACCGGACACCATCAGCTCGAATTAAGCACAGGTACAGTGCTGCTTATCCAGATACTCTGTAGCAGAAGGAGTGTGTATCCCCAGTACAGAGCGTTTTACTTTCACAGCGCAAGGGGAATAGGTGCTCCTCACTCGTAAAACTCCATGTTGATAACTTAGCTGCACCCCCATGCCTGTAAAGTAGTTATTCCTCAGCAGTACACGCAACACATTTATTCCAGCACCACCACTACAGGCTTAGCATCTCTCCTACAACATCCTCTTCCCCAGGATATTCAGAACTTTTGTCCCCCACGAGCTGCCCCCTAGGGTCCCCAAACAGTAGAAAGGAATTGGTCCCAGAACATACGTAAATTGAAAACCTGAACAGAGTCAGCAAAATAACTGTTGCAACAAATAAAGCGTACCAAAGTGTTATTTAATCACACTTGGAGCTGGCACATGAATGCGTATGAAAAATCACATTATTCACGAAAGTGCAGGGTGCCACGGGGAGGGGGAGGGAGTGAAGAATTAGGTAGGGTAGTAGGATAAGTGACATATAAACATTCATAACAATAGTACAAATCAATTGCTGGGCACGTTACTATCGTGCCAAATAATCGAGATGGAAGTCATTCCTTAACAGAATTGAATGTTTTGCCAAATAAACCATATACAAGTAAAAGTACACAGTGCTCAATGCACTATTGAAGGTACTGGCATAGTGGGATGTCGACGTTTCGACCCCTCTTCCAAAGTAGGTTGATTTGATCCTTACAGGTGGGGTCTTCCTCAGGACAAAGAGGATGGTGAAACAGGAAGGGTAGGCACCTATAAAAACATTGGGTGGGTATTAAAAAAGTGTAGCAAGGCCAAGCGGAATTGAACAGCGAGGCTGGATATGGAAAGTCATTGCCATAATTACCAATTTAGAGAACGGACATCTAATCAGTATCGGCTTGGCGTCCGAAGACACAAGGGCACGAAGGCTCCAAAGACAGGTGGGAGTGACAAGCACCTATAACAAATTTAAGGTGACATTGAAATCATCCAAACAACAATTAAATGGATTAGTAGGGTATGACTCCATATAAATGGGAATTTACGGGTATTAGTCGCAACACACAGGAGGGATTAATTACTCCATCATACCACGCCGCAGCGTAGATCGGTGTGTTGAGTGAAATAAATCACTGGAAAATCAGCCTCTATAAACCAAATGGAAAGGGAGCTCTTTAATGAGAAACCTGGTAGGTGAACCAAACCTAGAGAAATACATTGCCAACGGGACCTGGTCCCCCAGCCTATCATCCGTATACTACGATGTTATAATGTGGGGCAAGAGACTTGGCGGGACGGACAATACATCTCATAATTTAAAATACTTAACGGACTTATGATAGAATACTAGCGAAGAAAATGTGAGGAGTCAATAAAGAAAAGTATCGCTTTCCCAAAATGAATAAAGCGAGGCAAAGTCATCTGTATGCACGGGAGCAAACTATTCGTGTAAAGAATAGAAACCAACGATTATAATCATAGGTCGAGTTAGCCAAATTAAAAGAAGGAAAATGGAGTGGTTCCCCTACCTTTGGGCAGCGTCCGTGACTGCGGTGCTCGAATCAAACAAAGCACTGTGCCCGCGGAGCGGCTCCCTCATATGGAGAACGCTAACGCCGCGTGACGTGGAACCGGGCGCAGCCGCTAGATGCTGCCCGTAACGGGATAGTAGAAAGACAACCCGAGTAGTTTGTGGGTGAAAAGAAACTAATGCTAAAAAAGTTTAATGGTAAATTACAAAGGTGATCTAAAATTAAATAAACACAGCTAACTAGTGTATCGAAGAAAACATGGGTATAATTAATGAATAATTTAGGTCAAGTACAAATCATAAAGTTAATCGCTCGAAGGGAGCGATCGAGGACCGACAAGTGGACATAATCGACCGGGTAATGGTGTAGAGAGGAGAATCTATATGAAAACACGTACAACTGTGGAAAATAAAACATAAAAAACATTTGTTGTTTGAGGGTGCATAGTTAGTAAACAAACATATGAGCTCATTTAGATCGACATTATCTTAAAGACTAATGAGAATGCGGCAAAAGCAGATGGTTGGTTCTTTGGGAAAGAAACAATCAAATTGTCATATATACATTGGGTACATTGATCATATGTGTCTAATGGTCAAAATGATAGGATGTTCAAGAATAACGTACAACTGTGGAAAAAACAGAACATACAAGAAACATTTGTTGTTTGAAGGTGCATAGTTAGTAACCAAGCATGGGAGCTCATGTAGATTGACATTTTCTTAATGACTAATGAGAATATGGCAAAAACAGATGGTGGTATTCTTTGAGAAAGAAACAGTCAAATTGTCATATATACATTGAGTACATTGATCATATGCGTCTAATGGTCAAGATGACAGGGTGTTCAAGAATAACGTTAACAACAGGTTAGGCTACGAGCTGGAAACAACAGAAGAAAATGAACATTGTTTACTAGTTTCTGAGAATAGCTAATTGGGCATTGCTGGGGTCTTGTTCGTTCAAACCCGTTAGAATAGTATCAAATCGAATCATCATTTTGGACTCTCTAATGAGCAAGATAGAGGATATATTACCTCCCCGGGGTCCCAGTTCGGTTTTTTCCAAGACAATCCATTGCATTTCGTCAGGGCGGTGTCCCAGTTGGTGATAGTGTTCAACTAGAGGTGCACCTGTCACGTTACATCTTATCCTGCTTTGGTGTTGAAGAATTCTTGCCTTGACTTTTTGCTGTGTCTGGCCAATATATAGTTGGCCACATGGACACAAAATCCCGTAGATGACGTTACTGGAATTACAGTTTGTATGTGATTGCAATGTAATGGTCTGATGTTTGTATTCAAAGTTCTTTGATTGCATAGTTGTGGGGCATGCTTTACATGATCCGCATTTGAAATGACCTATGATCGGTGGTAAATTCCAGAGTGACCGGATGGTCGGTTCTACTGGGTCCTCAAGGAAGGAATGCACCACATGGTCCTTGATGCTCATTGCTTTCTTGAAAGAATGCATCGGTAAGTTAGGTTGGTCAATCTCGGTAGATACAATGCTCCAATGTTTATTGAGGATCTTTTTCACTGCATTACTTCGAGTGGAGAATGTTGTGACACATATCATCTTATTATTTTGTCGTGATGTAACGGGATTTTTGGATGAGAGCAGAGTGTCCCGTGGGTTGTACCAGGCCCTCTTCTGGGCCCTCTTCACCAAGCGTTTTGGGTAACCTCTTGAGATTAGCCTGGCAGTTAGGTTCTCAGACTCTGTTGTGTAGTCTGTTCGCTTCGTGCAGTTCCTGCGGATCCGCAAGAACTGTCCGACTGGGAGATTATCGCGCAATCCGCGCGGGTGGTGGCTGCTGTACCTCAGTAGAGAATTTCTTTCAGTTGGCTTCCTATATAAGGTAGTAAGAAGTTTCTCATCTTCATTAAAGATTTTCAGATCAAGGAAGGGTATCTCCTGTGTACTGAACTGAGTAGTGAACTGGATATCTTGATCGCACTGGTTTAGCCATTGGTGGAACAGATTGAGTTGAGTAGTTTCACCATTCCAAATTATTAAAATATCGTCAATATATCTCTTCCATATATTAATATGTGCCGAGAATGGGTTGTTGTTGAGGACGAAACGCTTTTCAAAATTATCCATATACAGGATCGCTAAATCTGGAGCAAAGGCAGCCCCCATCGCAACTCCTTTCGAAAGGAGTTGCGATGGGGGCTGCCTTTGCTCCAGATTTAGCGATCCTGTATATGGATAATTTTGAAAAGCGTTTCGTCCTCAACAACAACCCATTCTCGGCACATATTAATATATGGAAGAGATATATTGACGATATTTTAATAATTTGGAATGGTGAAACTACGCAACTCAATCTGTTCCACCAATGGCTAAACCAGTGCGATCAAGATATCCAGTTCACTATTCAGTTCAGTACACAGGAGATACCCTTCCTTGATCTGAAAATCTTTAATGAAGATGAGAAACTTCTTACTACCTTATATAGGAAGCCAACTGAAAGAAATTCTCTACTGAGGTACAGCAGCCACCACCCGCGCGGATTGCGCGATAATCTCCCAGTCGGACAGTTCTTGCGGATCCGCAGGAACTGCACGAAGCGAACAGACTACACAACAGAGTCTGAGAACCTAACTGCCAGGCTAATCTCAAGAGGTTACCCAAAACGCTTGGTGAAGAGGGCCCAGAAGAGGGCCTGGTACAACCCACGGGACACTCTGCTCTCATCCAAAAATCCCGTTACATCACGACAAAATATTAAGATGATATGTGTCACAACATTCTCCACTCGAAGTAATGCAGTGAAAAAGATCATCAATAAACATTGGAGCATTGTATCTACCGAGATTGACCAACCTAACTTACCGATGCATTCTTTCAAGAAAGCAATGAGCATCAAGGACCATGTGGTGCATTCCTTCCTTGAGGACCCAGTAGAACCGACCATCCGGTCGCTCTGGAATTTACCACCGATCATAGGTCATTTCAAATGCGGATCATGTAAAGCATGCCCCACAACTATGCAATCAAAGAACTTTGAATACAAACATCAGACCATTACATTGCAATCACATACAAACTGTAATTCCAGTAACGTCATCTACGGGATTTTGTGTCCATGTGGCCAACTATATATTGGCCAGACACAGCAAAAAGTCAAGGCAAGAATTCTTCAACACCAAAGCAGGATAAGATGTAACGTGACAGGTGCACCTCTAGTTGAACACTATCACCAACTGGGACACCGCCCTGACGAAATGCAATGGATTGTCTTGGAAAAAACCGAACTGGGACCCCGGGGAGGTAATATATCCTCTATCTTGCTCATTAGAGAGTCCAAAATGATGATTCGATTTGATACTATTCTAACGGGTTTGAACGAACAAGACCCCAGCAATGCCCAATTAGCTATTCTCAGAAACTAGTAAACAATGTTCATTTTCTTCTGTTGTTTCCAGCTCGTAGCCTAACCTGTTGTTAACGTTATTCTTGAACACCCTGTCATCTTGACCATTAGACGCATATGATCAATGTACTCAATGTATATATGACAATTTGACTGTTTCTTTCTCAAAGAATACCACCATCTGTTTTTGCCGTATTCTCATTAGTCATTAAGAAAATGTCAATCTACATGAGCTCCCATGCTTGGTTACTAACTATGCACCTTCAAACAACAAATGTTTCTTGTATGTTCTGTTTTTTCCACAGTTGTACGTTATTCTTGAACATCCTATCATTTTGACCATTAGACACATATGATCAATGTACCCAATGTATATATGACAATTTGATTGTTTCTTTCCCAAAGAACCAACCATCTGCTTTTGCCGCATTCTCATTAGTCTTTAAGATAATGTCGATCTAAATGAGCTCATATGTTTGTTTACTAACTATGCACCCTCAAACAACAAATGTTTTTTATGTTTTATTTTCCACAGTTGTACGTGTTTTCATATAGATTCTCCTCTCTACACCATTACCCGGTCGATTATGTCCACTTGTCGGTCCTCGATCGCTCCCTTCGAGCGATTAACTTTATGATTTGTACTTGACCTAAATTATTCATTAATTATACCCATGTTTTCTTCGATACACTAGTTAGCTGTGTTTATTTAATTTTAGATCACCTTTGTAATTTACCATTAAACTTTTTTAGCATTAGTTTCTTTTCACCCACGAACTACTCGGGTTGTCTTTCTACTATCCCGTTACGGGCAGCATCTAGCGGCTGCGCCCGGTTCCACGTCACGCGGCGTTAGCGTTCTCCATATGAGGGAGCCGCTCCGCGGGCACAGTGCTTTATTTGATTCGAGCACCGCAGTCACGGACGCTGCCCAAAGGTAGGGGAACCGCTCCATTTTCCTTCTTTTAATTTGGCTAACTCGACCTATGATTATAATCGTTGGTTTCTATTCTTTACACGAATAGTTCGCTCCCGTGCATACAGATGACTTTGCCTCGCTTTATTCATTTTGGGAAAGCGATACTTTTCTTTATTGACTCCTCACATTTTCTTCGCTAGTATTCTATCATAAGTCCGTTAAGTATTTTAAATTATGAGATGTATTGTCCGTCCCGCCAAGTCTCTTGCCCCACATTATAACATCGTAGTATACGGATGATAGGCTGGGGGACCAGGTCCCGTTGGCAATGTATTTCTCTAGGTTTGGTTCACCTACCAGGTTTCTCACTAAAGAGCTCCCTTTCCATTTGGTTTATAGAGGCTGATTTTCCAGTGATTTATTTCACTCAACACACCGATCTACGCTGCGGCGTGGTATGATGGAGTAATTAATCCCTCCTGTGTGTTGCGACTAATACCCGTAAATTCCCATTTATATGGAGTCATACCCTACTAATCCATTTAATTGTTGTTTGGATGATTTCAATGTCACCTTAAATTTGTTATAGGTGCTTGTCACTCCCACCTGTCTTTGGAGCCTTCGTGCCCTTGTGTCTTCGGACGCCAAGCCGATACTGATTAGATGTCCGTTCTCTAAATTGGTAATTATGGCAATGACTTTCCATATCCAGCCTCGCTGTTCAATTCCGCTTGGCCTTGCTACACTTTTTTAATACCCACCCAATGTTTTTATAGGTGCCTACCCTTCCTGTTTCACCATCCTCTTTGTCCTGAGGAAGACCCCACCTGTAAGGATCAAATCAACCTACTTTGGAAGAGGGGTCGAAACGTCGACATCCCACTATGCCAGTACCTTCAATAGTGCATTGAGCACTGTGTACTTTTACTTGTATATGGTTTATTTGGCAAAACATTCAATTCTGTTAAGGAATGACTTCCATCTCGATTATTTGGCACGATAGTAACGTGCCCAGCAATTGATTTGTACTATTGTTATGAATGTTTATATGTCACTTATCCTACTACCCTACCTAATTCTTCACTCCCTCCCCCTCCCCGTGGCACCCTGCACTTTCGTGAATAATGTGATTTTTCATACGCATTCATGTGCCAGCTCCAAGTGTGATTAAATAACACTTTGGCACGCTTTATTTGTTGCAACAGTTATTTTGCTGACTCTGTTCAGGTTTTCAATTTACGTATGTTCTGGGACCAATTGCTTTCTACTGTTTGTTACCCAGGTCCCAGTGACTATTGGGTTTGCCCTTTGTTCTAACCCCTAGGGTCCCCAGCACAAATTATGAATTATCAGACCCACACTGCTAAAAGTAAGCAACAAATGCCTGTTTTCAAAAAAAGCAACACACTTTGTGGGCCATATTAAAGAGAGAAAGAGAAACAAATCAGCTGATTCTTCTTGAAGGCATGGCTCCAGTGGCGTCCGCCACATACACAAAGTGGAGGGGCGGGGGGAGCGCCAGAGGGGGCGCAGGGGAACATAAAAATAATAATAATAATAAAACATAAAAAGTTAAACTTACATGCTGCCGGCCACCTCTCACGCCTTGGTGTTGGGACTTCCTTATCCCAGCAGACACTGCAGGCTAGTCACAGACTTCCTGTCCAATCCCCAAACTGCAGAGCAGCATGGGGATTGGCCTAAGTAGGCTAGAAAGACGCTCTGCTCAGACTAGGGAGTCTGTGGGGTTTCTCTAACTCGACTGTCCGGTACAGCCGGGTTAGAGAAACCTAAGTGCGCATGTGAGTTTTGGTCGACCTGAGACGACCGGCCAAACACACATGAGCACTTAGGGAGTGCACTAGCACTCCTCCTCCCCCCTCCCATGCCTCAGCCCCACCCCTCCTCGCACATGCTGGCTGGGCCAGCTGCTTGAAAATAAAAAATACTGTTTATCTTTTTGCTGCTGGCTCTGAGTCAGTGGGGTGACGCCCCTCCGCTATTGCGGAGGAGCCACCCCCTGCATGGCACTTCAAGATATAAAGCTGGCTTGTTTCACTGTTAACCTACCACTTTGACAAGGCTGGAAGGTTATTAGCACAAGATACAAAGAAAATGCAACAACATGTCTCTTTAGTATTAGGACCACAATTAAAATGTACAGTGGCAGCTCTTCCACTAAGGCGGAGGAGCCTCGCCCCACTGCTCCTACAGGGTTGTATGATGTTACAACGCATTCCGTTGCAACGCATGCCTTTCCCACGCATGCGTTACAATGCAAATGCATTTCCCACGCATAACCTTTACCACAAATATTCCTTTACCACACATACTTTTACAACGATTTTCGTTGTAAATTCATGCATGGTAAGGGCATACTCTTGGTAAAGGTTATTCCCCCACCCCTAAACCCTTCTTACAAATACCCCTCCCCTGCCCTTAACCCTAAAATCGGACCCCTGTTTTCTTTTTTTTATAAATCTAAAATCCCCCTTACCTCTCCACGTTGTCTCTTCTCAATGTTCTTCCGTGTTGACGTCGCACGTCGTTAAGAGGAAACGGAAGTGTCTTTCCGTTTCCTCTAACGACGCTGATTGCCTCCCGATTGCCTCCACATAGAAACTTCAACAGGTGGATTTTTTTTGTGTGGGGGGAGGGGAAACCCCCAAGCCCCCTGTTTTTTTTCACGCTTTTTTTTGGGGGGGGGGAAGAGACCCCCCCAAGACCCCTTTTTTATTTTTAGCCGTTAACACACATGCCTTTACTACGTATCTCGTAGTAAAGGTATGCGTGGTAATGGCTATTCGTTGTAACCACGCATGCGTTGTAATGCATGCGTGGTTAAGTTATGCGTGGCCACGTTGTAGTGGCCGTTTCCCCTCCTAGAGCAGTGAAAAGGGGAAAAATATTTTTTGTTGCTGCCAAGATGGGTTTGGGCGGGGCAAGGCGGGGGGGGGGCTGGTGGCTCATGGAGGAGGAGTGGACTGTGCACAATAAGTGCGCATGACTGCTTGGATTGTCGTTTTGGCCAGCCAAGCAGTCATGCGCATTTTGCATATTCCTTATCAGGCTGCATTACATAGCGTGGTGGGGAATATGCACAGGTTCCCTGCCGTGATCTGAGTGCCGATCCACGGCGCTCAGACCAATCACAACGCTGCATTGCAGCATTGTGATTGGCTCAGGGGAGCCTGTGGCGCCCGGGTCCTTTCTGCTGCTTCTTCCGGACTGGAGTCGGGAAGAGCAGAGAAGCAGACGGAGGAGAAACGCGTTCGTCAGAAAAGGTACGTTTAAAAAAATATATTTTAAACCCCCCACCCTTTTCCCCAGCGTGACCTCGATACCTCACCCCCTTTCTCTACCAGCCGCCACTGAAAATGTACACATCAGATAATCATTGAACATCAGAGCAGCCTATACTAGTCTCATCTGCACCACCGCCGCAACAAAATAAATTAATCTTGAATGTAACAGAGTATTTCAATAATACCAAAAACTAACTTTTAAAAAACTTTTAAGAGATGCCGAGATAAAAAAATTAAAAAATTCTACTGAGTGTTTCCAAGCAAGGCCACCATCACATGTTGTTATATATAGCCTATGGAATGCAAAATGTATGTAATTGAGAGAGAGGCACACGCCACGTCGAGGTGAAACATTTACATTTTAGGCAACCTCTAATAGATCATGTATTGGCATGGTCAATATGTTTGGTTTTAATATGCATACACCAGATGTGGTGTGGCAGCACATTAGAGAGAGGCATAGGGACAGGAACCAACAGGAGCAGAGGGAGAGGGATATAGCTGTAAAGTAGTCCCTCATGCAGTTCAATGCAAGCAATCATATGGAGACAGGCAGGCAGGTATACTCAAACAGCCAATAGCATTAGTTGAGAGATGAATATGAGAGATGAATATGCAACTGGGCGATTGACATTTTACAATTGTACGGGATTGACTAGTATATAGCCATTAGTTGAAAGAGGCTGATCGAAGAAAGCCAATGTCTGCAAGGGGCAGACCAGAAGTCCACTCTGTGTATATTGTTAGTGATAGGTATGTTTGAAAGTTGGGCTATTAAAGCCCAGACCTAAAAAAGAACAACTTAATTTCAAATTTCTCTAGCATCTTTTATATAAAGAAATATCTATATTCAGGGCGAATAGGACTGAGCAGCCCATAGTTTCCTTTTGAATGAGCTATCACGGTTGAGTTGTAAGAGAAAAGAAGAAGAGGAACAATGCAAAAATATAATATGCAATTCTCAAATTCCCTGTCTACCTTGACCTCTGAAATGAGTAGCCATTCCCTATTCAGCGGCAGTTTTGCTTCCTCCAGCTTTGAGACACTGTGAGGATCTATGTCATGTTTCTTTTGTCCTGGCTCTTCCCTGATAGACTGGTTGTTGGAAAAACACTTGTAATTGCCATGATCTCATTGTAAAACAGTTACATGGATATGGCTTATATATACTTAGAACAACTTAATGTACCAATTGAAGAATTACAGATCAAGTGTCTGTAATTGTCTACCTGAATAACTCATGTTGTATATCGATTAAAAGAGTGAGGCTTTATGGCGACCACTGCTTACTCCAGTATTGGAACTTTCATAGATTTCCATAGCTTGTATCATTCCCCGTAGTCGGAATGGAAGTCTCGGTACACAAAATAACATAGCAGTAGGTAAAAAAGAGAAAGAAAAATGCCTAGGCCTCATTCCCTTTTGTAGCATATCTACCTCTTTTTGTAAAAGAGACCAAAATAGAGCAACAGCCAATCAGATTAGCCTCACCCCACAGAACCCTCCTGAGAGAACCTCAGAGCCTCAGATTTTTTACCGCACGGTGTGCTTAGGGAGTCTCCTTTGAGCTCTGCTCACTTCAACTCTAGTTGACTGTTTTTTTCTACATTTGTCTTCAGAATTGTTTGGTGTTTCATTCAGAAATGTCTGACAAGGAGAAGAAAGCCCTTTTCAAGCCTTGTTCCACCTGTGGAAAAAGAGGCTGTATGTGGAGGACAGGCATAAGGACTGCATTTTTTGCCTGTACCCGGATCATAAGGCAGCGGACTGCAAGATCTGCCGCACCTTCTCTACGAAGACCCTCCGGGACCGTGAGGGTCACCTTCTCACTTGGCTCCAGAAGGTAAAGTCAAGGAAGGGAACTCTGTCAAGTGACAGTGAGGACTCATCATCTGGCACCTCATCTCGCAGGTCAGTGAAAAGTGGTAGGGCTTCCCCTTCACCATCCTCTGAACGTCCTGTTAAGGCCTCAAAAAAGACCCCCCGTGAGTCTGAGAGCCGGAGTCCGAGTAAATCTCCTCACCACGGTGCAAAGGAGAGGGAAGGACTATCTGCAGCTGCAGCAGTGGTGGAGTCTGCTAAGACTTTTAAGAAGCCCTCTTCTCTATCTTCTTAGAAGTCAGAAAAAGATTCCAGATCGTCGACGATGCCGAAGAAGACTCAGTCGCTGAAAACTTCAAAATCTCAGGTGAAGAAAGTTACACCGTCGACGGGCTCGTCGACGGTGCCTTCTACTCACACATCGACGTCAGCATCGACGGGAGTGTCGATGACGGTTACGGCGACGACGAGAGTGTCGACGAGGGTGTCGACGACGGTGGCAGCGACGACGGTGTCGTCCTCGAGAGCAATGATGACGTCGACGATGACGACGACGGCAGGAGTGTCGACGGTCTCGTCGACGGCAGTGTCGACGACGCCCATCTCTTCATCAACGATTCAACCGTCAACGGTGCATCTTCCGTCGACGACCTCGTCGATGATGATTTCTCTTTCAACTCCATCGCCGACGGTACCGTCGACGACATCTTCGTCGACGGAGAGGATTACAATATCCTTAAAGAGAATAACACCTGATATGACGTCACCAAGGAGGGTTGCCCCCTTGCCTCCCGCGCTGTTGCTCGAAGAAGAAGAGGACTCTGACGGGGATGATCAGGATTCTTGTGGCTACGCCCATAGTCCCTCACAATTGTTGGTCAAATGTCAGGACACTGATTCGGAGGGCGGCTACACTCCTGGGTACTCATACCAACAATCCTCTTGTCGTCAGGACAGCGCAGGCCAGGAGATGGTTGTGGTCCCTTCTTCGCTCCTGGCAGATCTCCAGGGCATGTTGCGGGATTATAGGAAGAGGTTTTCTCATGCTCCTCCTCCTCCATCTTCGACTTTCTCTGCAGTACATACTGTGCCTAGACCATCGGCTCCTGCAGTGTTTTCTCCGGGAGAACCATCCCAGATGGTTTCACAGCGGAAGGTCTCCAGCACCGGTTTACCTCCAGTAGTCCCGGATGTTCATGATGATTCCTCGGACGAGGATCAGGATGATGGCAACAGGTCTAACCAGTGTGTTGAGTGGGAGGATTATGTGATCCCGGATCCTGCTTCACCTACTCCGGATCCAGTGGATTCTCCCCCGGCAGACATTGGGGGCTTTGACAAGCTGATGGAAAGAGCCTCCAGTAGATTCCAGCTTCCTATGCCGTCAGTTCAAACTGAATGCTTCCTTTATGATTTTAAGGAGCCCTACAGGAAAGTGGTCCGTTCCATTCCCATTGTCGACCATGTCTGGGACGAGGGTTTGAAGGCGATGAAGAACCCGGCTACTGTTATTCTAGTTTTGCCACGCCTAGAGAAGAAGTACAATGCGCCTGAGGATAGTCCAGCGTCCTTGGTCGGTCAACCGAAGCCAGATTCGGTAATATCCCAGGCAGCGCAAAGAAAGTCACGCAATCCTTCTGCGCCACTGACGACTCCTCCCGATAAGGAAGGCAGGCGCCTTGATAATGTGGGGAAAAGGTTTTCCTCTATGGCGAGTCTTTTAGTACGGGCAGCGAATGCGTTGGCTATCCTTGGTAGGTACGATCGCCAAATGTGGTGCGGCCTTTCACCATATTTGGACCAGCTCCCACAGGAGTCCAAGGCGGAGGCCAAGAAAATTCTACAAGAGGGAGAGGCTACATCGGCGGAGGTGATCGACTGCGCCATGGATATCGCCACAACAGCTTTCCGTGCACTGGCAGGCGCAGCTGTTCTTCGTCGCCAGGGCTGGCTCCGGGCGACATGGTTCCGACCGGAGATTCAGAACAAAATCCTTGACCTCCCGTTTGATGGTGAGGCATTATTTGGGAAACATGTCGACGATGCCCTCCAGGACATTAAAAAAGATACGGAGACGGAACGGTCTCTAGGCATTCTTCAATATCGAAAGGTTCCTTTCCGTGGGGCCAGGGGGAAGAGTACCACATCCTACAGAGGCTTGTACCAACAACAACGGTACTCTTCTTATGGTTCACCGTCTCAGTCGTATCGCCCACCGTACCAACAACGACAAGGCCAGACCTTGTCTTTCTCTCGCTCCAACACTAGAGGAAAGCAGAATCGCCAGGGACGTGACACCTCCAAGAGACAATAGCGGCGTTCTGGCTCTGCCTACTGTACCCACCTCCCTGTAAACACCTGTGGGAGGCAGGGTGTCTCAATACCTCCACAACTGGAAACGGATAACATCGGACCTTTGGGTGCTCAACATCATTCGAGGTGGCCATACACTGGAGTTTCTTCATATACCACCTTCCAAGCCCCCTGTTGCTATGCCTTCAAAACATCTGCGTCTCTTACGGCTCGAAATTCATCAGATGCTCCTCAAGGGAGCAGTGGAGCCGGTTCCCCTGTCTCAGAGGGAGGAGGGTTTCTACTCCAGGTTTTTCCTGGTCAAGAAGACGCTGGAGAAATGGCACCCCATTTTAGATCTCAGGGAGCTTAACACCTATCTCATCAGTCAATCCTTTCGGATGGTCTCTCTCCAGGATATCTTACGTCTCCTCAACCCGGGAGATTTCATGGCCACTCTCGATCTCGAGGATGCGTATTTTCACATACCCATTCATCCAGCCCACAGGAGGTTTCTATGATTCACAGTAGCCAAGGGGCACTTCCAATTCAAAGTTTTACCCTTTGGACTTCGCTCTGCCCCGAGGATATTTACCAAGGTGCTGGCACCGGTGGCAGCTTTCCTCAGGAAACAGCATTTTCAACTCTTCCCCTACCTGGACGACTGGTTGCTGAAGGCTCCGTCCAGGCGGACAGCGGAGGAGACAGTTGAGGCATGTACGACTCTGTTCAGCAATCTGGGTCTGACTCTCAACAGGGAGAAGTCGTCTCTCTGTCCGTCAAACAGAGCACGGTTCCTAGGAGCTATCTTGGACACGTCTCTCAACAAGGCTTTTCCATCCTTCGAAAGGCAAGAAAAACTAAGGTCCTTGGCTCATTTGAGAAAAAGAAAGTGTCTTTCAGTACACCGTTACAAATCCCTTATAGGAGTGATTTCTTCATGCATCCCTCTGATACCCCACTGCAGATTGCGGATGCGATCTCTTCAAGAGCAACTAGACATGCAGTGGCAACAAGTTCACGGCTCTTTCGATGACAAGGTGGTGATTACTGCGGCAGTGAAGGAAGCCGCCTTGTGGTGGTTACAGGAGGAGAATTTATCCCAAGATCTATCCTTCGTAAGCAATCCGGCTCCTCAAGTTGTCACAACAGATGTCTCGCTGGAAGGCTGGGGTGCGGTGCTTCAGGACTATCATGTAAGCGGGCATTGGTTGCCCCGGCACCGCCTTCTTCACATCAACCTCCTGGAGCTCGGAGCGATTCGTCTGGCTCTTCAAGCGTTTCTTCCACGTTTGCAGGGTTCGGCGGTTCTCGTCCGCACGGACAACACCACGGCCAGGCACTACATCAACAAGGAAGGGGGTACTAGATCTCTTCCGTTGTCGCAGGAGTTCCAAAGAATTTGGGAATGGGCGATCCTGCACGGAATATCGCTCACGGCAGAACACCTACCAGGAGTGCTAAACGAAAAGGCAGACAGAATCAGCAGGCTTTCGTCAGTCAGCCACGAGTGGGAACTGAACCAGATGGTCTTGGACAACATTTTTCACCGGTGGAGCACACCTTCAATAGATCTCTTTGCTACCCCGGTGAACAGAAAATGCCAGTTCTACGCAAGCAAAGTTCACCATCGCGGATCGCTGGGGAATGCGCTTTCGATAGCTTGGTGAAGAGCATTTGTGTACGCCTTTCTCCCCATTCCGTTAATTCAGAGGATACTCAGGAAGATCAAAACGGAGCCATGCAAGATGATACTAATAGCCCCAGCTTGGCCGAGGCAGTTTTGGTTCACGCAGCTTGACCTTCTTTCTTTGGTCCCTCCACGTCCTCTACGGGTGATCCCGGATCTTCTCACGATGTCCCAGGGCCAGATCTGGCATCCAGATCCTCGTTCCTTACACCTCTCAGCATGGCTCCTGAGAAGCGAGAATTCCTAGATCTTCATCTCGGACGAGATAAGGGATGTTCTCTCTCAGGCTAGAGCTCCTTCCACTAACAAGACTTACCGTCTAAAATGGAAACGCTTTTGCATCTGGTGCCAACAGCAAGGTGTGGACCCTTTCTTGTCTCAGCCTCATCAAGTTCTTCCTTATTTCCTGTTCTTGGCTAAGGCAGGTCTGGCTCATTCGTCCATAAAGGTTCACTTGGCTGCAGTTTCTCGCTACAGACTGCCTCTGGGCCTTCTCTTTGGTCCTCTAGAATTGTTAAACAATTACTCAAAGGCCTGTTTCGAGTCTTTCCTCCTGTGAGGCCTCCGCCTCCCACATGGCATTTGAACATGGTTCTCACCCAGCTGATGAAGCATCCCTATGAACCGGTTCATCCAGTAGATTTGAAATTCCTCTCATGGAAATTAGCACTCCTTCTTGCTCTCACTTCGGCAAGACGTATTGGAGAATTACAAGCTCTCACAATCCAGAAACCTTTCCTCCAATTCAAAAGGAATACAGTAATTCTAAGGACTAATCCAAAGTTCATACCAAAGGTACCCTCGGATTTCATTTAAATGAGCCGGTAATTCTCAAGGCTTTCTTTCCTCAGCCATCTACACCGGCGGAAAGGGCACTTCATTCGCTGGACGTGCAGCGGTGCTTGAAATTTTATCTGGACCGTACTAAAGAATTTCGGAAATCTTCTCAATTGTTCATTGCATTCAGTGCTCCCCGCAAAGGCTTACCCCTGTCCAAGCAGGGTATTGCTCGATGGATCTCCAGAGCTATACAGTTCTGTCATTCTGCAGCGGACAAGCCTCTAGAGGGCAGAATTAGAGCACACTCGACAAGGTCTATGGCTTCCTCTACGGCTCTCTTTGCGGGGGTCCAGATTAAAGACATCTGCAGGGCTGCAACTTGGAGCAGCACGCACACCTTCACAAGACATTACTGCCTGGAGACCTTGGCACAAGAAGACACGGCTGTAGGCCAGGCAGTCCTGAGGAACCTCTTCCATTTAGTGGTGAGCTTTCCTATCTTCCCTCCTTCCTTTCTTATTGTTATTTGCACATTTTGCTATGTGTTCTTTCTGTTATTGCATTGTAGTTTTATGTTTTCTTGGGGGGAAAAAAACGGTTAAGGAGAATGGAGAATGAGATGTTATTGGGAAGCAAAATGTGTTTCTGACTGCTGGCTACTCTGATACAAGCTATGGGAGTCTATGAAAGTTCCAATCCTGGAGTAAGAAAACAAGTTACTTACCTGTAACTTTGGTTCTCCAGTATTGGTAACTTTCATAGATTCCCAAGCGCCCACCCTCCTCACCTGGGAAAGCTCAGCCCTCGGCAGGTTTGGTTGTACTGTTACACAACGGCTACGAAAATCTGTGGCTCTGAGGTTCTCTCAGGAGGGTTCTGTGGGGTGAGGCTAATGTGATTGGCTGTTGCTCTGTTTTGGTCGCTTTTACAAAAAGAGGTAGATATGCTACAAAAGGGAATGAGCCCTAGGCCTTTTTCTTTCTCTTTTGTACCTACTGCTATGTTATTTTGTGTACCGAGACTCCCATTCCGACAACGGGGAATGATACAAGCTATGGGAATCTATGAAAGTTACCAATACTGGAGAACCAAAGTTACAGGTAAGTAACTTGTTTTCTTCTTATGTTATGGTGGTACCTTGTAAAGCCCTACATGCTGCTTATCCTACCTGTCAATCCCACACAATAGTGTGCAGTGAATATGTGTGGAGACCCTCAGGTCGTGGCTCTGAATATGTTACCATAGGGTGATTCTCCATGAAGATGATTTAAACGCACTCATTGCCTCAGAGTCACTTGTTTAGCTATTGAAGAATAACCAGTTTGCATGCATAACAGAATCTAACTTGATGTGCCAGTTATGGGCACTAGTGTACTTGTTTAAGAAGATCTGGCAGTGAGAAAGTATTGTATGATCTTTCTAATTTATTTAATCTTATTCAAATAATAACATTTTGGTTTCCCCATATGGTTTTGGATTTTTGAAAATATATTTAACTCAATAAATGACTAACATGAGGGGTCATCACTTTAAGTATGAACTTGAGGTGTGTAAGCCTTAGAACCAAACCCTTGCAAAACTGGATAAAAAGTTATTCAGTGGTAAGTGCATGTATGCCGCTTATTCTAACTGGAGAGGTAAAAGTGTTGTCCAGCAGCACACAAGGTCTTTCCCTGCTGCTGATAAAAATGAAATTCAATACATTGGATCATTGGTGGTGTAGCAAGTCCAGGTCTCAGAATAGACCAGTCTATGAGCAAGCCTTTAAATCTTTAAAAAAAGTATATCATTTAAGTTGTTCTGTTTGCAATCAGATTTGCATTGAATCAGTGACCAATTCAAGGAAGGAAATAGTTGATTTTTCAAAGAGTTTTCAGTGTGCAATTGCAAACATGATTCCTCCATTTAAGAAAACCTGTGTTTTCAACTAAATAATGATAGGGATATGAATTAGATAAGGTCACTTACTGCACATCCTCCCTTTATTAACTAAATAACACCAATTAATTTGAGACTTTGTTAACTAAATAACACCAAAAGTATGGAGACCTGTTTATTTGGGACCTCACTGTTATCCCAGAGCCTCTGAAGATTTTACTTGGTCAAATTCTTGGGATACTATGGGACTACAGTACTGTCCAGAACAAACGACTTTCTGCCTCTTTGGTGTTATTCTGTGTGTTTAGCTAACCAACTTATTTGAGAGCACATCAGGAACATCTTAGCATCCCTTGACCTTTTAGACTCTTCCACTTTTTTTTTTTTAAAACAGATTTTATTGTCAAAATGCACATATATCGCAGGGCCCTGTACTCCAGAGGCAACTACAGTATCAAGATGTACAGAAGCAAGAAAGCAATTGACCTTTTCAGAGGAACACCCAAAATACCAAACATGACATGGCGATTAGGATAATAAGCCCCCCCCAACTCCCCACCCCCCACACCCGCCCCCCGAGTTGCGCAAAGTCCACTGAGTCCAGTCCTTATGCAAGCTATATATGAAAGAAGTAAAGACAAAAACAGCCTTAGCACACACGCACCCCATGTTACCCCCCCAACTCTTCCCAGTGCCGGCTCCAACCAACTGGGCCCCGCCCTCACTCCACTGGGAGATCATCCGCTGCAGCGGGAGGCTCCAGCCACAAACCCCTATAGTCCGCCCACCGCTTCCATATTTTATAGTGCTTACGTGGGCATCCCCTGGCCACAAAAAGTGGTTGTTCCAACCCCATGCAAAAGTCCAGGCCATTTTTCCAGGCGGCCACTGAGGGGGCCCGTACATCCTTCCACATCGTGGCTATGTCACGTTTCGCTAATGTAATGCCCAGCAGCATAAGATGCCTTTTATATATATTGCCCCCAATTCCTTCCATAACATGAAGCAGGGCGAACTGTGGCGTCCGCTGGAGTGCCCACCCCAAAACCTCGGACAGACAGGAAAATGCCCCCCTCCAGAAGCGATCGAGCGATAGACATTGCCATACAGTGTGCAGAAAGGAGCTCTCCTCCCGACCACACCGGAGACACTCCGGGGAGGCAATCAATCCCGCCCGCCACAGTCGAACCCGAGTAAAGTAGACCTGGTGCAGGTATTTAAATTGAATGAGGCGGAGACGCATTGCTATGGCCGCTCCCCGGGGGGCAACAAGGGCCTCCCTCCAGTCTTACTCCTCCAATGTACCCACATCCTCCTCCCACACCCCCCACAGTTTCTGAAGCGCAGGAGAACAGTGAGTGACTAGGGACTGATAAATACGGGAGATTTTCTTGGTCTCCAGATCCCCCATAAAGACCTTCGCTTCCAATGGGCTAAACTCCGGGAGAGATTCAAGGCCCTCCAGGCTGTGGGAGAGCGCATGACGGAGCTGAAGGTACCGAAAGAACTGAGACCGGGGCATGCTAAATTCCCCCTGCAAATGCCCAAAGGACTTGAGAGACCCATCCCGCACAACCCCCAGGGTTGAGATGCCAATAGCATCCCATCCCGAAAGCCCTGCAGGGCCGCCAGCTCGGGCAGGCGCCCATTATGCCACAAAGGAGTTTCTCGGGTCAGGGTGTTCCACCACCCCATTTGTTTCAAGGACTACGGCCAGATTTGAAATACTACCTGCGTCACCGGAGGCAGCACCCCCTGCAGCGGCGCTGAATAAAGGAAAGTGTGAGGCTCCATGAGGTGTCACTATAGTGTATACGCCGGGTCCCCCCAATTCCCGTACCACCACTCATTAAGAACCAATAAGTGTGAGTCTTGGTAGTACGAAAGGAGATCCGAGGTCGCGAGCCCTCCACAGTAGGTGGAAAGAAAGCACGTGTGCAACGCTACGCGTACCGCTCCCTCTCCCCACAGGAACTGTCCCAACACGGAATTCACCTGCCGGAACCATCTAGATGCAATCTGGTATCAGTGGTTCTGCAGCTGATATAACAAGCGAGGAAGCACAACCATCTTAAAAATTGCCAATCTGCCATATATTGTCAAGGGCATGCGGGACCAGATCTTTATGTCCGGACGAACACGCTCCCAAACCGGTGCCAAGTTTCGCTCCCACAAGATGGCCGGCACATCCAACAGGAATACCCCCAGGTACTTGAGGCCCCCCACCGCCACCTGGATCGCAGACGCCCACGAACCCACTCTAACCCGAGCTCCCAGAATCCACAAAGTGGATTTTTTCATGTAGAGCCCGAATGTTTCCCCGAAAATTTGCATGATCCTCAGAAGCCGTGGCCCGGATTTATCCATTGCCGTAAGGAAAAAAAGGACATCGTCTGCATACAATGCGATCCTGTCGGACATGCCCGGGGCCCACTCAAAGCCCCTGAGTTGTGCATCAACGCGCACCCAGGCCGCCAATGGCTCTATGGCTAGAGCGAATAGCTATGGTGACAGGGGGCACCCCTGTCTAGTGCCTCCTCTGATAGGGAAGCTGGACGAGACTGCACCTGCCACCCGGACCGACGCCGTCAGATCAGTGTAGAGGAGCATCAGATACGACAAAAAGCGTGGGCCAAAATTAAGTCTATGTAGCAGGGCGAATAGGTAAACCCAATTCAGGGAATCAAAAACCCTGTCCAAATCTGCCAGAAGGAGTGCGGCCAGCTCCCCAGTCTGTCGGACAGCTGCCAAAGCCACGTGAGCCCGCCTTATGTTATGCCTTGTCGCCCTCTGGGGCATAAACCCGGCCTGGTCTCCACGTTGAGGAGGGAGATGGGACGGTAGGAGGCATGTTGCGCGGGGGCCGACCAGGCTTATGGAACACCACCACCTCCGCATGCCTCCAGTCTGGGGGGAGCCGGCCCGCCTCCCTGGCCTCTTCCAATGCCCCCCGATAGTAAGGGGCTAGCTGAAAGTTGTAACGTTGAAAAAACTCGCCAGGGATCCCATTGGGTCGAGGCGCCTTCCCCGAATTAAGCTCTCCCAGGGCCTTGCCCAATTCTTCATCCGTCAGGGAGAGCTCCAGTTGTTGGCGCGTCTCATCCGACACCGCTTTGGGCGGGAGATCCGCAATAAATCGATCAACCATAGCCTCCGACAGGCACTCCCAAGGGGCGTAAAGGTCCGCATAGTATGTGGCGAAGCTCTCCGCTATAGCCATAGGGTCTGTCATCAGCGTCCCCCCCTCATCCAGCACACCCGGAGAGGCCTGGGGATGCAAGGTGCCCTGACAGAGCCGATGCAGCATCTTACCTGACTTGTCCCCCCACTGACATATCCTGCTGCCCGTTGCCAGCCACACCTGCCGGGCCTCATCCGTTAGGAGGGAGGCATAGGACTGCTGCGCCAGGAGCAACTGTCGCACTGCCGGCTCCTCACCCACCTCCCGGCTTCGACGCTCGAGCACTTCCACTTCCGCTTCAGCCCGAACCAATGCGTCCCGATGCTTTTTACGGGCCGCCACACACCAGGCAATGTCCACCCCACGTAGAGTAGGCTTCAGAGCCGACCACAGTGTCACGGCAGTGGACACCGACCCCTCTTGAGGACGAGATAGTTGGCGATCGCCTCCCTCATATGTTTCCCATATTCGTCATTCTGCAAATTCCACACCGAGAGGCGCCACCGGAAGGGCTGCCGCCCCTTGCCCATCCGCAACTCAACGGCAACCGGGGAGTGGTCCGACAGCCCCCGTGGGAGAATCTCAGCTGCCACCACCCTGGTAGCCATCGACCGGGGAACAAAGACATAATCAATCCGAGAGAATGACTTGTGAACTGCCGAAAGGTATGTAATGTCCCTCCTGTGTCCATGCATGCACCGCCATGTGTCAACCCAGTCGAGGCTGGTCACCAAAGAGTGCAATTTCGTGGGCTGGCTGCCCCCTAGGCCCCCACCAACCCTGCTCCTGTCTTTGCCCACGTCCATCACGCCGTTCCAATCTCCACCCACCACTGAGGCCACATCCGGCATGGCCGCCCATATCGTAAGAGACCGCTCCACCAAAGACCACTGTGGGGGGGGGGGGGGGCGTACACACAACCCAGCACTATGGGGTCCTCCCCGATCATACCCTGGATAAATATGTATCGCCCCTGTGTGTCAACCCATTGTTGCGCGTGTACATATGGGACTCTGTGGTGTATTAGAATCGCTACTCCCCTGGAGCCCTGCGTGAAACCGGCGTGGAAAACCTGCCAAAAGCCAAAGCGTTGAAGGCACAAGACCTTGGAGCCCATCAAATGAGTTTCCTGCAAGAAGGGAATATCAGCCCTAGCCCTCTTTGCCTGACAAAGAACCGCCCCCGTTTAATTTTGTCCAAGACCCCGCGTACATTCCAACTGACAATGCGAAGAGTACCAGGGGAGACCTGACTATCTACAGACCGACTAACCATCTGGCCACGGACATAGCCATAATGCGGATGAGGGGCCCCGGCTGCGCGTGTGTGTGTACTCTGGCGGACCCAGTGTGCAGGCGCAACTCATACCCCAAAACAAACCCCCCCATAACAAACCCCCCACCCCATACCTCAAAAACGCTGAAGTACCTGTCGCGGCAGGTTGAGCGCCTAGCCCCCAACGGGGGGACGATGGCCGCCCCCACCATTGGATCCCCAACTTACAGCCCATTACTTCGGGGCTCGCCCCCCACAAGTACCAGACAGGTGGGGAATCAGCCTGTATAGAGACCCCCTCCATCCAGGTGAGACAAGCATTTCACAGTCTGGTGAGAAGAACACCCCGGCACCATCCTGCCGTCAGAGGTCAAGGAGGCAGTGGTCGATGTCTGGAAGCAGGGTCTCCCCGGGAGGAGGCCCCGCAGGACAGAGAGTGCCTCTGAGATCGAGATCTTCTATTCCCCCTCCGGCGTGGCCCATGGGAGCCTTTCGACTGCACCTCGCTCGATGATGAGTCTGACGCCCGCCCAGGCGGTGGATGCGCCTGCACCCTCAACGTTTCATCCGTCCACTTGAACACCTCCTCCGGGGTGTTGAAGAAGTAGGCGCGGGACTGGAACTCCACTCGCAGGCGAGCCGGGAACAGCAGGGCATACGGAAGTTTGAACTCTCTCAATCTGGCTTTTGCTGCCATGAACGACTGGCGTTGCTGCTGCACTAGGCGCATATAATCCGTGAATATTAAGATGCGGTGGTTATCATAGAACAAAGATTCTTTGGCTCGGGCCTGCTTCAGAATGGCATCGCGTTCCAGATAATTCGAGATACTCGCTATCACCGGCCGCGGGCGAGCTCCCACGGGTGGTTTCTGAGTGAGCGCTCTATGGGCCCGCTCCACGACAAAGCATCGGGACATGGCATCAGGAGGGAGCCAGCTTTCCAGCCATTGTGTGAGGAACCGTTCCATATTACTATTCTCGCAGCCCTCCGGAAATCCAACAAAGCGCAGGTTGTTGAGCCGGGCTCTCCCTTCCGCATGCTCCACCCGGAGAGCCAGGCCCTTCTGGACACTTTCCATGCTTGCCACCTTCTGCTTCTGGACCGTTACATCATCTTCCACCCCTGAAATGCGGGTCTCCACCTCAGTGATACGGGACACAGCATTGCGCAGATCCTGTCTTAGCAACATAATGTCCGAGCCCACAGCACCAATTTTGGCATCAAGCATGTCTCTGGATTGGGTGATTGCCGCCATCAGAGCCGCATTGTCCGACAAAGGCCTCCTGAGTTCTCCCCGTAGCACTAGGCGCCGCTTCCGGGCCAGTAAGCTTATCTATAGGTCCATGTTTCGTGAAGCCGTCGCTGCTCTTATCTCTCGTCATGGCTACCTTCAACCGGCTCCTCGCTGATTTGGATCAAGTTAAGCCAGTCGCCGGCACGGAATCCCCCCGCAATCCACCCACAAAGGCCACTGCAGGCAGGGGGCCCCCCTACCAACCGTATACGTGAGGGCAAGCCCATTGCTAACCCAATCTCACTGCCAGGCGAAGCAGGGGATCACACCCTCCTCTCCGCTGATCCAGCACACCCAAACTGCTTGACCCAGTCGCTGAAGCCGTCTCCAGGGCCACGGCCCGTCCGACCACCGATGACTGCCCTCCTGGGACAAAGAGGCAGATAGGAAGCTGGCCACTCACGTGCCCTTCGCGGCCCGCAGCAGCCGCCGAGCCGGTGCCCCGCCTCTAGGACCGACCGCCGATGACAGCCCTCCTGGGACGAAGAGGCAAAAATGTAGCTGGCCACTCGCGTGCCCCCCGCGGCCCGAGACAGCCGTCGATCTTATACCCCGCCTCTAGGGACGGGGAAGGCTCTCCACCAGCTCAGGCCGACCAGTGACTACTCCTCGGGCCCACTCACACCTAGGGCGCCTGCTGAAGACCAGGTATTCAGCAGTCCTCAGGTGGTTGCCCCACTCAAAAGCTGCCCCAGCACGTCAGGCTTCCGCCAGCCGCAAGATCGCCACTTGTATGGCTGGCGGACCACAGCCACTCCAGTCGCTGCCAGTAGTGGTCCCAGGAAGGAAGCCCAACAATAGACGAACAAAGGCGCTGAGGCGGACTGTTGATCTCCGCTGAAACCCCCCAACGCGGCTCGAACCAGCCGCCGATCCCCGGGAGAAAGCTCAGGCCGGGGGGGGGGTTGGAGAAGGAAAGGAGAGAGGGGGCGCCCACCCGGTCACCGACGCCACCAACCACTCTGCGGCAGCCGGATTCCGTTGTGGCGGGTACCCCCGTATACCAAGCTCATAGTCTCTGGCCTCCGCCGCCGGTCCCAGCGCCTCACTCCTCCCCCGGTCGGCCCAACAGGTCGGCGCCTTCCCTCCTTCCGATTCCTCACCCGGAACACCGCTGAGTCTCCAGGGGCTGATCTGCCCCGCGAATGCCTCCTCGATCACCGGGTGCCCAGGGCAGTGCGCAGTGCGCAGTGCCCGCGATCTCGGGCGGATGGCCCAATCAGCCCACGCAGCTCCTCAGGCGCGCCAAACTCCACACCCCGGCTCCGCCGTCCGATTCCAGGCCGCACCTCATGGATTTGCAATCTCCAGCCCCCAATGACTCCAGGCGCCGCTACCTCCCGTCGGGCCGCCGCCCCAGGTAAGAAGAGCCATGATGCTCCCCCAGGACTGCATAAGGGTCCGAGGGAATCAGGATATATGCAGGATTATGTATGGGCTGGACGGAGCTGGATAGAACGCGTCCGCCATGCTGGCCTGCTAAGCCACGCCCCCATACTCTTCCACTTTTGACAAAGTGGCTAGTCAACTCTCTCCTATTGGAAAAGTTAAACATTAGTCTCTGATGTTCTTTTCTCCTCTTAGGCATGAATATGTTGTAGATAAGATAACATCCCTAAAATCAGGCTAAATCCCTTGACACATGATAAGAATCCTTAATGCAGTAGATAACACTGTTGCGCCTTTACGTAGTGAGATCTGCTGTCATCGTTAACCTCAGCCACTGTTCCATCTATTTGAAAGCATGCTACTCTTACTCCACTTCCGAAAAAAGCACCAATGATTCCACTTCAAAAATAGAAAATTAATTTGGTTAACTATTTCCAGCTGTCGGCGGGAGATAAAATGATAGGATGCAGTAAATCAGAAATGATCTCTATACCTGTATGAGTGTCCATTGCGGGCCCCCTTTTAAGCAGGGTTCCAGTCTACAGCTGAAATGAACTCTGTGCTCATATCTACTTTGGACAATGTTTATAGGGCCAGGGATGATGGTGACAAAGTAGCCATAAATCTTTGGGACATCTTTTCAGCCTCTCTTCACTATCCTTTCCCATTTGTCTGGGACGGTTTAACACGCTGGGAATGGAAAGATGTAGCTTTGAATTATTTCTCCATTATCACACTCAGGCAGTTTCCGTTTCTCCCTTCTAATCTAATGCCAAGTCAGTAAGTTGTAGTGTGCCTGTTAGACCTGTCAGCTTCAGGGTGGTCTTCCCCCAATCTTTTTTCTTCCACGTTTTGCTGAATCTTATTGTTGGCCTTATGACTCTAAGCACTTTACCACTGCTAATCAGTGCTAAAGTGCTTCTTCCCAAAACATGTGTGTAATTCGTGTATACCTGAATGACCTATTTAATTTACCTGTAAGTCCATTGTAAGGTGGTATGGCATATATCCAGGCCTATAAGTTAAATGCTACTAGTGGGCTGCAGCACTGACTGTGCCACCCACAAAAGTAGCCTTTCCAAATGATCTCAGACCTGCCGCTGCAGAGCCTGTGTGTGTAGTTCACCGCCACTTCGACTTTTCATTTAAAACTACTTGCCAAGACGCTTTTATTACATATAAGTCATCCCTAAGACCGGCCCTAAGTAACCCTAAGGGCAAGGTGCTATGTAAGTAAAAGGTGGGACGTGTACCCTTATGTTTAGCATGTCCTGGTTGTGACAAACAGCCTATTTCTTTTTTCACTACTGTGAGGCCTACTCCTCTCATAGGTTAGCATTGGGAATTCCTTAATACATTTTAAAGCTGTAATTCCTGGTCAGAGAGGAGTAACTTTTCCATGTTTCATATGCTTAGAATGGTATTGATAAATCCTACTTACTGTTGAAGTTGGATTTAACATTAGTATTTTAGAAATGGCACTTTTAGAAAGTGGACTTTTTCTGCTCTGTGTGCCTTACAGCCTATCTTCAATACATGTCTGGGGTGGGTGACTGCTACAATTTGTTCATTCCCTCTAGACTGCCACAACACAGGAAGGATAGGTGTGTTTGAGTACTCGTCTACATACATTTGCATTCTGATGGCTTGCCTGGGCATGATGGAAGGTAGGGGCTAACACTTCACTTGAATAGGAAGTGTCATGTCCCCACTCAAAGGGCTGATGTACTCCCATAGATATCCTGGCAGAAAGGGTGACCTGTGCACTTCAGAGAGCTACTTTGGCCACCACTCAAATCATAGGCACTTTAGGGTATAAGTACTGGGTGTCTGACCCCTTACAATCTGACAGTAAGGACTGCTATGCTGTGTTAAGGACTCAACTGGACTGCTGATCTGGAAAGCCTGCTTTTCAATTTTTTGCCCTGCTTCTCACTTGCCCTGCTGAAGGAGAGCTAGACTCTGCCTTCACTCCAAGTGATCTCCAAGGGCTTGTTGGCTTGCCTCCTGTTGCTTGAAACTCAGGGATATGAAACGTTCTACCCCTGCTCCTGTGCCTGGCTCACTGGAAGTATCCCAGAAACTTGCAACATGGATTTCGATGCATCTCCTGTCTGTGTGTAACAGAACCGGCACATCGACCCGACATCGCATTGGAACCAGAGCTTTGCCTTCCCAGAGCAACACATCGACAAGCGTGTCACTGCTGCTGCAGATTTGTGAGATCGACGCATCCCTTTGACTGCGTGGCAAGAGTCCGGTGCATCGCTCGAAGCCCCTCTGACTCCGGCACCCGTCTTTGAAACTAACGCATTGCATTCACTACATGGAGAAGATCAACACATTTAGTTTCTTGTGACCAGGAAAGGTACTTTGTTCACCGGGACCTGCGTAGGTCCTGTAGCCAGCCTGTTCTTCCACAAGGTCGGCCCAAGCTTTGACTTTGCCCCGGTCCTGCACGACCTAAAGTAACCTTTTAGCACTACTTGCTTCTAAGCGCTTTACTGCTTTACTCTTTTAAAATTCAGTATCTCAAATTCTATACATTTGATTTTTTCGTTGTTTTTGTTTTGTTTATAATGTAATAACCTAGTTTTTAAACCTATGTGGAGTCTTTTTGTGGTGTATTCATTGAGTTAGTGTGTGTGTGTTTATTGCACAAATACTTTACACATTGCCTTTATAAATAAGCCTGACTACTCTGTGCCAAGCTACCAGCTGGTGAACACAGGTTATCTTTTAGTGTGTACCTAGCTTACCCTGACTAGGATTGTGGCTTCTACTTGGACAGGTTGCACACCTTTGCAAAATCAGAAACCCAATTTCTAATATTGCCTCAAAGCTTTTCCCTGAGTTCTACCCTTTTTAACATGTTTGCTTTTGAATCCTTTGGCTTATTTTTTTGTTATAACTCTGACGGAACTCACATTTGTTATTCATGTGGTTCCCCATTTTATGGATACCAAAATTCCATTCCATAAATGTTTTGAAGCTCTTGCCATTTAAATTAAATGTGCGTTAAGACAGAGGTAATCTTTGTCCTTAAAACTTCTGGCTTGAGGGCTGGTGAGCACCTTTCAAGGGTTTCTTACCATCCTCTTCAGGTCAGAATCTTTCCCTAAGGCAGTAAGTTTGCAAACTTAAATAAAATTGTTTTTTCTTGCTAAAAGCATTGCGTAAGGTCTTCTTATTCTGTTAGGCTACAGGGAAGTTGTAATTCAAGCAAGTGAAAATCCTTGCACTTGGGGCTTTTCCACTACATTCTTGCCAATCTTCAATTGATCCAGAGTGCAATGAGGTTGAGGGTAGCATGCAAGGATGGTATCTAGAATCACCTGATTGAATTTAACTTGTATTTTACTTCTTAAACAATTGGCTTTCAATCATTATAAAGCAATCCATGCTTCTGCTCGAAGTTTTTCTTTATTCTTGCCTGAAAAGATACCAATCTACCCGTCTTCTCCTCTCAGCATCTGCCAGTCTTCTGAATGCTGTGTTCAACATGCTAAGGCAGGTGATTGCGCGTAATCTAATCTTGCCTAGGAACCTTGAAATTACCTCCCCCTCAACCCATGAAATCAATCTTCTCGTATTCCCTCTATTCATTTATTTCTGCAATTCTTCTATGAATAATTGATTTCTATATTTTTTGTTAGTTTTTAGTATGGGGATAGTGTCTTGTGCTATATATATTGTTTACTTCCTTCATTCAACCCTTAATGTCCTTTATCGAACAGCGTAGAGATGAGATGCTCTTCGGGAAATGCCATATTATGTTCAGTCTCCTGTCCTCCTGAGAGTCACCCTCCATCCTAGTGGAAGCTTCAAGAATCTATATAACTGTACCCATCCTGCTGTGATCATATGAGTGCGTGAACCCTCCTTCTCATGAGGAGTGAGAAGCCCTTTTCTTAGGTGTCCTGCAGCATTTACTGGCTTATGCACTGTATCATTTGTGGGTGATGCTGTTATTTACCAGAGGCGGCCCACTGCCACCCGTACTACTTTAGATTCTGATTATTTAGACAATCATATACTTAGGACATTACACACCCAAGGAGTCAGAAAGTCAAGAAGTCAGAGCTAGGAAGAGTTAGCAGCTCTGATACAGAATAAGGTAATAAATATTGCAACAAACTATGTCCAGGTACTGCTATGATTTAGAAGACAAATAGGACTTTCATTAATAGATAAGTAAAAATGCCAGTTAAAACTATGATACAGAGTGAAGCTCTTTTTGAGACATAGATACGTCCATGAGTGTTTTGTACTGTTTAAACCTTAGACACCAGATTTTTAAATAACATTGAGCCGTAGGGTGAATGTTATCTTAATGAGCAATGTTTAAGTCAGGGCACAAGTCCTAAAAAAAGAAGTGGGGGGACTAACCTAGTTGATCGGTATGCAAGTGACATCACAGCGCATGACATCACAGCCCGTGCCATCACGGCGTGTGACATCAGATCTTAAGCCCTCACATATATGTTTAACATGTCTATCATGAGTACATTAAAGCACATTTCGAGTATACTTGCAAACCCTCCTGATTTAGGCAGAAGATTCACACTTTTGTAAGCTACACATTAAACAATGTTGCCATTTGTCAGTGTAAACTTCCTCTACCCATAGTGCTTTACTAGAAATAGTGATATTTCAATTATTACGCCTCCTCAGGGGTAGTAAGCACTATATAAATGCTATATTTTTTGTGTAAATACTGGGAAAGACCAACACATCTGACATTCTTACAGGAATGCATATCTCCTAAACAGTGCCTGAACAAAGTGAAAAGCTACCTCTCTTAAGTAAGTGTGAAGCGCTAACAAGGTGTGAGCATCTGTTTTCCTCTCCTGCATTTGCTTCTAGGTGTGAGGCTCCTGAACGCTGCCAGCCAAGAAACTCCAACAAAAGACCTGATGACCCCTCAAACTCGGCCTTTGTTATGGGCCCAGCAGGAGTCCGAAATAAGAGAGCTCCTTCCCTGCCTGCACGTTGTTGAGATCGAAAGCAGACAACAAGGTGCAGGCGCTGCTGAATGTGTCCCGGTGTTACACCAGGATGAAATTCAGCATAGTTTTCAGTGGGGCCCAGCTTCTTGGCAGGGTGGATGGCGCCCACCCTGTGAATATAGTGGGTGGACGCCTGTCCACCTGTGTGTACCCCCAGACTTGTGCCCTGATTTAAGTGCTCTCTCCTTTGTGTGGCTCTTGTCGAGTTTACTACAGGGTTTGAAAACAGAGTTCAGTGAATGAGTAAAGATGTTCAGAAAATGCAAAGTCCCCCTTCTGGCAGTCGGGCCCTGGCATTCTGTATCTGATGATAGAGAAACTCTCTGTCATGGTTCCCGTTCTCCAGCTCTCCCCAGAGTGGAGACTCCGCGCCTGGCCCCACTGACTACATCAACACGTGGACCCACTCACCTCCCCCTGCCGACACCCCATACGTTGCATCATTCCCAGCTCGACTTACCACTCACCACACCCTGATGCTGACACTATCAAGCCCCACAGGTCCAATACCCCTACTCCACCAGTCCTAAGATGATGACCGTGGTTCCAAATGTATGAGTTTGATCGTGCACCACCTGTGTTCCTATTTCCATACCTGAGTGGATGTCCTTTGGTTGTAATTGGTTCAAGCGTCAGAAAACCACATTTTTTTAAAGGGGTTCAGAAAAAATAACTGCAATGTGTAAAGATTTGATATGAATATGATGCAGCGGAACTTTTACATCAAGTATGTGGCTCCATGGGGCAAACTGGGCAATAACGGCATAACAAAAAAGGCCCTACCCAACGAAAAATATAGGTGAAGGAGTGGGGATGCTTAGCTTCTCTAGTTTTGGAGAGGAACAAACAAAGGGACCAGGAATATTTTCATGTCCACAGCGGGCAACGAACAGCCTGCAGACAGACTCATGATCTCTCCAGTCATGAACTCAGTGTCCCAACTGGGTGTCTTCCCCTCAAGGCGAACATATGCCAAACTCAAACAAAACGCTTTCTCTTAGATATTCACCTTATAGTCCACACAGTAGGATAGGCAAGCACCCCTGTTACAGAGTACTGACAGTCTTCCACCAGGGTTGCATCTAAAAGGCCTTTTCACATCAGCTAGTTCTACCAATATCGTCAGTACCCTCCTAGCCTTTAAACAGAGCCAAGCTTTTATGTCCAATGTTTCTTGAAATGTGAACTACCTTCAATGTGCTCCAAGTGTTGGGAAAAGAAGCAGGTCAGATAAAGCGTCCTGGTGGGTCCAGGCAGTGTTTTGCTGTCACAACACCTTCACCATAAGGAACAGTCTGGAAACTTGCACTTTCTGCTGTACAGTAAAATACATTCACCTATCAAAGTAGGGCCCTGCAAAAGGCTCCAGGATTAAAAAACAACACCTGCTCTGATCCTTTTTAAAACACAAAATACCTAGGCTTTGGTATAGAAGAAATCCAAACACTCCAAATGTCCAGAAAGTGATGCATGCGCAATCTTAGGAGAAAGTTACGGTACAGCAGAAAAAAAGAGTACAAATAATTGAGATGAAAGTTGTAAGAACTTGTAGTATTCGTTGAGGGGGTGAGAAATAATAATAACAATCCTTGTAAAGGCGAACCATCAAAGTCAATAAATAAACCTGTGCTTAACCATCTGGTAGCTTGGCAGAAAGCAGTCAGGCTTAACTTGGAAACAATTTGTAAAGTATTTATACAGAACTCAAACAGTAATACAATGAAAACACAACACAAGAAAAATCCCAATGCAATTTAGAAACATTTAATACATTTTAATAAATAAAAGCAATAAAAATACTGTAAGTAGAATCTGAGATATGAATTTTTAAAGTTTGTATTTAAAATAGTGCCACAAAGCGCCAACTGCGGTTATTTGGTCCCACTAGACCTGGTCAAATTCAAAAGTTATGGCTGACCGCAATGGAGCATGGCTCAAATATAGGGACTAGATATATCCCTGTGCAAAGTTTACCTTCGAACTTAGACACTTCTATGGAGAACAAGTGGTTGTGGACAAGTTGTCGGCGGGGCAAGCTGTATCCGAAAAGGGGCTCGGTGATGGCAGGTTGCTGAAGTGCAGGGTCCTGGTCGGGTCGTCAGCTGAGATAGGAAAGTTCTGAAACGACAATGTCAAGATTTCATGTTTAGGAAGGCATTGACGTGAATTGGCTTTCGGCTCAACATTGGTCTTGATTAATCTTTCTACTTCGGACATACCAACTTTTCTAGAAACCAGATATCCTTCAGTGGGCCAGACCAAAAAGCTAAGTCCGACTGGTGATTCGACGCCTGCGGCTTCGACAGCAGACCTGGTCTCCACCAGTTCTCCAGGTTGAAAGCTAGCAAATAGTTTCTAAGTCCCACTTCTTGCAGTTTGAAGACAGGAGGAGTACACTTGAACACCAGCCAAGGATCCAAGACCTAATGGGTGGCACCACTTGGAGTTTGGACTCCCTCCAGCAAAGACCAGCAGCAGGGTCTAGTAAAAGTTCATTTGGAGCTAGTCAGCTGGGCAGTTGAAAGCTTGTCATGTCCCTGTAGCTCAAACAGGAGGTCAGCCAATTGAATCTTGGAATCACTTCTGGGTTCCATGATTCAAGACAAGCAGGTCCAGTTTTCATTCAGGTACTTCAGGTAGCATGGCAGCCCTTCTTCTAATTTTCCACAGGTCCAGAAGTGTTCAGAAGAGGGTAATGGGGATGCCACGTTTATGCTCAATGTCAGCCTGCCTCCTAGACACTCTCTAACGAATGAGGTAGAAGTTCCCAGGGGTGACCTTACTCAGGACGTCCTGTGTGTTTTACTCTTAACTATCCCACTTTGCTCCTCTCTACCTAATTCCTACATGGCAGAACATTTCTTTTTCTGTGGTCAGAGCTCCTTGTGCCCACCCAGAGGTATGGCTATGATGAAGGGCAAACCCTTCCTTTTGGTTACTCCAAACCAATTCTGGGGCAGCCCCCTTTCTCAGTGGGTTTGGAGCCAAGCTAACTAGCTAGACAAAAGGGAGGAATGCCAAGGTGTGAGCTAAATCTGTCAGTGACTGGATAGAGATCCTTTTAAGCTCAGGAAGGGGCTTGGCACTTCCCCCTCACCATCCTGGTCACGGGAGAAAACACCTCCCCACGCCCAAGCCCTTTGTGCACTGTCTAGGAGCAATTCAAATTTCACCACAGGGGATCCATCAGCAGTCAGGTGACAGTGTAAGAAAGTCCCCTTTTGGCTTAGGCAGTCATTTTCAAAATAGTAATAAACAATCCGACTTGACAATTAGTTTGGATTTTATATTATTATTAAAATAAGCCCTCAACCAAGTTGTTGTAGTGTAACCCAGTATTCTTTCTATGGAAGAGCCAGCCTCGCCACAGTGAAAAACAACTTTGGAGTCTTTTCAGTGCCATGACATGTAATATATTAAATACGCATGTCCAACTTTTTAAAAACCCTGCACCCTACCCAATGGGCATTGAGGGCCTACTTTAGGGATGACTTGTAAGTATTAAAACGAAAGTTTAAACATGCCAGCATTTAATTTTCCAGCCCTGGGTACATATAATACTACATTCTAGTGGTCATAAATACATTAAATGGCCAATTAGGCATGTGGCATTTTTAACATGTTTAACAGGGAGAACACAAATACTTTACCACTGGTTAGGAGGATAAAAGTGTTCAGAGTCCCATGGCCAACAAAACGGGTTCACCAACAGCAGGTAAAAATCTGAGAGAATACCATGCCAAAGGTGGTCATTTTCAACATAAGTGTGCACAGGTTCCAACTCCACACCACCGTTAGAAACCAGGTAGCAAAACTATCATAGGCACCTTTTGGTGAGCTCTTGTTCAAGGGCACACAAAAATAGCTGCATCAAGGATGACTTGAAACATGTGGGTTGAAAACAGTAACACTAATTTGGACATTAATATGATGCCATAACTGACTATCTGATACAGAACCATGAGTTCAGTAAACAGTTCCTGACTTATTCAGATCACATAGGCCATTTTTCTTGGGACCAGTAAATTGAATATACTCAGTGAATAGTGTTGAAATGTGTGACTGCATTGTATTTTAACCTTTATTTAAAGCTAATGTGATAGGCTCTAGGTATAGTCATCCCAAATTATGTGGGACACTGGTGGTTTCATAAAAAGGCAGAATGTAAAAGTTCATAATATATGATATCTGCTTTTTTTGATGGCTACTTCTAACTACAGGTTCCTCACCTTTTGAATTGCCTCAGGCACCAGACTGGATTCAGCAATTGGTTCCATGTGCCAGTATCTGGTGTAATCAAATTCCATGTTGGCCTCGACTATGGAAGTATTGGCACGGAGCCCTATATAAGACTCACTCCCTCACGCTGATGTCAGTTCATTTTTTTCCGTGCCCTTCCCAGGCCACCCTCGACTCCACAGCAGGTAGAGGCCTTCCTGTACTCAATACTTCAGCTTTTCTGCAATGCTCCTTTGGAGCCCTTTTGGTCCTCGTGGATCAGGACAGGGACCACCAGATGGACTTCGGCGAGTTCTACCCCAGTGCCGACTGACTCCCTTAGGTCTCTGCCCCTCCCTTGTCTGGCACTGGGCCACACCTTTACCCCTTTGCCTGGGGCCGCAACGGTTCAGGCTGGACTGGATTCAGAGGCACCAGTTCCGAATCATACCCCTTACGCCAGTATCAGATCCTGAGCCAAGTTCATCTAAATTTTGCACACTCTATCGTTAAGAGCTCACTAAGGCAAAGTTAGTGGTGTGTAAGGATTTGCCGGCAGCGCCTCTGCCTTGGTGCCAATATCTTCAATGCCTTAAGGCTTTTTTAGGCTCAGACTGAGATTCCATACAAGACTTGTATAATGTTCCACGAGATGGGGATGAATAGTGAGATGTGGACAATGTGTTGTTTCCTCACTACACTGATCAGAGACTGAATTTAGTCCTCCAAAATGCTAGTGGTCTTGACACTTCGCCAAACACAGAAATGGATTGTCCATTTGAGCGTCCCACTGAGGAAAGCACCCCCTTTGCTGTTGCAGTACACATGGTAGCAGAGATGTTGGAAGAGCAGTTGGCAACTGTGGAAACTAAGGGTAATCTGTTTACCGAGATTAGATTTCACAGCCTGGCCCTTCAACTTCAGAGCATCTGCTACCTTTCAATGAGACTCTAACAGACAATCAGGCCGGTGTGGTTAAAGCTTTGTTTTTGGTGCCCCTGGTATGTGGCCCCATCAGGCCTACTCCAGGGTATCCAGCATTCTTGACTGGACTCAAAACTAAAATACTAGTAGTATTGTTTGCAGCGAGCAACCAAATGCTTTCCCTTCTGCCTCATCTGATAGAGACTCAAAGCACATTGATGTTGTTGGTGCTCCAGCGGAAAAGGGCAAATTTACATATCCTCCCTGCGTCACAGACCCGTCATCACACTTACTCCTTCATACACGCATTTATTGGTGGGGCCCATAACACCAGCACTCATATGTCTCACTCGAATCTGCACACAGGAGGAAAGAAGCGCTGGACATGTGGCGGGGGGTACCTTGTTACCTATCGGGAGTAATTCCTTTACATTATATACATTATATACATCTGCACATATAGAATCCTAACTTTAACATCAAGGCACTCTACCACTTGGTCGATGGACCAATTAGTTGGACTGGTTGATGGTGATTTAGAACCAGCTAAAACACATTTAAAGCTTCGGAACCTTTCGGTTAACTTTCAATACCTTATTAAAGAATCACAAACTCATTTCTTATTAATCAATGTTTAGTTCATCTAATTAATTCACTCTGTGTTGGCATAATCAAGATTACAATTCAAATCAGATTTCTTTTGAGCGATTTCCAATCTTTGATCTTGAACATAAATTGACATGACATGTATATTTACCTAAATTTGAATATTGGCGACCATTTCCAGAAGAACCCATCAACCCACAGCAATAAGCAAAATCCCTTCAGATGGAATCGTCCTTTTAAAATAAAAATAAAAACCAGGTAAGTCCAGGAAATCTCCTTCAGCACGACGCAGTCCCCACAATTTAGCCAAGGGACCAAGCAATCGCACCAACGAACCAACAATCCAGCAAATCGACTCTTCACACCAACAGCCTAACAGCAATAAGGATAATGATGATGACGATGATGCTACACTTCTAAACCCCCCCTTTTTATACTCTTTTTCTCCTTACTTTTAGGACAATGTGCAACAATTTAGGGGTGGAAAGTATTCTGATTGGCTAAACCAGTGGTTCCCAAACTTTTTGACCCATGGCTCCCTTGACCTAATTGGCAGTTGGCCGTGGCTCCCCACCATTTTTTTACCGGGGTGCCGCGGCGCACAGTTTGGGAACCACTGGTCTGCATGAAGAATCAAGCCTAGACGTGATGAAGGATTCAGAGAGTAGCCATCACCATCATAAAACTTTATTTGCAATCACAAAGATCTTATAAAGTACATCTCAATTGCTAGAGAAAGGCTCAAGGAGCTCTGTGGCGTTACAAGAAGTTTACATGGGGTGGGCTCTGATGAACCCAAGATGGCTCACCAGATCCCATCTACCCAGTGTTTTAAGTGTGCTGGGTCCTGCCGGTGCAGTTCTAAAAGGCAGGTGTCAGGACAATAGGTAAGTTTTACAGACACATCAGAGGAGGTCGCGCAGTAGTATATAAGTAAGCCCAGCCATATCCAAACATATTCAACCATTTGCAAACCTATCCATCATGTATCCTTCCATCTATCATTTCACTCGTCCATCCCTTCATCCATCCTTTCACTCATCCATCCATTATCCATCCATCCACCCTTTCACCATATCCATCTGTACACTCATCCATCCACTCTTCTACCCATCCATCCATTCACTCATCCATCCAGCCATTTACCCTTTCACCCATCCAGCCATCCTTTCACTTACTCATCCATCCACCCAGTCACTCATCCTTCCATCCATCCACCCTTTCAGTCATCCATCCATCCTCCCTTTCTCTCTCCATCGACCCTTTCACTTAGCCATCCTTCCATCCATCCACCCACCCACCCACCCATCTACTCATCCACTCATTAATCCATCCATTGACCCTATCACTCATCCATCCTTTCTCTCATCCATTTATCCTTTCACTCCTTCACTCATCTATTCATCCTTTTGTCCACCTACCTTCCCTTTCACTCACTCACCCATCCATCCTTACATCCACCCTTTCACTCATCCATCCATTCACCCTTGCACTTATCAATTCATCAATCCATCCATAATTTCACTCATCCATCCTCCCACTTACTCACTCATCATCCACCTTTTCACTCATCCATCCTTTCACTCATCCATCCACCCTTTTACCCATCCAGCAACCCTTCGACTCATACATCCAGCTGTTTACCTTTTCTCTCATCCATCCTTCCACTCACTCATCAATCCATCCATCCTCTCTCATTATCCATCTATTCAATCTTTCATTCATCCATATACCCTTTCACTGATTCATCCAGCCATCCACCCATCCCTTCACTTACTCACTCGCTCACCTTTTCATATTAATTTTGAGCTGAGCCTTTTTGAGAAGAGGCCCATCAAGAACTTCACCCTCGCTGCAGGAGCCATTCCAGGACTGGGACAGAAACCACCCAGGGCGGAGACAGGATCCACCATAGGGGGGAGACAGGAGCCATCACTGGGGGGGGGGGGCAGGAGCCATCACATGAGGGGGAACAGGATCCACCAGGGTGGGCACAGGGGTGGGCATGCAGTATTCTAGTATCATCTTAGTCTCTTCCAGGGTGGGGTAGGGTTCCTCACCCCCTCCTGGACAAGACAACGAGAGGACAGGCTCACTTTCTAAAATGTTAGTTTTGCCATCCCCCACTGTGATGTACAGTACTTAAAGGAGATACTCCAAGAGAACTGATTTAACTGATTGTCCTCCATACTTTGTTAATCACTGTGGGTGCGATTGTGCCATGTCTTTATTTTATTACATTATAGACTGCATGTTTGAAGAACCGAGGTTTGCTTACAATTTAGTAACAGGAATTAAGCTCTGTGGAGAGAACCACGTGCTGCCTCGGTGTAATCAGGGCCGGTTCTACGATTTTTGGGGCCCTGCGCAGAAAGGGAATGTGTGAGGCCCCTCTAAATTGCAGAGACATGACACATGACGCATTCAGGGTTGTTTGCATCTGAATAGATGCCCCTGTGCCTGAAGCTGCAGCCCCTCCCTCTCAGTCACCTTCAAACACCTCTTAACAGCTCATCAAGGGCTGAAGGTGTGAGGGTTGCCATCCCGCTGTGCCTCTCCAATGCTGCTGGGTATCTGAGCTTTGGTACTGCATCGGAGTCTGTTACAACGAGTGTTGCGCTGCGGCTGCAATCTCCCACATCCTGCGCGGCGGCGCAGCGCCCCTGGCTTCTCATCACGGCGCACCGGGGTGCCGCGGCGGACACTTTGGGAACCACTGGGCTAAACCCTTCGAAAATTGTAAGTCTTTTCAATATTCCCAGGTTTGCCTGATTCCCATGAGACCGGGCATGACATCTTTCCAATTGTATTCTTTTCGTAGTTTCACAGGCGAAAGTTCCGAAGTAACAACATGTAAACCTTCTTATACAGGTCGTTCATTGTCCCCTCAGTCATTCACACTAGTTTGGGTCTTGGCAGGGAACATTTTGTTTCTCATCGGAGGTCGCTTGGAGATCTTCAGAGCCATCCGAGTCTGCGCAGTGGACCTCCCGCTCACATGACGGTGGCCACTTTCGAACTCCATTTTATGTACTGCGACCCAGTAGGTCCGAATGCCAACTTATGCAAAAACAAACATAACAGTAATTAATATATGGAAATTAAGATTCTAATGTTAAACCCACACTAATCCCAATATGTATTAGTATTTTCCTAGCTTGTAGCAACATTTAAAGCAATAATACTCACCATTCTGCAACACTGGATGCACAAACCATCATAAAAGCAACATGAATCATGCAATTCTTTATTTCAACACATCCTAAAATTAGTTTGCGTACCACAGTTAATCATTTAATTATTAGCCATGCAATTAGCATTTTAGTCCCACGTGTATCGTATAAGGTGCAAGGGTTGATTAATTTTACCACTTCACACAATTAGTACGAGTTAATATTTAGAATGATTATGTAATTAATATTTCATGCAAAAATAGATTAGGTATACAAATTTTGTTTTACCTGCTCTATCAATCTCCCCTTTTGTGATTTTTAACATCACCACAAATCCCACTAAATGTCAGAAATTTTTCTACGGAAATGATTACTCAGTTCCCTTACACTTGGTTACGTTACATCATAGTATCTCCCATCTCACCTTCTCTTGTTTTCTTGTACATGTTCTCTTTCCATTCTTCTAGTTCTATATCTCCTACTTCTCTTTCTCTTATTTCCTTCTCCTTTTTTTTCGCAACTTCTCTTTTTATTCTAATTTGTAATTTTCTTCTTTTTATACATACACACCCTAATCTTAAGATCAGTATCAGTATTACCACACACGTCACTGGTATTAGTATTTTACCTACAAATGACCTACCTAATTTTGTTAATAAACCCTTTATAGTAGAAACATTTCCTCATGCAAATAGGTTATATTCTTAATATATTTCTTTAAATTGTGGCTCTCGTCAGAAATATAAGTAGAGCAATGTTGTACCTTCAGCATTCCACAGACTCCTCCCTCTTTGGCTAATATAATATCAAGGGCAAGTCGATTTTGCATAAACATGGCTCTCATGGCAACCATTTCGGTATTTACCATTAAGAACCCTCCAGCTGTGCTTGTCGATAAGCGATCCGCAACTGTAGACAATTTTCTAATTTTATGTGCATTCAGAGATATTCCAACGGCTGGTATCAGTGCTCCAAAATTATCCCCTACAATTTCTGACCAACTTTCCCTCCTTCTACGTGTTAGTTGTCTACCTATCTCGTGCAAACCGTCCTCTCCTCTTCCCACATGAAATATTTTTGGGAAGACCAGGCCTAGGTAGTATGTACCATACCAGTGGTACGGTAACCTATAATAAGCCCTGTTCCCACAGATGTAATATATGCCAGGGAATACCGGATCAGTACCTCCTTTAAATCCCCATACTCCCATGATCTTATATACATCATGGCATTCACTTGCACCTACAAAATAATTATCATAAACAGTGCTATCTCTACTGATGCACAATTTCCCTCTCTGAGGTCAATCCAAAGCCATTGCAGGATTTGTTTCTCCCTTTAAATGGTTTTCCCTTTCAGCATCCCAAAATGTTGTTTCCATCTTTTCCCCAGACACCTTTCTTTGCATCTTAATTCTCCTCTCTTCTGCCATGTCCAAGAAAGTCTTCTCTTATTTTCTCAGACTACAAGTAAGATTGTTCTTAAACACTTCTTCTAAAGTTGATTCTCTAGTTTCTAAGAAAAAATCACCTAAAGTTCTACCAGGAATCACCTTGTTTAGTTCAGGAACTACATGTACCTGCGAGAAAACATTATCTACATCAGTATAATAATATTCTAATTTCCCTGTTCTATAGAACAAGCTCACTAATACACTACAGGTTATTCCATATGTCAAAGGAAGGTGATGATAGGTGACACCCTCTGACACCGATGCAGGTAACTGCATACAAACATAACAGTCTCTAACTTCCATAGTATTTACATATTCATACCGCAACTTTGAAAAAACATTATTAGAACAATCAGTTATGGACCTATCCTTATGAAAATCTGTTCTATCTACCAGTTTAGTAGCATGAGTATCATAAACCTCTTCTCTATTAGTCCTGTTCTCAGTGTGGTTTTCTACCCTTTCGAATGTCACTTTAAACAAAATTGTTATTGCTAATATGATCCATAAAAGCATTAGTAATCCTGTACAACAACAACAACACATTTTACACCATCTTCGGAGAAACCCACATGTAGGTTTTCTACCTTCTGTGTTTGCTATTTCGGAAATGAACAGTGTCTTTTGACTTAGCCTCTTTTATTCACAACTTAATTTTGTCTAAACCTAAGGCTCTGAATGCCTATTTGGTTCTTTCGGATACCTGTTTTGTCCAGTGTTTTAAATTCTCTGCGTCTTCCTTTGTCACTTCAATCCGGCATTTGATCGTCTTTGTCTCGGATTTCACAATCTTGGTTCAGAACTTCCTGATCATCCGTCTCTTCTCTGATATCAGATAAGATAACTCTCAGGATTTCCGAATCATCTTCTTCTTCAACCACTTCCTGTACAGTCACTCCTAGACTTCCTTGGCTGTCTGCTTCCTCTTGTATATCAGGAAGTGCCACATACATCCACTCCGGTGACTTGTACTTCTGGTTGGGTTTCTTTATTCTCTTTTCTCTTTTCAAGTGTGCATGATCAGTGTCTTCTGATTTCCCTTGACTAGACACCTCATTCACTTGTTCAGCGTTAGGAGATCTTACTCTCGTCAATCGGTATCTCAATCTCTTAAGTTTATGAGGCCAAATTTTCTCTTTCGATGGTCTTTTCAACCTGTTCCTCTTCTCACATCGCTCTGTTTTCCAAGCTCTTTCCCTAAAAATTCGTCCTCCTTGGCCTTCTCCTTCACTTTCTTCCGATTCTGTATCGGTTCGGTTTTTACTTTCTTTGGATTTTTCTCTCAGGACCTCAGGTTTACTATCTGCTGTTTTCCCTCCTCGTGTTTCATCCACGCAATCTTCCTGCTGACTAACTGTCCCTTCTTCTACCTGGATGTGTGTTGTCCCTACACCTCCTCGGGGGTCTTCCGCAACAATCTTACCCTCACTCTCTGTATCTAATTCCTCACCTTCTAATTCTATGATCTCAGGCGGAATTTCTCTTGTGCTTGCACTTGGTGCTTCTTTATCAAGAATTTCTTGTTCTGTTTCTTCAATGTTTTCTTTTATCCTTTCTTGTATTCCCACCTGTTCACTCTCTGATTCGGAGCTAGTATCGGAAATTTCCAGTCGTCTCCTCAATGGTATATTCTCCGGCTCCGTAACTTGGCTCAACTCCGATTCTCCCATACTTGCAGTTTGTCATGTTCTTGTTTCTTCTGATTCTGACTCAGAACTGGTATCGAACCCTTCCAAATACTCTTCCTCCGGTCTATTTATGGGACTAGGGATTCGAAGAGTATGACTAGCATGAATCCAATTCTTTACTCTGGCACACTTCACAGCAGTCGTCGTGGTCAAAATCACTTGATGTGGTTTCCCCCAGCGTGGGACCAGACAATTTCTCCTTCTATGCACTTTGATCCGCACCCAGTCTCCAGGACTCAAATCATGAGCTGGCTTCTTTTCAAAGGTGGTTGCATCCGGTCCAACCTGATGAAACACAGAATGAACGGAATCAGCGGACCCCTTGCAATAATCCAAAACGAAGTCATCAGATATAGGCAGTAGTTTGTTGACAGGAATGAAAACATGTCTCATTGCTTTACCCATAACAGTTTCATGGGGGCTCAGGCCAGTGTTCCTATCAGGAATCGACCTAATAGTCATGAGCACCAGAGGCAAAACATCTGGCCATTTTAGACCTGTGGCCAAACACATTTTCCCCAGTCTGTTTTTAATGGTGCCATTCATTTGTTCAACTACTCCAGAAGCCTCTGGGCGATAGGCACAATGTAGTTTCTGTTGTACATTCAATGCTTCACAAATCAATTTTATAATTTCGTTCTGAAAATGCTTTCCTCTATCTTATTCAATAGTTACTGGGAAACCAAAGTTAGGAATGAACTCACTCCTGCTAGTCGGGTAAGCTTCCACCCAACGTGAAAACAGGCAGACAACCACTAGGACATATCTTAGTCGATTACATGGGGGCATTTCAATGAAATCAATCGGCATTCTGGTGAAAGAACCTCCCCCCCGTCCTATAGTTCCCAAACTCACCACTGTTTTTTTTCCCGGATTGTATTGTTTTTTTTTTTAAAAAACCTTTATTTATATCAGTCTGGAACACAGCTATTCAGCCGACATCCCGGAGGTTCGGCAGCCAAGTAAGGACAACACATGGAAGTGCCCATAGCTCTAGTGCAGGAAAAGACAAAGGTTCCTTTTTTAGAACAACCTAAAGTAAATAACACAAGCAAGGCAGTGTACACAATAAACACGTGCAAGTTCCCGGTGGGAGCGCAGCCCCATTCTCAAACACAGAACAAAACCACCGATCGGGCGGATGAGGGAGAAGCAGAGGCATTAGCAATCTAACATAATATCCTCATAGTGATCCCAAGTTGGAAGTAAGGCTAGGGGGAAAGGTGCTCCTCCAACGGTTCAGTTGCCGGGGGCAGACATATATCCCCCCTATACTGGTTCCATCGCCCCCATATCTTATGCCATTTCTTAGGCCGCCCCCGGGCACAGTACGCCGTCTTCTCCCTAAACATGCTCCAGTCTATATTTTTCATCCATGCTTCCACAGCGGGAGGTCTCTGAGAACCCCACAGTCGCGCAATATCACGCTTCGCCACCATATTTCCCAGGGTCACCCATTGAGTCTACGCAGCATCATAGTCAGTAGGACCCCAGACATTCAAAAGACAGCGCCGTGCCTCTGGCAACAGTGCAAAGCCCGTGACCTCCTGCATCACTACATGAATTCGCTTCCAGAACTCCGCAATCACACCACATTCCCATATGATATGTAAGAAGGTGCCCACCATCCCGCAGCCCCTCTTACACAAACCATCCTCGGAGAAACCCATATGAATCAGTCGGGGGCCCGTGACATAGACTCTATGAAGTATCTTAAGCTGCACTAGCCTTAGCCGTGCCGGGATCGCGACCTCCTTAGGAGAGGAAATGGCATACTGCCAGTCCTCATCATCCAGTTCAAGACCGTCCCTAGTCCACTGATCACGCACCCCGAGGAGGAGGTCGGTCCGGACGTTAACAAGCTTCTTATAGATTAAGGAGATTGTACTCTCCGGCATATGGCCATCCAGAATCCGATCCTCCAAAGGAGAGGACTCGGGCACAGCCTCCCCCTCGACGAGGACGGACCGCAGAGCGTGGCGCACCTGTGCGTACCGGAAATATTCCGTAGCCTCCAGAACGTACTCCGTCCGTAGCTCATCAAACGATTTCACTCGTCCCTTAACCAGAAGATCCCCCACTCTGGAAATCCCAATCAGGTCCCATTTCTCAAACCCCTTCGTGTGCCAAAGTTTCCCCAACACATCGGAATCAAACAACGGAGTGGCGCGGGTAAGCCTATCCTTCCAACCCAACGAGTTCGTAACAGCCTTCCACACGTGTACCGCCGTCTTGGTCGGTCCCGTGAGGGACCCATCCATCGACCTGGAGTAGAGTGCTCTAAAGTAATTACCCCCGCGCAGCAACCATCGGTCCATAGCAAAGCCGGGGCTCAGCGCCGGTCCGTAGACGCCGTGGTTGATAGCACTTAACTGGGTGGCCCAGTAGTATCGCCTGATGTCAGGAAGCGCAATACCCCCATCGTACCACGGAAGGGTCAGTTTTGCAATAGCTATACGCGGTCGGCCCTCCCACAGCAGCGAGCGCTGGAGGCTCTCAACCTCCCGAAAATAGCTGGCCGGGACCAGCTCCAGAGTATTCTGCAGGGCATAAAGAAAGCGGGGAAGAGACATCATTTTGAACAGCGCGGCCCGGCCCAGGAGGGAAAGCGGCAGCCGCCGCCAACCCGCCACATCCCGCCGCAAGCGCGTCAATGGAGGGAGCAGGTTTCTCTCATACCGAACAATCGGATCGGCGGAGATATAGATCCCTAGATACAAAAAGCCATCCCGGGCGATCTGGATCGAACAATTCCGCGGGAGAACAGGGACGTCTCCACACAGGGCGTACAGGTACGACTTACCCCAGTTAATGGTGAGACCCGAGTTCCTACCAAAAGAGGCCAAAACGTCACAGACTACTATGAGAGACTTCCTAGGGGAGGTGAGGTATAGCAAAATGTCGTCGGCATAAAGAGAGATGCGGTCCTCATGATCTGGTGACCATCGGATCCCCCTTATGTCCGGGTGCCATCTTATCCATGCCGCCAGCGGTTCAAGGTCAAGAGCAAACAACAACGGCGACAGGGGACAACCCTGCCTGGTGCCCCTCCCCAGCTCGAACGGGCAGGACGCCCTACCATTGACCGCGACTTTGGCCAAGGGTCCTTCACATAGTAATCTCACCCAGCCAACAAAGCCAGGCCCAAAGCCGAATTTTGCAAGTGCAGCCCACAGATATGCCCACTCTACCGTGTCAAAGGCCATCGTGGCGTCGAGTGCAGCCACAACGGTCGACTCCTGCAGCGTCCCCGTCCGTGCAAGCACGCCGTGGATGCGCCTAAGGTTCAACGCAGTGTTACGGTGCAATCACCCTAATCAAGCGGTTGGCCAGTATTTTAGCAAGGATTTTCGGCTCGGCATTAAGTAGCGAAATCGGCCTATAGGAGCTGCATTTATTTCTGGGCTTGTCGTCTTTGTGTATGACCACAATTGTCGCCAGGCGTTGGTCAAAGGGAAGGCATCCCATTTCCCGCGCCTCCGCAAACATAGCTCGCAGATGCGGAGCAATCTTGTCCGGACGGAGTTTATAGAACTCAATTGGCAGACCGTTCGGGCCCGAGGCCTTGCCCGGGCGCAGTGAACGGATAGCACCCGCGACTTCGTCAGCTGTGATGTCACCATCCAAGTCGTCCCTGTCTATATCAGAGAGGCAAGGCAGAGCTAGATCGCGCAGAAGTTCACACGAGTCCTCAACCGGCCTGTCCGACACCGAGGTGTAGACCGTACGGAAATAATCCGCGAAGCACTGGACTATGCCATCCGGCTCAGTAACACTAACGCCACCCTCTGTAACAAGTTCTGGCACAACACGATTAACCCACTCTTTTTTTATCCAGCCACGCTATTAATTTCCCGGCCTTGTCCCCAACATCGTACAGTCGCCCCTGCTGCTCCCTACTCAGGGCTTTGGCCGCGTCCGTCACCAGGGCCTTATACTCCGACTGCTTAAGGCTCAATTTGTGCAGCGTTGTTGCCAGAACCTCCCCCCCCAAGGCCAACTCTAGAGCCGCTATCTCCGCCTCAAGCTGTACGACCTCCGCATCCCTCCGATGCTTGGCCGCCGTTATCAAGGAAAGGGCCTCTCCCCTCAGCACAGTTTTAAACGCTTCCCACAAGGACACCGCAGACGCGACCGAGCCTAGGTTTTCCTGGAAGTAGCGATCGACCGCCTTCAGCACAGCGCTACGAGTCCTAGGGTCACGGAGATACCAGGGGTCTCGACCAACATCCATACAGATCCACACCGGCGAATGGTCCGAAATACCCCTAGCCATGTGCCTAGCCTCAGACACAAAGGAGGCGTGTGCAGCCAAAGTAAGTACATAATCAATTCTGGAGAGACTGCCGTGCGCCCCTGAGTGAAAGGTGTATTGCCGCTGAGTGGGATGCAGCAGTCTCCAACAATCAACCAGACCAAGGGTATCCACAAAATCTGTAAGCCATTTCTGCGCCCCCCCAGTGCTCCTAGGCGGGTGTCTATCAAGCAATCCGGAGCCAACCGCATTGAAATCGCCGCCCACCACCAACATCCCTTCTGGAAGATCCAGCAGAGCCCTCCCCAGGTCCTCAAATGTGGAGGGCTGCAGCGCAGGAGGGACATACACAGAGACCAGGACCAGCGTCCTGCCCTCCCACCTCCCCGCCACAGCCGCAAATCGCCCCCTTTCATCAACAGTTGTGGAATCAACCTCAAACGGCAGTGAGGCCCTGACAAGTATTCCAGCCCCTCTGGAGCCCGAGGAGAACCCCGAGTGCGCGACAAATTTATAGCCCTTCCTGTTGAGCGCGTAGCACATGTTACCTATCAAGTGCGTCTCTTGCAGTAGAACTATATCAGGGGAACATCGCTTCAAAAATTGCAGAACGATCCCTCGCTTAATGCGATCCCCTAAGCCATTAACATTCCAACTGAGTATCTTTAAGCCCCTACCCCCCATCCCGAAATGTAAGGAGACCACCACCCCCCCCGAAGAACCGCACTTGAGCTACAGAAGCTTGCATCACTACGCCTTGCAAAACAAAAACCAACAACAACCATCCCAACAGTCCCAGTCCACCCCCCACCCTGCACCCCTGCGTAAGCTTGAAAAGCCCCCCCAACTTGCAGTGTGCCTGTCGCCCTATTCTAAAACTAATCTACAAAAAGAAACCCAGAGGAGGAGAAAGCTCCCTTCATACCCCCGCCACCCCCCGGGTTACTACCCTCCCGGAGAAACCAAAAACTGCGAGTCACTGTCCGGGGCAAAGTCAAAATAATCTTGCACCAGAGTCCTCATTCTTGATCCACACCGCCACCTTCTGCTCCACCAGCATGCTCCCCGCCAGCCCGTCGCTGGGGCAATGTGTCCAGCCATTCTCCAGCCATGTCCGGTGAATCAAAAAAGAAAGTCCGCTCTTCATACACCACGCGCAGTCTGGCCGGGAAGAGCATGGCGTACTTCAATTCCATCCCTCTAAGCCTTCTCTTAACCGCCAGGAAGCTCTGCCTCTGCTTCTTCACCGCCTGGGTAAAGTCGGGGTAAAAGTTCACTGTGGTGTTCTGGAAGGCCGTCGGGCCGGACACTCTTGATGCTTGTAGAATGGCGTCACGGTCCCTGAAATTAAAGATCCTTGCGACAATCGGTCTCGGAGGGGCCCCCACCTTGGGCCTCCCACCAGGGACTCTGTGGGCCCGTTCAACAGTAAAGAACTTGCTGAGGCCTTTGGGCGCCAGATGGTTAACCACCAAGTCCTCCACGAACAGGTCCACCGACTGTTCCTCCGAGTTTTCCGGGACCCCAATAATGCGCACGTTATTGCGCCGTGCCCGGCCTTCAAAATCCTCCAACCGTCGGGCAAAGAGGTCGTTCGCGGACCTCAAATTGTGGACTTCCAGCTGCAGGTCGGAGACATCACCCAGGAGGCCAGAAGTTTTAAGGTCCAAGGATTGAACCCGTTCATTGGTTTTCCCCAGGTCTGCCCGAATCAAGTTAACGTCGATCGAGATGGTGTCCACTTTGTGTGCCAAGGTCTCGAATTGCCGCCCGATAGAGGCCTGCATTCCCTCGATGGCACCCATAACGTCCTGGAGAGTTGGTTCCGTAGCGGGGGGCAGACCGTCCTTCAGGGCTTCCAGTGGCCGACCCGAGCCGCCCGGCGACTCCTTCTGATGGTCATAACGGTCCATGTTGTTAGTTTGGGTGTACCCTCCCTGCCTGGTGCTCTTGGGCTTCTGTTTTTCGGCTTCCGATTTGGTTGACATCGTGATCTGCAGCCGAGAGCAGTACCCTTGCCCATCCAGAGAAGACAGTGCAACAAATGGCCGGCGCGGCGCACTCCCAAGCCAGGGCGCAATGAAATCAGGAAAGTGAAAGTGATGACACCATCCGTCCGATGGCTCGCCCCACACTCAGCCGCTGTTGTTCAATTAGTGCTCGGGCACCGTGCCAGCGCAAGCCCCGGGCATCTTCCGGGGAGCAGGCCGCAACCTTCCATGTGGCACAACTTTGGCATCCGGTGGGCGATTTCAGTCCGGACAGCGACAATCACCTCAGCAACGGTTTGCCTCCAATATTCCGGGTGTGAAAGACAGGATTCGTCACAGGATATTTGCCGGAGGGAGCGCGGGTCTCAGGAGCTCTGAGCTCACGCGGCCATCTTGGTCACGCGCTAGGCTCCTCCCCCGGATTGTATTGTTGACATATAAGGCATCTTTGACACAGGCTTTCAGCTACAAGACGGAACTTGGTGTTATACCAGGTCTGTTTGAAAAGTCTAATCATGGCATCCCTACCTACATGTGCCTGTCCATGATACATCCATGCCATGGTAGGGATCATGCTATCAGGCATTACTGGTCTTCTATCACGATAAACTCAAACCTTGTCTACCTCGCGTGGTGCACATCTTGATTTTATCCACTGTTTCTTTTCCTCTTCTCCTGCCTCTTCCTGTAACTGCCTCACCTCCTCCCAAGTACTCACAGTGTTAGTAAAAAGTAAGGGACATGAGTTCATTTCCTTTTCCCGATTCCGATTCAAGGAGTTTTGGTTCCGCGCACAATACTGCGCTATGTCAGTCGCAAATTCGTTGCCTGCTGACACATAGTCAGTACCCTTGGAGTGGGCTGCGCAATTTACAACTGCTATTTGCTTAGGCAGCTGTATCGCCTCAAGCAATTTCCCCACCACTTCAGCATTTCTGATCGGAGTTCCACTTGACGTCAAGAACCCTTTTTGAGACCACATTTGTCCAAAATCATGCACCACTCCAAACCCATACTGACTATCGGTAACCACAGTGACTCGCAGATTCTTTCCGAACTTGCATGCTCTGGTCAGTGCAAACGATTCAGCAACCTGAGCTGATCTTACTCCTTTCAGGCAAGACGCTTCCAACACAGTACATACTGTACATACTGCATACGCAGCACTCAGAATCCCTTCTTCAGTTCTCAGACATGACCCATCCACAAACATCACATAGTCACTTTCTTTCAGAGGCACATCTTTTATGTCTGGACGTGGCTTAGTGCAGTAATCAAGTACTTCCAAACAGTCATGATCCACCTCATCCTTCACTTCCACATTCACAGCATCAGGTAGCAATGTCGATGGATTTATATTAAGGCACCTTACAAGGCTCACATTTGTAGCACCAAGAATGACCTTTTCATATTTAGTCAGCCGACTATGCGTCATAAATTGTGTGCGGCTTCTTGTCAAAAGAATTGCAACATCATGGGGAACAAACACTCTCACATGATATCCCATCACAATTCATTCACTCTGCTCCAGACTCTTGCAGGTAGCAGCTACTGCTTTCAAGCAACCAGGTAAAGCTACAGGATCTAGTACAGCTGAAAAGTAGGCAACCGGTCGTCTTAATTTTCCATGCCTTTGTACTAACACAGAGAGTGCACATCCATCTCTCTCACTACAATATAGCTCGAATTATTTTTCGTAATCAGGCATTCCAAGAGCTGGTGCTTCACACAAGCTGTCTCTCAGTAGTCTAAAGGCCCTCATCTCTTCTTTATGTAGTTCAAGGGGATCTTTCACATCACTTTTTGTCAAGCGCACCAAAGGTTTTGCAATCGGCGAAAAGTTGCTGATCCACTGGCGACAATATCCCACCATTCCAAGAAACATTCTCACTTCTCTATGAGTCATTGGTGCTCTCATTCCTTTTATTATTCTGATCCTGTCTGCAGTCACTTTCCTCAGGCCTTACTCAATCTTATGACCTAAAGTATTGTACCTCCTTTTTACAAAATTGTAATTTCGATGGGGATACCTTAAGTCCTCCATCCGCCAAATGATTTGACAATGCAACTGTGTCCACCACACATGCCTCTCGCGTCCTCGATGCCACCAATAGGTCATCGATGTATTGCACGAGTACTGAACTTTCGGGCATTTTCAAATCTTCTAAGGACTTCTTTAGAATCTGATTAAATATCAATGGACTTTCTGTATACCCCTGTGGGATACGGCACCATGCCAAAGTACGTTCGCCGAACCGGAACGCAAACATTTGTTGGCTATCGGGGTGCAATTAGATAGAAAAGAAAGCATGACACAGGTCAATGACTGTGTACCATTCCGCATCATGGGGAATCTGATATAGTATTACCGAAGGGTTGCACTATCCTGAAAGTTCCGTTAGGCTTCTTTAAACCCATGATCGGTGAATTACATGGACTACTCATTATTTCTCTCAGAATTCCCTGTTCAATCATTTTGTCTATTACAGTCGTCACTCCCGCAGTTATCTCTGGTGTCAATTTATACCCTTTTCATCAATCCCATATCTTCTCCTGTGAAATCCCATATCTTGGGTTTCACGGTTTTCTTCAATTCCTGAGGCAATTCCTCCGGATCAAATACAACAAATGCCTCAGTAATTTCGGGTTCCAAATTTGCCATTGTCATCCTATACAGTACATCCTCATCAGGAGTTTCAAAGGCTATGCCATCAGGGGTACAGAAGATTGTACTGTTCATTTTACACAACAAATCTCTCCCTAACAAATTCACAGGACTAGTGTCACACACGACAAATCGATGCATGTCGGTGAATTTCCCTATTTTAACTTTAACAGGATCAGTAAGATAAGTTTTTATCTGTCTATTTGAGACTCCTACTACTTGGATTGTGTCACCCGAGAGAGGAAGATTTTTAACGTCAGCTGATCTAACAGTTTAACGAGTAGCACCAGTATCTACTAGGAAAGTAATATTTTCATCATTTACCTTTCCAGCCACAAAGGGTCCTGTCTGGTCTACCTCTAGAGTTGCGCCAAGTACGCACTCCTCTTCCTCTCCTAGGCACCGTCAATAATTCTCTTCAAACTGACTCTCATCGCGCTGCAGCCAATACTGCGAAACAGCACTAGCGCGCGGTAGCTTCGTTACCTGTTACTCTGTGTAGAATCCTGTCTCATTACTGTATCTTTGAGGATTTACGCTCTGTGGAAAAGATGGCTTTGGCACCTGACACTGTTGGGTAACAACCTGCTGCTTTCGCGGCGGTTGACAACTCACCTCATTCTGCACCTGTGGATTCAATGCTGCATTATCACCATTAGCACTCGGGGGCAATTTACACTCGGATTTCCAATGCCCTAATTTTCCGCAATTATGACATGTCCATTTCTTTTTTGCTTCCTCTAAACTGATTTGTCCCTTTCCTTTTCCACTATTAGGCTTTTATCTAACTAGGCCCATGCCATTAGCCTGCTCAATCAACTGGGCTTCTTGCCTCTCCGCTACCTTAACTTGTGCCCACATTGCCTTCTCTTTCAGCTAGCGTTGTTTGGCTTCGATTTCATCACTAAAATATTTTGCATGTCGTAACACTTCATCTATCTTTTTATTTTGCCAATCCACTGTATGCTGTTTGATCATTTCGCTTACCTCAGGTCTTAAACCATAAACAAATCGATATACAAAATGACTTAAATCCTTTTCACTCAATTTCTCATCCCCACTGTATTGCTTAAAAGCTAACAGTAACCTTTCATAATAGGCATGATCAGATTCCTTAACCTCTTGGTGATGTCTATCAATTTTTACGCAATCGGTTACCTTTGGCGGCACTTTATTTTTCAAAAAAGTAATTACCTGTTCATATTTCCTCATTACCTCCGGCTCAGGGGCTCCCGTCTTAGGATCCCTAGGGTACTCTTGAGTTGGCCAACCTATTGTAATTTTACATTCTGCCCATAAATCTGCAGGTACAATTATATCAAAAAGACCATTCAAATCTATCCACAAAACTTTTGATAATTTAACAAACCTTTCTACCTGTTGGTACCACTCAACTGGTTTTTCTCTTAACCTCTGGAAATCATTGGTAAATTACAAAATGACCTGCCTTGTCCAGGGAACATGTACATAACCCCCTCCTGGGATCTCCCTCATGGGACATTCAGTTACTACTGACTCCTTTTCTCTTACCGGAAATGCCGAAAAAGTTTTGTCTGTCGCATCCTCTCTCTTTCGAAACCACCTACTTTTCCACCTGTCTACATTACTCCATTTCCTTAACAAGGCAATCAGTTCTTTAATTTGAGTCAATCTCCCTGCAGTATTCAGATTTTCAATATCTTTCTCAGAAAAATCTACTCTATATGGTTTCTGTAATGATCTTATTTTCTCAAAATCAATACCCATTTCACTCGCTGTCTCTTCAAGTTTCTAATGCAAACTCCTCGCTCTCCCAGTTATACTCTTGCAGACAAACATTAGCTCCTCGGACTGATATGCTTTTAATTTTTCAGTTGGAATAGTCCCTACTATTAATTCTTCCAATGTTACTTTTAATTTTGCCATATCTAAAGGTTGAGGTTCTGTATCTTTTCGCTGTAAACCTCTTAACCAATTTACTTTTAATTTTGCCATATCTAAAGGTTGAGGTTCTGTATCTTTTCGCTGTAAACCTCTTAACCAATCACGTAATTCTTCAGAAGTGGGACCTACAGGGATTGTCTCTCTTATTCTATCCGTATTTCTTTCTGGGGTTTCTGGTGCCGATTCTGTTGTCATCAGCGTCTTACCTGCTGGACTTTGGTTTATAGTCAGATTTTTAGGAGTACTTAAACCTGATGTTCCTGCCATTTTTCCCCATGCATTTCCTCCCGCTCCACTTCTTTCTGTCTCGATTTGTTTATTACTATTGTATGGAACTGTTAAACAAGGCTCACTATCTTTCTGTTTATCGAAGACAGGCATCACTGGCCCTATAGTTACAGGTACAGTTACTGCTTCCATATTTTTAGTTAATTCTCTAATTTTCTCAGTTAATTCCAGAGTAGTTCTAGCTAGTTCAGCCGAATTTTCATTTCCAGTTCTAATAGGTTGTGACATTTCAGAGTCTCTAAATTTATTATTTTTCCCTAAATCAGGTGGCGTTTGCTCAAAATTTTTATTAAGCATGGTTTCTTTTACCGGCGCACTCGGCGTCAGCAACGTAGAATTTGATTGATACGGGGGAGGATTTTGATAAAACATGTCCTCTAGCACTTCATCCTCCGATTCATTCACACCATACTTATAACCTTCTGACCCTGTATTGTTTCTTTTTTCTGTACACTTTCTGCCACTTGTCTCTTCATCTCAAAGGAAACATACCATCAGTCATGTTTGCATTCCGCCATCTCCTCATTCTGTCATCATGACTTTCCTGCCCACACTGTCTACCAAACATGTAATTATACCTTCTTCCACTCTGATGTCGTTCCCTTTCATACATCTCTTCTTCCCACTCCGTCAAAGCCTCGAACTGAGTAGATCTAGGTCTCGGTTCTAACCTCATCATTCTTTCTCTTAGGTTTCTTAATACAGCTAAACTAAACGAACCACTTTTTGGAAATGCTAGGACTCCATCCTCTTTTGTATATTTCGCCCAATTCTCTAGCCAAATACATGTATGGTACCCATATTTCGCTACCATAAAAGATGCAGGTGATTTCGGTGGAGGAAGTATCTGTCCTTCCCTAGTCGTAATCGGCTTATCCTTTTTAAATAGACTTTTATTTTTCCCAAACTATTACTTTTTCTTTCTCAGGTGGATCGTAGTACATCATTTTTAATTTTCCCTAGTTCTGAATAACTAGACTTTTTCAAATCACTTCCCTTGTGACTATTCCGTATGCTATCCAATCCTAGTGCGACTCACACTAACGCACCAATCCTGTGCGTCTACGTCACTCCTGAAATTCTCCAATTCCAGCGCGACTCACACTAACGCACCAATCCTGTGCGTCTACGTCACACTGGCAATTCTCCACTCCTAGCACGGCTCACACCAACGCACCAATCCGTGAAAGCTTCGTCTCTCTACGGCTGGCCAATCCCAGCGCGGTCTTTCTGACGTCAGCTTTTTCTCGCTACTCCTGCTTCTGCTGACCCCTCCTTTATAAAATTTATTGGCAAATTTTCTTATGTTTTCTTTAATCAAAATCTGTTAGTAACGACATAAAAACACCACCATTTCCTGTTTCGCTAAACCAAAGAGATAGTTTTGTTCATTTACACAAGAATTCTGTATTTCCAGTCGGCAGCGCTTACCTCTACCCTACCCCAGAATTATTCTGTTTCGCCGATAAAGTAGCGCATCCCTCTACCTTACCCTTCTAACAAGCAAAAAGGCTAACCGTTTCTCTGGGGATAAAACACATGTGGAGACTACACTGCTCCTAAGAATTAAGGCCAGAATTTCACTCACGCACGTTCACACAGAAATGTCCCTACCGATAACACATGACGATGTCATCAACTCGAAACCAGACAATGCATTGTGCGACTTCACTTGCCACACATTTCCCCGTTTACATACAGGGCAACCAGACAATACATTGTGCGACTTCACTTGCCACACTTTTTCCCTGTGTACCTACAGGGCAACCAACTTCCTACGTCCCGAAAGTTTTCAAACCAATTGACAACATAAAACGCAACACGACTCAACATAATGTGTTAGAAAATAAATCAACAATCAATAATCACAAAACCAATGCAATAAAACCATCAATCTGCTACCAGAAAACTGCTCCAGCGGAAACGGGCAAATTTACATATCCTCCCTGCGTCACAGATCCGTCATCACACTTACTCATTCATACACGCATTCATTGGTGGGGCCCATAACACCAGAACTCATACGTCTCACTCGAATCTGCACACAGAAGGAAAGAAGCGCTGGATATATGGGGGGGGTACCTTGTTACCTATCGGGAGTAATTCCTTTACATTATATACATTATATACATCTGCACATAAAGAATCCTAACTTTAACATCAAGGCACTCCACCACTTGGTCGATGGACCAATTAGTTGGACTGGTTGATGGTGATTTAGAACCAGCTAAAACACATTTAAAGCTTCAGAACCTTTCGGTTAACTTTCAATACCTTATTAAAGAATCACAAACTCATTTCTTATTAATCAATGTTTAGTTTATCTATTTAATTCACTCTGTGTTGTCATAATCAGGATTACAATTCAAATCAGATTTCTATTGAGCGATTTCCAATCTTTGATCTTGAACATAAATTGACATGACATGTCATGAATATTGGCGACCATTTCCAGAAGAACCTGTCAACCCACAGCAATAAGCAAAATCCCTTCAGATGGAATCGTCGTTTTATAATCAAAGAAAACCCAGGTAAGTCCAGGAAATCTCCTTCAGCACGACGCAGTCCCCAAGATTTAGCCAAGGGACCAAGCAATCACACCAACGAACCAACAATCCAGCAAATCGACTCTCCACACCAACAGCCTAACAGCAATAAGGATAATGATGATGACGATAATGCTACACTTCTAAACCCCCCCCTTTTTATACTCTTTTTCTCCTTACTTTTAGGACAATGTGCAACAATTTAGGGGTGGAAAGTGTTCTGATTGGCTAAACCCTCCGAAAATTGTAAGTCTTTTCAATATTCCCAGGTTTGCCTGTTTCCCAAGAGACCGGGCATGACATCTTCCCAATTGTATTCTTTTCATAGTTTCAAAGCGAAAGTTCCGAAGTAAAAACATGTAAACCTTCTTATACAGGTCATTCACACTAGTTTGGGTCTTGGCAGTCCTCCATGTTCCTATCCTTGACAAGGAACATTTTGTTTCTCATCGGAGGTCGCTTGGAGATCTTCAGAGCCATCCGAGTCTGCGCAGTGGACATCGTGCTCACATGACGGTGGCCACTTCCGAACTCCATTTTATGTACTGCGGCCTAGTAGGCCCGAATGCCAACTTAAGCAAAAACAAACATAACAGTAATTAATATATGGAAATGAAGATTCTAATGTTAAATCCACACTAATCCCAATATATATTAGTATTTTCCTAGCTTGTAGCACCATTTAAAGCAATAATACTCACAATTCTGCAACACTGGATGCACAAAGCATCACAAAAGCAACATGAATCATGCAATTCTCTATTTCAACACATCCTAAAGTTAGTTTGCGTACCACAGTTAATCATTTAATTATTAGCCATGCAATTAGCATTTTAGTCCCACGTGTATCTTGTGTTTATTAAGGTGCAAGGGTTGATTAATTTTACCACTTCACACATTTAGTACGAGTTAATATTTAGAATGATTACGTAATTAATATTTCATGCAAAAATAGAGAAGGTATACAAAATTTTGTTGTACCTGCTCCATCATTGGCAAGAGCAGTTTCTCCTTTGCCATTTTGCCACTGCATTCTTCGAAGGCAATATGATTAGGCAGATGCACTCATGCTCTCTGGGATATGGCGAGCAAGATCTTGCCTCCCTCCCTGAATTGTTTCAGAACTATTTCGTACAAACAATCCAGGAGAGACAGGACTAAATACATTTTGCTGACATGGCTGGACACCACACCACAATATCAGAAGAACAAATACAAGATTCTGATCTGATTCTGGCCCATTCCTCTGTGTCCTAGGAATTACATAGTGTCATTGCATCTGCAGGATGCTTCCTTTCATGTACCCGTTTTTTGAGGGATACTTTTGACTGCAGATTCCTTACCTTGTGAATACCCCCAGGCTCCAGATTGGGTCCAGAGACTCTATCAGCATTGCTCCTGAGTGCCAGTAGGTGGCATCATGCTGCGCCATGTTGACTCCATCTCACCCAGAAAGTGATGGCGGAACCACATACATGTGTACCACTCCTGCTTGCTGACATCAGTTTTTTTGTGTGCTTTCGGACCTGAATCCGGAGCTAGCTCCCTAACTATGTTCTTTGTTCTTGACTGGAATTTTCATCAAATTTTGATTATGTGCAAGGGAACAATTGAGGACCCGAAAGCTCAGCTTACCATAATGCACCCCGAGTTTCCAACTCTGCAGTAGATAGAGGCTTTCAGAGAAGCCTTGTTTCATATATTTGGCACCCTGCCAGCTCCCTGCGGCATGGCTTCAGGTACTATGGATCAATTCCAGAGCCGACTCCTAACCTAACTTCAATTCCTGCACTGGTTGGATACCTCCCCTGACACTGGGTTGAGTTCCCCCAGCCCTTCAACTAAGGAATGAGCTTCCTTTGCTGTTGTCATACTGCGTGTGGGCAAACCAGTTTTGCACCTACAGCTGCTGCCTATTGAGATGAAAACAAATATACTGACAGAGGTTCTGCAGCCTGGACAGACACCTACTAAGCCACTTCTTCCTTTTAATGGTGATTACTGACACATTGATGGGCACCTGGGCCTAGCCTTGCTCTTTCCCTCTGGTAAATAGACAGGTGACCCGAAGCTATAGGCTTGCCACAGAAGACCATGCCTTCCTGACTCACGTCCCTACACCAGAAAGCCTTGTTGTCCAGGTCCCTGTGAGCATACTGAATTTTAACTCCTTTCCTATGACTCCTCCCAACAGAAAGTCTGAAACTATGGAGGCATTTAGAAAATGAATGTTTTCTTCTGCCAGTCTAGCCCTTCATTTGGGCAATGCTAGCTGCCTTCTTGGCATATATTCACACACTTTGCGGGAAATGGTTGTTGAGATTTTGCCAACAGTTCATTAAACTGTGTGATTTGTTCTGGAACTGACACTACTGATTGCTTATTCAGGGCAGTCATGTCCTTTGTGGTGCTTTGGTATTAAGTGTGGATGAGATTCACAGGCTTCTCAGGTGATGTCCTAGTGTTGTTAATGGACATTCCATTTGACGACACCCGTCTCTTCTTCGATAAGGCAGACTTTGCATTGGAACGCTTCAAAGGCCACAGTGTAGTCTCTAGCCCTTTATGTGTCGGTGCAGCAGTATCCCCTGCAATTTCAACCCTTACAATTCTTCAGAAGAGGTTCAGTAGAACGGCCCATCCCTCCAGCAACAGACCCCCGTCATTTCAAGGCCAGGGACATGGATCTATCTGACAACATCCAGGCCAGCATGGGCAGCTTCGTGCCCAGTCCTTGCCCCTTCCCCTGCTTTAACACCAGAGCTACTTTAGTTTGCCTCGGTGGCACGTGGCCACCCTGTAGGATAAGTTATTACCTCCAGGGGTGGCAAAACATCACATCTGACAAATGGGTGCTCCAAATAATTCAACAAGGTTACAACCTACCACTTCTGTCAAACCCATTCTGCTACAATAAGTTCATGCTCTTTTGGACAAGGGAGCCATAAAGAGGGTCTCAGAAACAGAGACTAGTTGTTACTCCTGTTATTTCCTGGTGCCGAAGAAGGACAGAGACTTTGGTCCTGTTTTAGAACTTTGCCCTCTCAGTTTTGTCCTGAAGAAGAACACATTACAGATGCTTGCATTGGCCCCATTTCTGTCTGCCCTGGACCCAGGAGACTGGATGTTAACTCTGGACCTGCAGGACACCTATTTTCACAATCTTGTCCTGCTGGCCCACAGGTGTTACCTATGGTTCAAGGGGGGCTAAAGTCATTTTCAGGTTCTCCATGCTCCCCTTCAACCTCACCCAGTGCCTCCTGGGTGCTTACGAAAGTGATGGCAGTGGTTGCAGCACATTTTCTGAGATTGGGGATACCAGTCCTCGCTTTCCTTGATGACTGTCTGTTGAAGAGGTGCTCACGACAGTCAAGCTGTAGACCACCTCCAGATGACAGAAAACCTCCTAACATCTTTGGGATATTTGATTAACATGCCCGAATCCTTCGCAGAGGCTATTATTCATCTAAACCATCCTGGACATGGTGCAGTTTCGCCTTCCTCCAGTTTGAGTGGTGGACAATCAGGCTTTGATCCCAATGTTTCATCCTCGGTCTTAGGTCTCAGTGAGAGTTTGTCTCTGAGACTTCTTGGCCTCCCACATCCTGCTTATCAATTCCGCCAGATAGCCCAGGAGGCTCTAAAGTGGGATCTCAAGTTTCACTGGGCTCAGCATCAAGAGTACCTGTCAGATTCCATCAAGGTTTCAGGGGAGACTGCAAAAGACCTGCAGTGGTGACTGCTCGACTTTAATTAGACAGGCAGCAGACCACTTTCCCTAGCCCATCCAGAACTGACGTGGTGATGAATACGTTGCTGTTGTGTTGGAGAAGTCATCTGGACTTTGGTCTCCGGTCGAGATCCGCATTCATATCAATTTATTGGAGTTACAGGCCATTTGATTGGTGTTGAAAGTCTTCCTACCGCACATCAAAAGGAGGCTGGTGCAGTTGCTCATGGATTACTCCAATGCCATGTGGTACTGCAACAAGCATGGCAGGGTAGGGTCCGGAGCTCTATGCTGGGAGGCCTTGCGCCTCTGCAACTGGCTGAGCAGGGTATATTCTCTGGTAGTGAGCCACCTGGTAGGATCATTAAAGGTGAGAACAGACATACTCAGCCACCAAGGCCAAGCAGATCACAGACCCAGAGGTGACACAGTGTTTCTTCCAGGAATGGGAAGAACCCTGGCTCAATCTAAATGCCACTGCCGAGAAAGCTTGCTGGAGTACCCAAAAATATTCTGTCTCTCTCAGATGTATTCCACCTAGAGTGGAGGTCAGGACTTCTCAGTGCCTTTCGGCCACCGCAACTCCCACCCAGAATATTGAAGAAGATCAGAACCTACCATGCCCTAGTCATCCTAGTGGCTCTGGATTTTGCTGAAAGAGTGTGGTACCCGTAACATCTGGAAATAAGCATCTATTCTCCAATCAGACTGCTGCTTTGGGAGGAACTTCTTTTGCAGCAGTATGGCAGGGGCCTGCACCTGGGCCTGCTCAATCTACACCCCATGTTTTGATTTTGAGCAATGACAGCTGACTGCCTCAAACTCCCTCTTGACGTTGTGGATGTTATTCTAGCGTCTAAACGTCCATCTACAAAATCTGATTACACTGGATGCTGGGTAGGTTTGTGGTCTGGTGTAATTCCTGCCATACCCACCCATTACAAGTAAAGTTGTTGGATGTTGTCCTTCTTGTGCTGTCTTTTGCCAGGCAAAGATTTGCTGTGAGCACTGTTAAAGGTTATTTGTTTGCCCTTTTGGCATTTTTGTGTTTAAAGACCAACCTGTTGTGTTGCATTTTCCTAAAGGTTCTCCCAAACCTTTTGTAATGCCACCGTAGAACCTTAACTTGGTTCTCAATTTCCTTATGTGTATCCCTCTTGAGCCGATACACAGCTATCCTTTGCATCCACTGACTCTCAGAAACGTTTTTCATATATCGATTACTTCAGCTCGTCACATGAGTGAGGTACTAGCTCTGTCTGGTTATCCACCATACACCATCTTTTTTCAGACAAACTGGTGTTCCGGACTACCATAGCATTCCTGCTGAAGATTGTGGCTTCTATTCATGTCTGACAATTCAACACCCTTCCGGTATTTTTTGCTCCATATTACCGCTTGAAAGAGGAGGAGAGGCTACACTGCCTGGAACCCAAAAAAGCCTTGAGCTTTTACCTTGATCGTAACTAGGACCTCCGGGTGGATGATCAGCTCTTTGTGTTGTTTGCTGGGGCAAAAAAGGGTAAGTCAGTGCAGATTAAGACTTATCAAGGTGGATTGACCTCCTTATCAATTTCTGCTGTGCGTTCACCAAGAAACAGCCTCTGAAAGGTCTGAGGGCTTATTCGACCCGAGGCAAAGCTGCTACCATAGTGTTGGCATGTGGAGTATCCCTCCTGGACATCTGCCGAGCCGCAGCTTGTGCGTCAGTTCATACGTACACGAAGCACTACCTCCTGGGTAGGCTGGTCCAGTGGGAGGGGGCACTTTGCCCATTTGGTCCTGCGGGATTTTTTGGTTTCAGCCATTCCACAGGCCCACACATTGGGAAGTACTTCTTTGGTATCTATTCACAAGGTGAGGTGGTTGAAAGTATCCATCAGAACAAGTTACTTACCTCCGGTAATGTTCTTTCTAGTGGATTCTCTTATCTAGCCACAGATTCCGCCCACTGCCCAGTTCAGTGGAATGGACTCTTTTATCCATCTGTAATACGGTACCAATTTAGAGATTTTCACGCTGTCACATCTGCTAAGTTATTAAGCTCCGCATCCAGCAGTGTGAGCAGAGTCAAGAAAGAAATTGACATTAGCACACAGGTGTGGTACATATATGTGGCTCTGGCGTCACCTCCGTGGTGGGACAAAGATGTCGCTGAGCCACACAACTCAACCTGCTTGTGTGCAGGAGCAGTGCTGAGGAAAATATCCAGGGATAATCTAGTGCCTGGACAGAGCTACACGGTGAGGAATATGTTATGTTACTAAAATGTATAAAGTGTGCGAATACCAAATGGTGTCTTGGCGCTAGCAGTCCTATAGCGGGCTGGAACCTCTGTTTATTAAATAGCCAGGCTTTGAGAGCTTTCCTGAAGGATGTCAACGAAGGGAGACTTCTGATGGAAATGGGGAGGATATTCCAGAGCTTTATAGGCCCCACTGTGAAACTTCTGCTGCCACAGTTGGACTTACATAGAATGGAGGCATCTATTTGGAGAGTACCAGTGCAGTGACCTCCCCAAGAACGAGGACTGTTACTGTGTAGCGCCTTTTATGTAACACATAAGGCCTTGAACTTAATACAACTCTTAACTGGATGCCAATGCAGGTTCTGGAGATGCTTTCCCATTGATTGAAACTTTGGGGGCCCCAACAGAAGCATAGCAGCAGTATTCTGAATCATCTGAAGCTTATGTAGCTGCTTCTCAGGCATGCCGAGATAGAGCCCATTGGAATAATCCAGTTTGGCAAGAACTAGAGATGTGACCACAGTTTTCCTACTAACTACTGGAATCAAAGGTAAGATTTGTTTTAATTACCTCAAGTAAGAAGAAGCTGGATGAGGAAACTGCTTTGACTTGTGACTCAAAGTTCAGTTTCACATCTATAATCACTCCTAGATTTTTTGCTTTGGGAGCTGGGATAGGTACTGCTCCCAATTCAGCCGGCCACCAGATCTGCGTCCAATTTGGGGAGTAGTTGCCAAACAGGAGTATCTCCGTTTTTCCTGAGTTTAGCTTGAGGCAGTGTGAGCTCGTCCATGTCGTTAGTTAGAGTTAGACTATCCAGCAGAAAGAGGGTTACCAAATGTTCTGCAGTCCCACAGGTGGTTCCTCCACTTTGTTGTAGTTAAGTAACTTTTCAGTGCACTCTCCTGCATTTCAACCTGACCTAAGCCCCTGGGTGTTTACAAAGTGGATGGCAGTGGTTGCCGCCCATCTTCACAGGTTGAGAGTGTACATATTCCCATACCTTAATGATTGGCTTTTTAGGGGAAGCTTGTCACAGTGTCATGGACTACTGCAGACATCCATCTTGCTCCTTAGGGTTCTGTATCAACGAGCTGAAATTCTGCCTTCAGCCAGTGCAGAGGATTTCCCTCATAGGAGCCATTCTGGACATGCTGTACAAAGCTTTTGTGCCCCATTAGTGAGTCTGGGAGATTCAAGATATGAATGTGATGTTTCAGGCTTGGTGCTGTGCTCCACATTGGACAGTTCTGAGACTTGTGTATCTCACTAGTACCACATACCCATTGGCACATGATGGGTCCCCAATGGTGCAGCATTGGGGGTGCCTCTTCGGCAGCATTCCTGTGTCAGATGAGGCAGCTCAGAAGTTTGACCTTAATTTGGTTTGTACCTTCTAAATGTACACATTTTTCTAACCTGTGCTCACCTGTTCATTGAAACTCCCAACCCTTAAAACTGTCTTCTTCATTGCGATTACTTCTGCTCGCTATTCCAGTGAACTGCAGGTGCTGTCATTGCGACCCCCATATTTAACCTTCTTTCTGAACACTGGACAAACGGGTGCTTTAGAGTCGAGCATCATTTCTCCCAAAAGTAGTGTTGTCATGAGGGGCAGCGCATAATGCTCCCTGCTGTCTTTTCCATGCCACATCTCTCTAATGAAGAGGAAAGGCTTCACCATTTGAACTCCAAATTGATCCGATTTAGTAGTACCGAGTGGATGACCAAATTTTTTGCCTGGATCTCTGGTACTAAGAAGGAAAGGTGATCCACATGGAATGACCGTTTCAGAAAACGGTGCTATGCCTTGGCCAACATGGAGCCTCCTGAGAGGATTTGGGCTTACTCTACCACAGTTAAGGCAGTCAGTACGTCCTTGGCTAGGAGTCATCTGCCAATCAGCTACATGGACGTTCGTCCACACCTTCACCATGCATTACAGTCTTGGTTCTCAGGTCTGCAGGGAGTGCCATTTTACCCTTACAGTCCTGCAGAATTTCCTGGTGTGAAGTTCATGCCTCAGACCATCTATCTTTTGGGAGGTACTGCTTTGGTATCTATTAGGAATTTGAGGAATCTGCTGTTAGAAGTAGCCATCAGAAGAACAACTCACCTTCTGTAACACTGTTTCTGGTGGATAATCGAACTGCAGATTCCTCACTGACCCGCCCTCCTCCCCATTATGTGGAGTGAACTTCTAGGTGTTAATAAGGTTCCAAATTAGATTTTGCATTCTGTCACGGTTCAGAATCTATTACTGATGCTCTGTGTATAAGGATGATGAATGCTTGGTTGTAATTAATCTCAGCATGCAGGGGATGGTATCTATATAGGTCTCTTTGCTGTCACTTCAAAGGGTGGTATGACATGCTGCAGAGTCCGATGGCGCCACCTACCAACATGTGTGAGAAATTGCTCAAAAAACAGTTCTCCTGTTGCTCATTATGGTAGATTAACTTCAGATAATTTGTAGTTCATTTATTGTTTAGCTCACCTTATATTTTAGCTAGTTTAACAGACACATATGTGCTCAGCAAACCAGGAATTCTCCTGAAATCCGTATTTTGACCATTCACGGAGTTTATATACATTTCTGTGGTGAAATACCACAAAAAGCGTGGATCTGGAATTCTTCCCGTCCTGCACGTGTTTCTCCCGCTTCCTCGGGTCAAAAGCCTGTCTTCATTAATGACATTGCACTGTATCACGTAGCAGAATTCGTCATTTGCTTGTTAACATATGTCAGCAGTATTTACCCATGACGGTTTTCAACAATCTCCATTCACCCAGTGGATTACTGTGCATAATAATTGACATCAATTTTTTATGGCCTAGCGAAAAGCATAGAGTTTAAGACAATCGTAAATAAACGAAGAACATGAAAAAACTTCTGGCAGCGACTGGTGGCATCGCCCACCGCTTGTGTAAGGAATGTAAGTGAAATGGGTTTTTTTTTCCTTCTTTTTTAGCTGTTCAGGTAGACTGGTATATCTGACTTGGTGTTTGTGTGAGAGGGCCATTTGCACTTCCTGCGCTGGACGCCGGTGGGGTGTGGTTAGCGGATTGTGTGGGTGTGGCTTCGTCATCACTCTGGTCTGCCGTCAAGGTCATTTCTACCAAAATTTGTCCCCACTCTGCTTGGTCTCTCTCAGAATTCTCATGCACTCTCACAGCTCTGAGGCGACACTCTTCGGCCACACCCCCCTCTCTCGCATATCCCCTCTCCACTTATTCAGCGTGGGAGGTGTAGAGAGGATCCAGTGTATTGTGATCCGACGTTTTGCCAGAACAAGGCCCAATAGTGTAAACTTGTGCCGTATCTGCGTCCATTTTGTGGAGTTGGAAGGACACCTAACAAGCATTGCTTAATGGAGACTTCAATCCGCACTGCTGCTGCAGTGCAGAGAGTCTGTGTCACCTGATTCCATTACGTTTGCAGTCGTATGAAACTCCAGGTCATATGTAGCAATGTGGCAGGGCCCATGCCGCACCGCAGACAGGCTGAGATTAGCCCTGGATTGAACCGCGCCCGACGCTGTGGGGTCAGATACGTGCTGTGCAAATAATAGAACAACCCCACTTCTTAATTTGGTTTTTGCCTCGAAGCTACATACGGAGTGAAAAATATGAATCAAATTCAGCCTTTGGAAGTTCACCAACGCTCAGGGTGGGAGATAATGTTCACTGTGTAGTGGAGTAGATTTTTAGACCACACTGCCTGCCAGTTAGCTCTACAGTTTCTCCATCAACCTGACCGACCTGGACTCAAGTCAGATTGTTTCTGGAATTGCACTCACAAATTTGTTGACTTTTCTTCATACTCAATATTTCATTTAATGAAATAACCCATTCTGTGAAGTAATAATTGCACCTAATACCGGAAACATGCATTTTGGAAACGTTTTAGCAAATCTGTGAGCATTTTGTATCAATGTAAGCCCCAGCAATCTCGTTGCTGCCCAAAAAACCCGGGCAAAGACTAAAACTGGGCAAGGAAATGCAAGTGAGATACCAGAGCATCCTTCTAAAACTGCAAGTCCTCGGTTGTGCAAGAGAGGTGACCCAGAGGTATCCTGAAGTATAAGTAGAGGTGCCTTCAAGCCATAAAGCCCTAGACTCCTTTTCATGCTGTTCCTGTATAACATACATAGCAGTACCAGTATTGCAGCTGTTCTATTTGGCAGGGGTCTGACACTTGGATGCTAGACGCAGATCCACACTGCCACTAGATTATTTCACCCAAAAGCATGAGCCAAATGATAACTTTTTGATGCCACAGTGCCAACAGAGGATGAAATACCACAGCCCAAAGAAAGACAACATTTTTACTAGCCTTACTCCCTGTGTGGTATTATATTAGTGCAATGGTGAGGTTTACAGAGACCCCCTTTTGCAGGTATGTGAGGGTCCCATTGGGATTCAGCCACCCCCAATTAGGTGTCGTTAATGTCCTCACTCCCTCGGGGTGGTTGACACAATGCTGCTGTCCCTCTATTCAGTGGTGACAAAACGGCAGAAATGACTGGTGAAACTGTGTTGGGCATTTTTACTGCCCTTAAAGTAATTATTTCAGTGTGAGTGTACAGATGTCATCGGTTGTATTTTCCATGGGTTGAGACAGGTCCTTTATAGTCACCAAAATAATGCTTATGAGCATGATCCTAGACCCTATGGGATCCCTGTTCTGCACATAGAACAATCCATCTGTGAATGCGAGCACCAAATGAAAACAAATTGACCTTCAGGATAATAAACCTTCTTGTTTGAGGCTTCCGTTTTTGGGCAAAATAAGACTTGATGGTGTCTCTTGTGTGCCACCAACTGGGGGACCCCCATATTTCACCCATAGTATATTTTGCCCATGTTGCAGGATGCAAAAGGCAGAAATAATCTCTACGCTGATCCTACCTGATCATCACTAGCGTATGAACCTTTAAAACCTCCCTAGTTGCACAGAGCTTTAGGATTTCAGAGAATAGACGGGGACCATGTAACCATCTGTCATGTGGTAGTCTTCTGAGCCTTTGGATATGAATATAACATTTGTAGAGATTTCAGAGCTAATGAGAGTGACCGCCACCTTTGCCCTGTGTTGGGGCAAAGTCCTCCAGATCCTCTAACTCTGGTTAGTATTGTGGTGTAGTATTCCAGTCACCATCCCAGGGGTAAAGGCCACTGGCTTCGATTACGGTCGGCCCAGAAAAGAGTGCAATATTTATCGCATTAAATATATTCAGAGAACAGAGCAATCAGAATGTATGGAGTCTGATAGATAGCACCCTGTTACGATTATTGCCCTCAATGGTGCTTAACATGCTGATTTTGGTGCTTACTACACCAAAATATCCATACTCATTATTTACTGGCCATTTTTAGCCGTGTAAATTTCGACAGGCTTGTCTTGCTGAAATGTACCTATGAAAAATGCAGAAGGTGCAGTTCTTTTCGCACAGCTCGTAATTGAGGGATGCACCTATACTGGGTTTCACAATTGATCAGGCCAAGTGTAACCAGGACCATAATGTTAATTCCTCCAACTTTGAAATAGTGAGACAAGACCACAATTAATTTTCAAGAAATAATTGGGCAAGTAATCCTATACCTCAGTCTCAAGCCCCTTCATCCCAGGGATCAGTTTTGCAGTACATGGACCTATTTTCTCAAGTGCAACCACTCAAACTGTCACAATTGGGAGCTTGTTCAAGAAATCATTGGCAAGATGTTTGCCAAGTGCCTCACATCAGTCATTCACCTCTTTGTGTGTGTAGGAAAAGCAAAAAACAAAACCATGCAAACCACAATTCTACCTTAATCAGTTAGGACCTGAATCTGGTTTTGTCAAATGAAGGATCCCTGTGGGCAAGTAAACCATTAATTAGGGGATTTGTTTCTTGGAAAATATTTCTTGTTAGCCTATCCCCTAGAAGGAAATGAGAATTCCATGTGCTACGTCATAATAAGCGCAAGATTCTTCGTAGTAGACGAGATGCTGGGTACTCGTGCCTTCATTTAAATAATCAAGTATTATCATGCATTAAAGTCAGAAATTATTGCTCTTAATTCCTTTCGTGGCCCGTGTGGTAACCATGCTTCAGGAATTCTTTGCAGCCTCCGTAAAAAGAGCTTGACATGTTATCTGTCTCAGCCTGAGAAGTGCATGTCAATCATTTGTCGCCTGTGGGGGACATGAGGCAGTGCAGGTCTGATTCTAGGAATACTGTTCTTTTAATTTGTATAGGCTGGTAATGTATATTTGTACTCGAGTTAGGAAGGTATATGCTTGAAGATATTGTGGCAAGTCTATGATGGTTGTTTTTTCCACACAATGTCTGTAAATGACACACATTCAAAGTCAGTCTGGACAAATCTCCTGTGGTATTCCTCATGAGTATGGTTCATTGGTAATCACAGCTGTCTTGAGAAGGCACAGGTGTGGGGGTTGCTATGATGTCACATGCAGTGGGTCTCCTTGTTGACGGAATGTGATGGCTTGAATGTACCTGGCAGTTGGAAGGAGTCCTGCTGATGGATGGCTGGGATCTTTTGTGAATAAAGGAACATGAATCTTTATTTGCTTCTCGTGACTCTTTGTACCCAACTCCTCATGGCAAGAAGATAACCTGAATTGCCACATCTCCACACTTGTTTATTTGTATAGCGCACTAACCACCCAAGAGTGTCTCTAGGTGCTTGGGCAAAGTGTGTTGGCATGTCGTCCCAAGGTGCTTATATAAAGAGCCAGGTATTCAGCTTCTTGTGGAACTCAAGAAGTGAGGAGGAGGCTCTGATGTATTGATAGGGGTCATTCAGTGTCTTGGGTGTGACGGTGTAGATTGAGGGGCCTACAGATTTGCTTTTGTGGATGCGGAGAGAGTGCACAAGTGAGAGTGAGGCAGAGCGTAGGTGTCTGGTGGGTTGGTAAAAGTGTAGGCGGCTGCATATCATACAAATGTGATGGTCTTAAACGGTCTGCAAGGGAAGACTCCAAGATTGTACATGTTTTATCTCCGTATAATTCCATCCAGTACATTCTGTGTCTGAACTACTTGCTCTCTGTCTGGGCATAACCTATTTACTTATCTGAAACTATATGCAAATGCCCAGCTTTTGTATAGCACTTGATACAAATGCCACTAAATGAACTGGAGCACAGAAAGTTAATGTTTTGCCAGAATTCCTTGGATCACATCATTAGGTTAGCCAGTATTAAATGTGTGGTCTCTTGAGCCCGTGCCAAGAATCTAAACAGAGAACATGTTGCTTTTCAGGTAAGAGCAACTCGTCCCATATTCATGCATCTGAATAAAAACACAGAACAGCATACTCTAGAGCTGCAGGCTCATGTTACACATCCAACCTTCTGCTGGTGGAGGTTTTATGTTGAGGTGTGGCTGGTAAACACATCATGATTAAGGCTCCCTGTTTTCCGTTTTTACTGATTTTTACAGATAAATACCGACAGAAAACATTTATTTTTTTTGTCTGTATTTATTTTCAAATGTGGATAAAAACGGACATTGGGTTTCTTTTTGAGTAATTCTAAATACTGTCTGCCAGGCAAATAGCTGTGTGGATTTATAGGTAAGGGGGCTAAAAAAGAAAGGACTTTTAGTAAGAAGCTTTAACAGAGGTAGATATACGGTTGGTACTGAAATTTGCATATTTTCTTAAAAGTACATTGATTTATCTTCTGCGGGTGTTTACAGCATTGAAATTTAGTAGGCATTCAAGCATGAGTGTACATTTACTGGTTAAATAAATATGAAACTGGGTGGGCGTGGCTGAGGTGTCAAGATGGCGGACCCCTCCGTCATCTGCCTGGCATCGGCCCGGTACCAGCTGTTGCATACCTTTTCAGGCATCCTCGCTGAGCTTCCCGACGCCGCCGGCTCTCTCCGGATCCTTCTTGGGGGTGGCCCCGTGATCTCGTTGTGCGGGGCCGCTGCCTTCTCCGGCCTGCCTGGCGTCCTCAAAATGGCGGCTTCAGCAGACTCTCCTGTGTAGGCTTGATGCCTGGCAGAGGCATTGGAGCTGGGAGGCGGGCGATACCACCCCCTAGTTATTCAACTACGAACACTGCCAGGGGTGCCAGAGTTTCCTTGACAGATCTCCTGCTGGCGTGGTGGCTGTTGGTGCTCCGGTGACAGTCCATCAACTCCCGCGGCAACACAGGAGGCGGAGTGTGGCAGCCGCCGGGAGTGTACCGGCGTTCAGGTCCCGGGAGCGGCCTGCGGCTCTAGAGGGCCTACCCCCGAATCTCCTTGGGTGGCCCTGCGGCGGAGGCGGATGGTGGTTCCTCTACTGCCGGTGCCGGGGCCGGGCAGTGGTGTGGGAACGGCCCCCCCCCCATCAGTGTCGGTGCTCTCCCCGACTGGCGCTGGCGGCGCGATTCACAGCGCCTGCGGGGTGAGGCATTTGCGCTGGAACCTCTGGAGGAGTAGATAGGTGCTTCCCTGCGGCCCTCTGGGGCTGTGGTCCCCTGCATCTGGCCGGAACCGCTCGCAGCCTGCCGTGCCGGATTGGTGGAGGCGTCCGAGCTTCGGGAGCATCGTGGGCCTGGCGGGGCCCTTCCAGAGGCCTGCTGGGGCTGATCTGCCCCTCATCTGCCCTGGTCCCTGGATTCGTGGAGGGGCCAACGCCTGGTGCCATGTGCAGACTTGGACCTGCTCCAGCAGACTTCTACCATATGGCCTGGCTATGTCCGGTCCTGGCGGCGTATTGGGCAGGGGTGGAGCTGGAACTTACACTGACCCTGGGGTGGGAAGTCCCACATGACCCGGTGCGCTTGCTTCTGGGGGTGTTTGATGGCCTGGATGGTTCCCGAGCAGATAAGTGCTTTCTCGGCACGGCGGTGGCGAAGCGGGACATTGCGGCACTCTGGTCCCAGGCCCAGCCTCCTAGTGTCAGGCGGTGGAAACGGGGGTTGAACCGGTGTGGGACCCAAGAGGAATCCCTCTTTGAAGCCCGTGGCTGTTCTGAACTTTTCCAGAAGGTGTGGGGCAAGTGGTTCAACCTGGTTCCCTAAGAGGGTTGTGAATGTGTAGGCTTCGTGTCCCTTACGAGCATTACTTTACCCTGCTGTATGCCTTATGCTCCTTTGTCCCTAGTTGTGTGGCTGTCGACTCTCCTCTTGATGTATTTAATTCTGCTACCAATGTACTGTTTTGGTGTGATTTTATCTCAATAAAAATTGATTATCAAAACAAATAAATATGGAACTATACTAATTTCAGCTTCATTTTCACACAAAACCCGAAATAAATATTGATTTTGTTTTTAAACAAACTTTATTAAGCTTCACAGGATGACTTCGAGTTACCATATCAGGTACATTGTGGCATTTTCTATTTTCTTACTGTTCACAAATGTTATCTATTTGCAATTCCCAAAAACTACTTACATAAGCAAAAGTGAAAATAAGACAGTTTGTGTACATATATCATCATGGATATCGACAATGTGAAACATATCCTTTGGTTCGATATGCAACATAATTCCAAATCACCCCATTAACATGGATCCCCCCGCCCTCCACCTGACCTGTCGGTTCCTTTGTGCCGCTCAACCTAGTGTGCTTGTGTATACCTCACTTGGCATGACCTACTGCTGATGTGCGGGCGGTAATGCCATTTGGCCATTTAACAGTAAATTATCCATAGCACCTCATACCGCGGGTTTCACTGCAGGGTAGAAGTGGTTTGTTGTGGGAGAAGATCTATTGTTTTGAAACCTTCAGCATAAGATCCCATTCCATGGAGATGGGGCGTTTTCATAGTCCACGTGCCTCTTCGCGCCTATTTACCGTGCTTTCGGCACCACCCCAGCGTACCACTTCTTCCTGCCATGTAGGTAAGGTAGGGCATCTAGGGGATTTCCATCTCATGGTGATAGCGTGTATAGCCAATATGAGGGCAAGACCCAGGAAGCGCAGTTGCACTTTCAAAGTGCTTGTGCGCCTGCGGAGACCTAATAAACACTCCATTATGTTGTCCTCAATCTGCAAATGTGTCATCTCCCCAAGTACGGTTCGGACCCCACCCCAGTAATCTCGAAATTGAGGGCAAGCCCATAGCATGTGAATGAATCCCGCATCCTCAGACCTGCAATGTGAACAGCAGCGTTGGGCGTCTGGGAACATGCGATGTAGTCTCCTTGGGGTTAGGTAGGATCTGTGTAACACTATGCATTGTATACATTTTAATTTGGCGTTGTGGGATACTCACTTGGGGTGCTCTATGATACTTGCCCATGCTTTATCAGTTAGTGCAACATCAGTTATCTCCGTCCATTTTGTTCTAAGGTCAGTGAGTGGAATGGATGCTTGCACCCGAATACCAACATACAACCATTTAATAAGATGGCGACCCTCCCCCATATAATATAGTGTTTGGACTAATTCATGTGGTGGAGGCTCATTACGCTGGGGTGCCCATGTCTTCCTAACGTAGTGAGACACTGCTGCATGAGTTAAATAAAGTTGATCCGGCACGCCGGTGGTCTGTACAAAGGTGTCATGATCAAGGAGGGCTCCATCGCCAAATAGTGACCCGACCTCGTCCACGCCAGCTTCCGACCAGGCATGTAATTGAGCCTTCGTGAGCCTGCCAATAGTGGTTGGTAGTCCCAATAATGGGATATTACCAGCGTACGGGATCGCACCTGATGTGTAAAGTAGAGCCTTTCTTCCAGCAGTGGAGTGCTGTCTTAAGTAGTGGTGAGAAAGCAAAAGACACACAATTAATGGACAGAATGCTGAACAAATCAAAACATTCCCCCCCAGTCAAGAGATCTGGGTTAAATCCATCATTCTTTTGCTCACTAAGCCACCCCAGTTTTGACCTGGCCATATGCAAATCAGCCTTGACCCTGTGCCTCATGGGAACAGTCCAGCCCGAACTGCCAAGCCAGGTCCTCCCTGGACTGGAAACAAGTATCCTACGACCGGTTTTGGGCTTTCAGCCCTCATCAGCCAGGATAGCTTGATTCCAGTGGTACAGTGAGCCTGGGACCCACGTCTGGGCATACCCGGCGCACTTAGGGGGAGAAAATTTAAGTAGCGGTGGTACAGTCGGGGGGGATTTTTACTTTCGGTAACAGTAGAGTGTGCAGGGATCCTCGCTCTAAGTCTTGGGTCCTATAACCTATTTCCTGCAGGTTCCTGTGCCCCAAAAATATGGTTAAATACAGATAAAGTTAACAAAATATAAATATATAAATATAATAATATCGATAAATACAGACGGAAATGTCAAAAAATATAAATATCATAAAACCGGGAGCCCTAATCATGTTATACTGGCGTCTGGACATTTACTGGAAATAACATAAGTGATAATGTACTGCCTGCATATCTGCACGTTGCAGTGGATCCCACCTGTCCGCAGTGTTTGAAACAGAACATCCATTGTGACTTTATTGAAAAAGACCAATAAAGGTTATGAAGAATATATATATATATCACAGAAAAAAACATAGGTTTCAGGGGTGTTATAGTTAGCTGGACATTTCCCTCGTACAAAACCATAGAAATTCCTGTTATAGTTAGTTCTGCTAACTATAAATGGCGCGCCCGCAATGCACTGCTGATGATGTCACATATTACATCATTCATGACATGGTCAGTAACATCACTGATGACATCACTGATGACATCACTGATGACATCTCAAATGACATCACTGATGACATCATCCAGTGAATGTGGTTTAGTTTGAAATTTAAATATGTATTATACATATACCAATCTGTATTGAAGATTGAGTGGATATATAACTGTCTGGGAGGAGGATTTAATAGCTGTCTGACTGTCTGTTTAAGTGAGTAATTAAAAGTGTCTCACTTAATACATGGATTAGTAACTAAACTATGTGAATGTGTGCATCACTGTCTCTGTTGTTGTATAACATGCTGCATCAGTTGGTCACTAAACATGAGTGTGCATATTAGTTATTGATTAGTTGGGTGAGTATTTGTATGGGACATTGAGTTTGTGTGTGGTTGGATGGGATGTGTGTAACTCTATGCATAGATGTGTGAATGGTTGATTGACTAGGTGTATAGGTTTAAGAGTGCATGTGGAAACAGTTGTTTGGGTGACTGAGTGTATTTATTTGTGTGTTGGTGAGCGAATATATGTTTTAGTTGTACATCTTCAACAAAGTAAAAAAATAAAAGGCATTGTATGTGAGTGTTGGTGTATATAAATAAGTATATATAAGAGTCAGTGATTGTGAGAGTAACTATATGAATGAGAGTATAATTGTAATGGTGATTTTTTAACATATTAACTATGAGTTACTATGTGTTTGAATAAATTAGGTGTTGTGTGAATAATTGTGTAAGTGAGTAAATGTAAGTGTGATTAATTTTTTTCATGAGTGAGTAGGATGACTGCATAACCGACTAAGATGACTGCTGATGTGTCAATGTCTATATATGTGTATAAGTGCATTTGATAGTGTTCTATTAATTAGTGACTGCATGTATAAGTGATTCTGTTGTTGAACGGGTAGTTGTGTGTGTAGACTTAGGAATCAGTGAGTGGGTACGTAGTAACTGGTATTGGTGTGTCAATGATTTCAAATATGGTACTCTATTTTACAGTGAGTGATGAAAGGTTATACTAGTGTATGATGAGGTGTATCAGATTGTCACGTGGATGATGTCATCAGTGATGTCATCAGTGATGTCACTGACCATGTCATTAATGATGTAACATGTGACATCATCAGCAGTGCATTGCGGGCGCGCGAGTTATAGTTAGCAGAACTAACTATAGCGGAGGAATTTCTATGGTTTTGTCCAGCTAACTATAACACCGCTGAAACCTATGTTTTTTTCTGTGAATTTCTAAGGTTTTTTAAATGCTAATTTCTAACTATAACGTCTCTGAAACCTATGTTTTTTTCTGTGAATTTCAAAGCTTTTTTAAATGCTAATTTCTAACTATAGCGTCACTGAAACCTATGGTTTTTTCAGTGAATTTCAAAGGTTTTTTAAATGCAAATTTTTAAGTGTAATAGTAGTTATACCTATTTTTTTGTACTGATTTTCTACAGTTTTTTAACTGTTTATTTATAAATATTTTATTCATTAAATAACATTATATATTTTTCAGAAAATTGCAAAAAAAATAAAACTGAAATATTGTTTAATTTTTTTATTTTAATATATTTATATCATTTTCTTTAAAAAAAAATCCATTTTTTTTTCGGAGTCGCGCACCCAAAGCGTTCACATCACGGTGGGTGCGCGGATTCTAGCCGCCTTTTTAGAAAAGTCGTGAAGGATCTGCGTACGGTGTGCGACGGCTGCGTGTTTTTCAGTTACATCATATACATTTAATGTTATGTGATGTGTGCGATTGGTATGCGACCAGTCCGTGACTCCTGCTCCTGTGCATTCGTGACACATGCGCATTACGGTACGTGACGCTTGCGCGGTGGTGTGTCCTGCGTGACGTCATATACGTGTTGGGGCGTGATGGGTGCGCGACTCCCGCAAATTTGTTTTATGTTGTAAAATGATATGTATGTGTGTTTAATATACATATTAGGGCAAGATACTATCTAAGATATTCATAAAAATAATATATTCGTACTTATAATAAACTTATACTATTTTTAAATATATTTTCGCGAAGTCGCGTCGGGTGCATGCTTCGTGAGCGCAGAGTGCGTGGATCCCATCTGACCTAAAAAAAAAAGATTTAATTGGTTCATAACATTTCCCACTGTAACTATTGAAGGACCCCACCCATTTTAATCATTCTTGTTGGAGCATCTTTAGAGAGACATCTCTTTTCTTACAACAACCCTTTTTCCTTTTTTGTTTTTGGTGTTTTTCAAAAAATATCAAACAAAATGGCATCTGGACAGCAGCAGCAGCAGGAGGAAGTATCTTCTGAAGAAGAATTCTTGCAGGAGGCACCACGTCCACAGAGGCCGGAATCTGTCGTGTGGAAATTCTTCACTTTTCCACCTGGATAGAAGAAAGTAAATGTGAGAAAGGTGACGTGCAAAATTTGTGACCGAGTCCTGTCAAGAGGCAGTGAAAAAAAATACTCTTGTGGCACTGCTTCTATGTACAAGCATCTCCGGACCACACATCCTTTCAATCTTGCTCGGGAGGAAATGAGGCGAGCTGCTTTGAACCCCTCACCTGCTGTGGCAAGTACATTTGGAGCGTCCTCAGGAACACCTGCAATGGACATTAGGCCAGAATTCACCTTTCTCGAGCAACACTGCGTGAAGTGTAAGAAACTTATATGCTTCGGTGAGCAGTCGGTGGATGCAGTTTGTGCTGCGCAACGCAACCATTGTTGTTAGTTTTTTAGTTTTTTTGTTTTTGGAATGATATTTAATTCCAAAGGTTTCCTGTTTCATTTGTTCTTTTTTTTTGTTCATTTTTTGAAAAAAACAAAAAAAATACAAAATTGTTAAAAAAAAAAAATACAAAAGAAAAATGAAGAAGCAAAAAAAAGTTCTTATCAGAACTACCTTATCTGGTTAAAGAAAGAACTATAATTGCAAGGTAATGTGTGAAGGTTTGATTGAATATATGTATACAGCATGATTGACTGAAAGAATGCATTAGTAGTGTATGGTGAATTTATAGGGGAAGATTTATGAGGAAGTACTGCAGCGTGACACTGCAAGCTCTTTAGCTGCACTGCACTGTGGCACTTCTGAAGCACAGGGATGTGACATATGTACATGAATATGTTGCAACTCTGTGCTTCCCTCTGCACTGCTGCACAAACTGCAGCCATGCGGTGACACAGGCACCCTTGCATCATGGTGCAAGGATGCCTGTGTCGTGAGGAGATTGTTTTTGTGCAGGAAGGGACACCTTCCTGCACAAAAACAATTCTCCTCGTTGCGACTTGCTACACCAACTCTAGGATGGCGCAGCATTCACACACATCTCCAGATTTACGATTTCTCATAAATCTGGAGATGTGTCTTGTTCTATGGGTGTTGCGTGGGAACACCCACAGCAACACCTTTGGGACGCCCCTTCATTGCAAAGTTTTGTGTATGAAGGGGTCGTATTTACAAGGAGAGGAAAAACCACGCAGGGTGATTTTTCCTCTCCTTGTAATTGTGAAGGAGTGCCTGGCGCCATCCCTACGTTACAAAAAGTGACGTACTGGTGGCGCAGGGTGCTTGTAAATCTGCCCCATAAGTGCTTAGGTATTGGCAGACTTATACAATAAGAACATAGTGCTGGATGGGTGATTGAAGAATTGCATGAGACTGACAGGAGGTATCCTACGCTGCATGGGTACTACTTCAGTATTTAATGGAGTGGACCAATAGTATGTATCTGCTTAGAGATTTGTAGGGATTATGCACAGAATATTTTATGTGTACTTGTGTTAGTGCCTAGGTTATTTTATAAGAATACCACTAGTAACTGGAATGATGACAGTGCTGCAAACAGATTGAACACTTAATTTATAAGTGCTTATGTATTGGTGGAGTGATATGATAAGTAGATAGTGGTAGATAAGTGATTAAAGAAGTGCATGGGACAGACTGGACGATTCCTACACTGCATGAGTACCAACTGGGTATTTAGAAGAGTGTATCAATAGTATGCAGCTAGTTAGAGGTCTGCTTGGATAGTGCACAAAATATTATAGATGTACTTGTGTTAGTAGCTAGGCCATACCATAAGTTCATGACTAGTAACTAGAATAATTACAGTATTACAAACAGAGTGTATAGTGAATGTATAAGTGCTTAGGTATTGGTGGAGTAATAGGATAAGTAGATAGTGCTGGATGGGTGATTGGAGAAATGCATGGGACAGACAGTGGATTCCTACACTGCATAGGCACTAACTGGGTATTTAGAAGAGCGTATCAATAGTTTGTAGCTGGTTAGAGGTGTGCATGCATAGTGTACAAAATATGGTACCGGCACTTCTGTTTTTGACTACGCCATTCCTTAAGTATACAACTAATAACTGGAGTCATTTCAGTGCTGCAAAGGGAGTGCATGCAAAATTTATTAGTGCTTAGGTATTGGCAGAGTGATAGGATGCGTAGATAGTGCTGGATGATTGAATGGAGAAGTGCATGGGACAGACAGAAGAATTCTTAGCCTGCATAGGTACTAACTGAGTATTTAAAAGACTGTATCAATGCTATGTAGCTGATTAGAGGTCTGCATGCATAGTGCACAGAATATTGTAGCTGTACTAGTATTGGTGTGTCTATGGTTTCGAGAATGGTAGTCTGTGTTTTAGGGTGTGAGGAGGTGCATCAGATGATCACGTAGATGATGTCATCAGTGATGTCACTGACCATGTCATGAGTGATGTAATATGTGACGTCATCAGCAGTGCATTACTTTAATCCAAAAAGCTGGCGGCCATATTGGCCTGTTCACGATGTGAACATTCAGGAATTGATACAATAAAGAAAAGAAAACAAGTGTTAATATGCACACAATGTCATTTCAGCATATCATGCCCCGTGACTGCCATACCTGTATATTCGTCAACATGACTTATTCATAATAAACATACTAAGAATTGCAAACATCAACATAAGCAATGGACTACACATTACTTTAAAGTGAAAGGATATCGGCCATATTAATCTGGGCACGTTGCGTATTATAACGGTTCTTACACGAAAGAAAAGGAAAAAAAGGGGTGTTGATATACACACACTATCCCTAAATAAAGTTCTAGCGATTATAGTTCCATTCCATTCACAGCTCATTAGAGATGTCATGAGTGATGTCATGAGTGATGTAACTGACCATGACCATGTCATGAATGATGTAATATCTGAGGTCATTAGCAGTACATTGCGGGGGCGTAAGTTATAGTTAGCTCAGGTAACTATAACTGCTGATTTTCACTGGTTGTGTATGAGTGAAATCTGAGTCTAACTATACCGTCCCTGTAATCTTTGTTTTTTCAGCAAATTTCTAGTTTTTTTTTAAGGTTAAGTAAGATGCATATCACAATGGATGGTGGGGGGTTGGAAGCAGCACCTGGCATTGTGCGGCCCCCACCCAAGCTTGTTGCTCCTGCCTTCCCTCCTTCTAGCCATCCATCGTCCAAGTCCATGTCCCTTCTCCCTCATTACAGCCCTGTGTGGCCGTTGTTCTGCCACTGGCCTTCCCGCCTTCTCTGAACAGTTACTTGCAGCCCCATCCACCTCCTCCCTAACCTCTGTTGTCTGAATCCATGGACTAGCTTCCTCCCTCCTGCCATGCATGGTCTGATGTGCTGCCACTGCCCTCCATTTAGCATGATGTACCAGTCCACTCCTCCTGCCCTCCATTGCCCAATTCTATGGCCCATCATCGACCTCCTGCTTAGCCTCTGTGCTTAGCTTGCTGCCCCTATTCTCCTTCCCCCTGCC